>NC_089828.1:58572243-58910243 GCF_035046505.1 Tiliqua scincoides
TCACTGCCAGCCAGCACATCAAGGCAAGGCATTTTTCCAGGTGCTGAAAACTGATAGGCCAAAATATCTATCTTGGCAGAAGGAGAGCCCCTGTTTAAGGAGGGAACAGAAACACAGAACACTGGCAGGCTGGAAGAGGGCCCAGGCATCCCAAAGCAGGTGATAAGAGCTCAGAAAACCAATTCACCAGTGGAAATTAAGGCTCTGAACTGGCACAGAGGAATCTGAACTATTTTTCTAGCTGGGCACATAGTTGGAGTCCAAAACTGTGCTCTTGGCACCCTCACATTTATTTTGATTTTGAAAATGTTTTCCTTCCATTTATCCACAGGTTCAAAGCAATTTTATTCCCCTGTTGCTGCTGCTATTTTATTTCCTTGCTCTACTTCATTGTTACTTTAAGCCAAAAAAGAAAAATAATGGGTTTTATTTGAATTGTTTTAATTACATACATTGCTTTGAGTTCATGACTACAACGTGAGGTGGGGCACAAGCACTGACAGCTTCCCACGCAGGCACTGACAGGCATGGTTTTTAGAAAATATTTGTATACATAAATAAAAATTCTGAGCAAAACTGAAAACAGGAGAGAGACCAACAAGGCCTGAGGGGTGACAACAGAGATTTCCTGGCCTCCTCCAAAGCAAGGTTCCATAAGTTGGGGGCTCTCACCCTAAGAACTAGTTCCAGCTGGCAAGAAGGCTCATGCGGGAAAAGACTGATCCTTAAGTATCAGTCCTGCCAGCCATGTGGAAATTTCAAAGTTAAACATCTGATGCTGATGCCAGAAAATTAAAATGTATAAATATCATCATCTCAGAAATGGCTCCCTGTGGAAACAGGACAAGTCTTCTTTTGCAAGGTCAGGAATAAACACCAAATCATTAGGGATGCAAAATGTCCTTCCAGGGCTCCAGGCAATTCTCAGCTTGAGCCCAAGAACATGTGCAGCGACACCAGGCACTCTATGAATGTATACAGGTGCATTCCCTGAGTGCACACGTCTAGAATGGGGGGGGGGGAGGGAGCTTTAGGACAAAAGGCTTTTCAGTTCCTGGGAACAAATTCATTGTGACAGGGCTTGAGAAAGGAAGTTTTTGAAGCAAGCCAGCAAAGAGGGCTCTCCTCAAAACAATACTTTTCAAAATGTCACTCAGCTTCTATTTGGCCAGTGTTGGGACTGCTCAGAGCACTGCTGGAGCCAATCGCTGGGGGCCATGCAGCAAAGGAGTGCAGGAGCCCTCGTGGCACACTCAGGCCTCTCACTGCCACCAGGAGAATGCTCCGGGGAAGCCCTGAATGGGTGAGGGCCCTTGGCTAGTACCTCATCGGGCCCTCCCCGGCTCACAGAGATGATCTGAGAGTGGCAACCATTGCACTTTCTGACACACACACAAAAGCTCCCCATCCCAGAACGTTACACTGAAGTGTGGGGACAGCCAAAGGTCAGGCATCCGGGCTGCAAGACCACCTGTGGGCCCTTTCGAAGGCAAGTGTCGATGCTCCACCCCAGAGAAGAACTGCAGCCCAAGACGCAGAAGGAGTGAGAGGTCTGAAAAGGGGGCAGAAATCGGCACCGCTCCTTCCCCCACATTCCCATCGTGCCCAAATCCCCCTGCCTGAAACAGCAGCTATGGACCTCTGCAGAGCCTGTGCCACCCACCCACCCCAAACACTGCCTGTTGAAGAAGCTTTCCTCTGGCCCCTCCCCCCAGCTGCAGGAGGGACATCAACATGGCCCCGGCCTCAGGCCCCATCCATGAGCCTCTTCTCATCCACCCCCCCAACCTAGCCTGGCCCCGGCTCCATTCTTGAGCCACACCTCCCTCCCCACCAATAGCTAGAGCAACAGCCTCCTCCCCACATTGCCCCCCAGCAGGACAGCCTTTGCACACCTCCCCCTCAGCATTGTCCTCCTGAGGCTGCAGGCGACTGGGGGGCCTTTGGGGGCTGGGCTCTGCTGGGCTCTGCTGCCCCCCCCACAGCCCAGCCTCCACCCAGCCAGGCTTCCAAGGGGAGGCCAGGAGCCCTTGCCATTGTGCCTCTTCTGGCTGCGAAGAGGAGCTCTGGGGTGATCAGGGCCCCCCTCCTTGCAGCCCCCCATGCCAGGGTGGCAACCCTTCCCGGGGGGGGCAAACCACATGCTGGCTGTGAGAAGGGCTGGGGGGCCGGGCTCCCGAAGGGGGGAGGGGCTGGCTGTGAGGGGGCTCTGGGCCTGCTCCCTACAACCCCCTGCCCAAGGGAAGGGCTCCTTGACTCCCCCTCTGCAGCCCCCCCAAGGGAAGGGCCCCTCCCCCATTCCAGGGGAGAGACCCCCACGCCCCCGCCCTGCTGCCCCCTTTCCTGAGGTGCGGGGCTGCTGCCGCCTCCTGCGCTGCCGCTCACCTGAGAGGCGGCTCCGGGGGCCCCTGGGGGAGAAGGGCGGAGGATGGCGGCGGCTCAACAACGGTCGAGGATGGGGAGGCGACCGGAAGCCAGGCTGTCTCGGAGGACCGACCATGGACGCCCGCCACGCCTTCCCGCCCAGAGCGTCCACAGACCATGGAGTCCGCCGTGCTGCCTGCCGGCCACTTTCGGCGCCGAACCGGAAACAGGGAAAGAACCTTCTGACCACAGAGCTCGCAAAGGATAGAGAGCTGCCATATCTCACTTCCGGGTTTGACCGGAAGACTTGCCCTGGGTGGACCGTCTAACCTGGCACAGCTCTGCGAGGTGTTTCAGGGGCTGGAAGAGCAGGAGCGGCCCAGGTGGGTGGGCAGGGCCTCAGGAGGGATCTGCTCATCCCCCCGGAATGGGGGGGGGGTTCGAGTTCAGCTATTCAGCCTCACAACAGCCCTGCGAGATAGGCCAGGCTCAGGGAGGCGGGGGAATCTTGCTCCCATTCAGCCTCACAACAGCCCTGCGAGGTAGGCCAGGCTCAGAGAGGTCAACTGGCCCAGGGTCACAGGATGGGCTTTGAGTTCAAGGGGAGATTCGGACCTGGGTCTGTGCTGCACTCTGTTAGGGCCCAAGGTACAGGGCAGCCCATCCTGGGGGAGACGAGCAGTTCCGAGCCCCCTCAGCCCCCCACCTCACCCAGGAGGTAGGATGTTGTATGCTGAGTGCTGGGAGGGGAGGGTGGGGAGGAGGTGCCCCTATCACAGGAGCACAGAGGGAGGGCTGCAGGTGTGTGATGGGCCAGGCAGTTTGGTCTTGTCAGTGCCTCAGTGTGGGAGACAGTCTGGCGACCCCCCCGGACGCACCCTTGAGTTGCATCCTAGAGAGAGAAATTGGAGCTATGTCTGGCGTTCTTGACTCCTGACAGCCAAACAGTGTCATCCTGTAGGGTCTGAGCTTGTGAGGAAGGAATCCCACACAGAAGATTTACCAAGAGTAAAACACTTGGGACTAAAGACCGCTTCACTGGATTCATGCCTTGTGTGTCCTTCACAAGCAACACATGGTTTTGCTATGTCTGGCTTGATTGTGTTGGAAACGGCAACAAAGTTTGGACAGGGCGATTGCCACCTTGACAACTAGCCACTTAAATCTGAAACTGGGAGCCAACATACCGTAAGGACTAACAGATTACAAGCGGAAAGCCAAAGAGCCCTAATGTCTCCCTGCAGCCTTCTGACTAGAAAAGCGGTTTTTTGATTGATTTTGATAAGTTCTGTTTGATTGACAGGTTTCACAGAGTCCAGATTCTTCCTCTAGGGAGTAGCCATGGCAGAACGTGGGGCTCACCTCACTGCTGCTTCTGCTCCTGAGGACAGGCCGTCCATCTTTGAGGTTGTGGCCCAAGAAAGCCTGATGTCTGCTGTGAGACCAGCACTTCAGCACGTTGCAAAGGTAAGCAGAATGTCCCACAAGGGCATGGCAGTAGCTGGACCATTGCTACTTCCCTGCAGTTGTGGGTGGGATCAGAGAAGAGAGACAGTACAGTGGGAAACTACCTGCTTTGAATGCAGAAGGTGTTGAGTCC
This sequence comes from Tiliqua scincoides, assembly GCF_035046505.1. Classification (NCBI taxonomy): domain Eukaryota; kingdom Metazoa; phylum Chordata; class Lepidosauria; order Squamata; family Scincidae; genus Tiliqua; species Tiliqua scincoides. Next base: position 58,576,208 of record NC_089828.1, read on the forward strand.
TTGGCACCTGCAACCAGAAGGACCTGTTTGAGCAGGGCTAGGAAACACTTGGCTTGTCCAAACAGACAGTGGGGGAAAGCATGTGCCTTGCATGCAGAAGACCAATCCCTAGCTACTCTTAAAAGATTTCAGGGAGGGGGTCTGGGAAAGGTCTCTCTCTGCCTGAGACCTTGGAGAGCAACAGCTAGTCAAAAGGAAACAGCACAAGCCACATGGCCTGATGTGAAGCTGCTTTCTGATTCAGCCACTTGTTTATACACACATATACATATTTGTCATGGAGCACACTGTGCAGTTATCCTGCCTGTGGGGGAGAATTGGGCATAGGTGGGTTAGGAGTATGTGTCATGCCAATGTATTGGGCCAGACTGAGGGTGACAATGCAAGGCAGAGGTTCCCAAACTGTGCGTCGCAACGACTTAAGACATTGTGGCACACTCACAGGGATGGTGGCCCCTCCTACAATATGCCACCATCTTGCAAGATCTTCCAAGATTGTGGTGCCTGGCAGAGCTGGGAAGAAGAGCCTGTGGGAACGTTGTGACCCAGGTAAGTTTGGGAACCACTGGTCTAAGGGAGAGGGTCAAAAAGGTGTATACAGGAATAGTTCTAAGAGTGCCACTATGAGAAGGGGCAACATCTGTCTGGTGTGGAAGGAGTTTTTTTCCAATAGAAATGTGCTATGTGGAGTTGCAGGGAGAATAATAATTTCCGAAAGGTAGGTGTGTGACAAGATGGGGGGAGTAGCGCGCTGGAGTGCTGTATGTATTTGGGGAGGGGTAGTGGGTTGGTCCAAAGCAGATTGGGTTGAAAGTGGAGATAATGGGTTTTGTGTAGGGGGATGGTCATTGGGGAAGACCTCTTAAGGCATTTGAAATGAAAACATCATTTCCAGAACACAGATTTGAGAGTACAGACGGTTTTATAGCTTTCGCTAATTGTTGTGCTACATTTTGTTATTTTATGTCCCGGATTTAAGCGTACCAATTGATAGATGAGGAAGATTGGCATGTACTGGTAAAAGTGGGTTGTTGGGGTATGATGCTAGTTCGCCTCCTCGTGGTGCACCCTGGATAGCACGAAAGTGTGAGCTAAATAAACTAGCAATCAGCTGGCAGCCAGACCACATTGTAGATTTCCTGGCTTTCTAAAACATGGCAATAAAATGGGTTCACAGTATAAACACAATCCAAAATGCAATTTAATAAATAACTTAAATGTCACCTTAAAACAAAGCAGAATAAGGCAATTCAGCCATCATTGAAGATCACAAAACCTTTTCTGCTGGAATAGAAAAGTCCTAGAAGAGAGAAGGAGCTCCATGGATCACCACAGGAATGGCATTTCTTGATCCACCTGCTACCCTGGAGAAGCCCAGCCACTTCCTGCTTCTCTCTCTTCCAGCCAAAACATCAGGGACGGGGAGGCCCCAGCCCTTTGCCTGGTTGTGCCCAGTGTTGACTCTGTCCTCCTTTGTCTCCTGTGGCACTAGGTGCTGGCCGAATCCAACCCTGCTCGTTACGGATTCCTCTGGCGCTGGTTTGATGAAAGCTTCACCCTCCTGGATCTGCTGCTGCAGCACTACTGCCTGTCCAGGTGCAGCGCCTCTTTTTCCGAAAACTTCTATGGCTTGAAGAGGGTTGCCTTGAGAGGTGGCAGAGGGCGGCTGGCCACCGCTGGGCTGCCGCAGAAGCACCACTGGAAATCCCTCGGCTTCCTGGTCCTTGCTCCGTACCTGAGAGCCAAACTAGAGAAGCTCGTCTCCCGCCTGCGGGAAGAGGATGACTATTCCATCCACCCTCCATCCTCCTTCTGGAAGCGTTTCTACAGAGCATTCCTGGCAGCCTACCCTTTTGTGACCCTTGCCTGGGAGGGTTGGTTTCTAGCCCAGCAGCTCTGCTACATCCTGGGGAAGGCCTGGCACCACTCACCCCTGCTGAGGCTTGCAGGAGTGCGCTTGGTCCGGCTCACGGCAGAGGACCTGCACGCTTTGGAAAGGAAACTAATGGGGAGGGGAACAGCACCAAAACTGTCCAGCAGGTGAGTTGAAGGAGATCTTGCAAGCGGCACAAGAAACAGCAAAGCCACAGGCTCGGGGGGGGGGGTTCTCCTTGATGCAGGAGGACAGCAGCTGTCCAGTAGCTGTTTGCTGGGTTTCTCTAGCATCCATTTTTAGATTGTGAGCCCTCTGGGGATGGGGGAGCTGCTTATCACCTTTTTTTACTATGTAAACCTCTTTGTTGGAAAGCAGGATATGCTTTTCCATAATAATAACAGCCTTGTGCATTGGTAGAGGAGTGCTAAAGGACCCGGGAGACCAAGATGGACATGTCAAAATGTGAGAAGCCCACTGCTGGATCCTGCCAAATCCATTTGTGCCCTTGAGGTTGGGGCCAGGGTACTGCGGCCCCCCTAGTGGTGAAAGTTGGATTGTCCTGATCTAGCTCATTTCACCTCCAAACTTGAAGTTTTTCTCTCTGGCCAGTCCAAAAGCCACAGGTTCTTTTTGTACCAGATTTGGTTAGATCTTCAAAAGTATGGTTGGCTCTTTTGTTTGACACACTGATGCTCAGTCATCAAAGTCAGGCTGAGGGGGTCCCAGCCTCTTCACCACCAGCCTCTCCTAACCAGTCCACAAACAGCGTCTCCGTACATCTCGGTGCTGGTAGGTTTGTTTGTATGCTAAGAAGTCTCAGCACTACAGAAAACCAGAGATACAGTCATTAAATACAGCAAGGACACCACAAGGTGTAAAACACTATGTGCAAAACTAGCATAGCTAGAATAGGGCCTCGTATATCACCCACAGAGAGATGCATTTGAACCAGTTAAGGAAACATGTTCTGAACTAATTAAGGAAATGGAATGTGTTAGAACCAGTTAAGGAAAATGCCAGAGTAACAAACTTCTTTGTCTCCGAGAAAAGAGCTGCCAGGTTCTCTTTGAACACTAAAGTTTTGTTCTGCCCCAGAATGGAAGTGGGAGTTCGCCATAGAAAACAATGGAGAAATCAAGATTTTTAGTGTGGCTGTATTTAGGTAGCAAAAAATTGCCATTCCGCCTGCACGAACTTATTTCGAGTGAAAAATGTAAGTTTTTTTGAGTTCTTATAAACAAACTGACTTTTTTCCCAAGCATTATCACTCTCCCCCCCCCCCCAAACTGGGTCTTGCACTCTGCTTCACCACATAAGCCAATTCAAACCAGCACACACACCTGGGGCTGAAGCCATCACCCCAGCAGTGCTTTCTCCTCACACACACCCTTCCATTGTTTAGTGGTAACTATGAGCACTTGGATGCGTTTGAACCTGTTACATTAAATGAAGAGCTGCTCTGCTTGAGAGTGTCCCAGAATCATTAAGCTGGGCTACATGACTTTTCTTTAAGTGAAGGGGAGCAAGCATTCTGTATCAGTCTGTTAATGCTGTTCTATGTCTGTCTCCTTCCTGCAGCATGACAGAGAGGGTGCAATTGGCAGCAAAGAAGGTCTTGGGTGGCCTGGCCATCTCCCTCTCCACTGGCCTCTCTGTGGGAGTCTTCTTTCTCCAGTTCCTGGAATGGTGGTACTCGTCTGAAAACCAGGAGACCATCAAGACTTTGACTGCCCTGCCTGCCCCGCCACCACCTGTGCACCTCGACCATGGGACGGACTCCCTGCTCTTGCCCAGGCTCAAGACTGTCTGCCCACTGTGCCGCAAGATTCGGGTCAATGACACGGCCCTCTCCACCTCGGGCTTTGTGTTCTGCTATCGCTGCGCCTACAGCTATGTGAAGAGTTGCCAACGATGTCCAGTCACTGGCTACGCTACAGAACTTCAGCACCTGGTGAAGCTGTACACACCAGAAAGCTGAAGGGGGCTCCCAGTTTCCCTCTTTGGACTTGAGATGTGGAGTTTTCCAGTGCTGACTGCCATGTGGCTGCACAGCTCAAAGGCATGCCATGACTCTTGATTTCCAGAGTCCTTGGCCTCTAGGACCCTGGCTATACATTATGTTCACCACATGAAAAGCATCTCAGAATTCCCTAGTCTGCTAATTATCTTGAGGAGCAAGGAAGATTAGCTGAGTGCATTTCCCCCCTCTCTTTGAGAGTGCCAAAGCATCTCTACTGTAGTTATCTAATGAGAATCTTCCAAGTTCTCAGCAGTAGCTCCTGTCTGCTTTTCACACATCTATCATGCACCTGGGCTCCTCCAAGCCATTCACTGCATTCCCCCCTGAATGAAGGGGCGGAATTCTGGTTGCAAATGTGACTGGAGGATTGTAATGTTGTTAAGATCAGAGGAGCTCCCCGCATATATTAAACTGGCACATCAGAAAAAGAGTTCCAACACTGTCCTTTCTCTTGTATGCTGGCTCTCTACATGCAAGGAGTTTTTATGTGGGTGGAGCATCCAGAGAATCAGTGCAGTCTGGAATTCTGCCCACCACCTCCCTCTCATTCTTCCTAACAGGCAGTCTTTTTCACCAAATTATTAACTGCAGATTTGGGACCTTGGAGAATGAGAACCCAGTTTAGCGCCAACTTGCCAGGCTTGAGAATTTTCTCCCTGAAAGGTGTCCTCATTGATAGACACTAGATGGCAGCATAAGAGCAGAGCTCCTCTCCAGCTTCCCTTTTCCACCAAATAAAAGAAATGTGAAAAGAAGCTCAACACACCTTCTGACCTGGAAGACTTCATGTCAGAGCAGGGGGCAACCAAAGCTTCTACTATGCTCCTCCCTTGCTGGTTCTGTTCTGGGGCTGCTGCAGTCTAGAATGTGGCTCCTGTGGAAAATGGAGTTTGAGAAACAAAGGAGATTAGGCTCTTAGACCAGAATTAGATGCTACACTGCATGTGTGCAAAAACTTTACCTGACAGATTTATCTGTGTGGGGTCCTGTCTAAACAGGGGCAGCCAAGCCTGCCATGTGGGGGGTAGCATGCCAGGGATTTCTATTCTTGGCCCATGGAAGATTCTGCTTTGCCTGCCTGCAGACATTTTGTAGCTTTTGCTCCAACAAAGCAACAGCACAATCCCTCTGGAATTTGTCAGTCTTTCAAGGGGCCAAAGATACCTTGGAATGATGTTATATCTAGGCAGTGTTCAGAGGGTGTTGGGAGGCACAGTGGGTGCCTATATGCCCAGCTGCACAGACCGAGGTATCGTTGGAAGAAAAACATTAGCACAGGTAATAAACTGCTATACTCAGAATAAAAAGGGTCACTTCCTCAGTATTTCTACAGATATGATAAACTTCTGTTTTCTGTACACATTCTCAAAACTTTGCAACTGCAACTGTGATTCTAATAATAATAATAATAATAATAATAATAATAAAAACTTTATTTTTATCCCGCCCTTCTCCCAAAAAGGAACCCAGGGCGGCTAACAACATATAAAACAAATTAAAACATAATTTCACAGATAAAAACATATTAAAAAACACATTAGCAGAACCCATAAAAACAGTAGTCAGAAGAGTCAGAATAAAAGAGCATAAAACAGCAGTTCTTAGAGGAATCAGGCCTGTAAAAAAGCAACTAAAAGATATATAAAAGATGTTAAAAAGGCCAGAACGTCAGAAGGCTTGGTTAAACAACAAGGTCTTCAGGCCTCGCTGAAAGGACTCAAGAGAGGGAACCATTCTCAAGTCAAGGGGAAGGGAGTTCCACAACGTTGGTGCCACTACTGAAAAGGCCCTATTTCTTGCCGCCGCCCCACGTACCTCCTTAGGCGGCGGCACTTGTAAAAAGGCCTTCTCTGATGACCTGAGAGGACGAGCCGGATTGTACGGGAGTAGGCGATCTCTAAGATAACCTGGCCCAGAGCAGTATAGGGCTTTAAAGGTCAAAACCAGCACCTTGAATTGGGCCCGGAAACGAATGGGCAGCCAATGTAGCCCCCGGAGAAGCGGGCTGACAGAGTCAAACCGCCTAGCTCCAGTGACCACACGGGCCGCCGCATTCTGCACTAATTGCAGTTTCCGAACCGTCTTCAGGGGCAGCCCCACATAAAGCGCGTTACAATAATCTAACCTCGATGTCACCGTAGCATGTCCCCAAGGTCAAGCTGAACCCCCCACCCCCACCCCCCCGGGCAAAAAGAGGGTCAGATTGTTCTTATAGAGGGTGGGATAAAGAATGTAAGTTTTCACAAACACTAGAATTCAGAAACCGGGAGAGGTTCACCTGCATAGAGATGGCCAGAATCCGCTCAGAGAGAAGATTACGTGATCATGCCCTGGTCAGAGCTAGGACCAAAGTCCTGACAATACCAGTTCAGACTATACTTCGTTCATCATTGCTTCTGGCACATTCTACAAAGAACCCCTCTTTGGAGGACAATGCACACCCACAGTTATTGGCTGCACTGTGCCAGGGGTACATGAATCTTGAGCTGGGTCTCCTCCTACAGTCAGCCTGGCACTTTTCCTCCTGCGCCACCCATGGCCAGGCCCTTTAGCCAGCCTAGCCAGCACAGAAAGGACGCCAGAAGCTGGTTGATGGACTGGCCCAGCATTGCATGCTGTTTCCCACAGTGGAACACCTGCAATTTTGTCTGTGTGTGTATGGTATATATAAACTATCTGGGAACTCTATATGCTGCCCCTCTCCCTGCCATCTAATAGTCATGTTCTTGCATCGACGGTGTATGCCTGCATTAGACATGTGCAATTTTGTCTCTTCTGTGTGTACAGTATATACCAAGGATGTGTGGTGGGTGGGGAGGCAGGTGAGGCAGAAATGCCCCACTCAAGTCCTTTGAAAAGCACTGCTGCTGCGTGAGGTGTGCAAGCATTCACAACCCATGCGCAGAGCAGTGCCTTTTCGAAGGACTCCAGTGGGGAGGCTCTGCCTCACCAGCCTGTGCCTCATGTGTGGTGGGTAGGGAGGCAGGTGAGGCAGAGCCTCCCTACTGGAGCCCTTTGAAAAGCACCACCTCTGCTGCTGTGTGAGATGCTTGAGCACACTCATGCCATGTGCAAGCGCAAGGGTTGAGTGCGCTTGAGCACCTCACACAGCAGCAGTGGTGGTACTTCTCAAAGTGCTCCAATAGGGAGGCTCTGCCTCCCCTGCCTCCCCACCCACCGCATGTCCCTGGTATATACAGACTACTCTATTTGCTGCCCTGATTTCCTCCATGGAAGAAGGCAGGGCACATGTAATTGGCACATATGTTAATGCACCTTTGAAAGAATTGCTATGAAGGACTGGCCTAGAGGAGCCCAGAGTAGAGCCTCCCTGTCCAGGAGCACTTGACCTGTGACTGTCAGGTGCTGGGGGTGGGGAAGGCGAACATAGACGAACAGGCCTTGCTGAGGGAGAATCAGCCTGGCTTCTGTAAGGGTAAGTCTTGCCTCACGAACCTTATAGAATTCTTTGAAAAGGTCAACAGACATGTGGATGCGGGAGAACCCATGGACATTATATATCTGGACTTTCAGAAGGTGTTCAACACGGTCCCTCACCAAAGGCTACTGAAAAAACTCCACAGTCAGGGAATTAGAGGACAGGTCCTCTCATGATTGAGAACTGGTTGAAGGCCAGAAAACAGAGAGTGGGTGTCAATGGGCAATTTTCACAATGGAGAGAAGTGAAAAGCGGTGTGCCCCAAGGATCTGTCCTGGGACCGGTGCTTTTCAACCTCTTCATAAATGACCTGGAGACAGGGTTGAGCAGTGAGGTGGCTAAGTTTGCAGACGACACCAAACTTTTCCAAGTGGTAAAGACCAGAAGTGATTGTGAGGAGCTCCAGAAGGATCTCTCCAGACTGGCAGAATGGGCAGCAAAATGGCAGATGCACTTCAATGTCAGTAAGTGTAAAGTCATACACATTGGGGCAAAAAATCAAAACTTTACATATAGGCTGATGGGTTCTGAGCTGTCTCTGACAGATCAGGAGAGATCTTGGGGTGGTGGTGGACAGGTCGATGAATGTCGACCCCATGTGCGGCGGCAGTGAAGAAGGTCAATTCTATGCTTGGGATCATTAGGAAGGGTATTGAGAACAAAACGGCTAATATTATAATGCCGTTGTACAAATCGATGGTAAGGCCATACCTGGAGTATTGTGTCCAGTTCTGGTTGCCACATCTCAAAAAAGACATAGTAGAAATGGAAAAGGTGCAAAACAGAGTGACTAAGATGATTATGGGGCTGGGGCACCTTCCTTATGAGGAAAGGCTATGGCGTTTGGGCCTCTTCAGCCTAGAAAAGAGGTGCCTGGGGGGGACATGATTGAGACATACAAAATTATGCAGGGGATGGACAGAGTGGATAGGGAGATGCTCTTTACACTCTCACATAACACCAGAGCCAGGGGACATCCACTAAAATTGAGTGTTGGGAGAGTTAGGGCAGACAAAAGAAAATATTTCTTTACTCAGTGTGTGGTTGGTCTGTGGAACTCCTTGCCACAGGATGTGGTGATGGCGTCTAGCCTGGACACCTTTAAAAGGGGATTGGACAAGTTTCTGGAGGAAAAATCCATTACAGGTTACAGGCCATGATGTGTATGTGCAACCTCCTGATTTTAGAAATGGGCTATGTCAGAATGCCAGATGCAAGGGAGGGCACCAGGATGAGGTCTCTTGTTATCTGGTGTGCTCCCTGGGGCATTTGGTGGGCCGCTGTGAGATACAGGAAGCTGGACTAGATGGGCCTATGGCCTGATCCAGTGGGGCTGTTCTTATGTTCTTAAGGCTGCCATCCTCTTCACACTTTCCTGGGAGTAAACCCTACAGGCTACAGTGGGACTTACTTCTGAGTAGACATGCACAGGATGGGGCTGTCCCCAGAAGCCCCTGCCTGGCCAATGCTGGGGAGAGACTCAGAGCCCCACCCTAGGCAGGTCTACTCAGAAGTAGGTCCTATTGAAGTCAATGGGGCTTACTCCCAGGCAAGTGTTGATAGGGTGGCAGCCTCATGCAGGCCAGGCCTGTTGGCCTTGGGAAGCCCCCTCCCCACCAGTGGAGCCTCCCGGTACAGGAGCAGCGTACCTGACCCGTTTGCTGGGGAGAAAGGGCCAGGCGACCTCCTCGTGGGCTCCCCCCCGGGGCGGGCGGGCCCGCCTGCCTCCCACACTGACCTGGGAGCTCCGCCGCCATCTTGGATGGACTGAAGACCAAAAGCAGCATGGCCGCGGCGGCTTCTGCCCGCTCTCCCTTCCAGCCAATCACGGCCCCCGAAGCTGCGCACGTGACTAACCGAATGAACCAGGCACATTTCCGATGAGCCGCGGAGGCGGTCCTCTCCGCCCCCCTCCGAAGAGAGGGGGATGCGAAGAGTGCAGGGCAGTGCCGGCTCCTCTGCGCATGCGCGACCCCGCTCCAATGGGAAGCGGCAGAGGCCTGGCCACGCCTCCTGCGGGAACTTAGCCTGCTGGCGGTAAATCGAAAGTCTGAGGCACAGTCAAAAGTGTGAGGTGCAGTCGGAGCTGGTGCGCTGAAGGAAGGAAGGAAGGAAGAGGTGGCTTGGCCGTGTCTGCGGGGTCCTGGCAGGCTGGTCCAGCAGGACTCTTCTGTTCTTACTCTCACTGATACATTGATTGTTTCCTTTCAGTTCCTCCCTTGCTGGACCAGGTGGAAGATGGTTCAGGAAGAGCCTCAGCTGTGCCTTGACACAGAATCCAGTTATGCAGAGAATGTGATCAACGTGGGGAAAGTCAAGTTTGGTTTGAATGCAAACCAAAAGATTAAATGCCCTGAAACAACGAACAAGAAGGGACAGTCTTCAAAATCCTACAAGGATTTGGGAAAAGAACGAAACAAGAAACTCGAGTATCAAATAAATAATCTGACTTGCGCAGCCTGTGCCCTGCTGAACTCCGGAGGAGGTGTGATTAGAGCTGAGATTGAGAATGAAGAGTATTCCCTTGAAGAAAATGGGATTGGAACAAAAATAGAAAACAGCTTTCGGAAATTAATTCAGGATCGAAGGTCCTCTTTGTTTTTTGACTATGAGCAGAAAAATTCTGACATGGATTTTTGTTAAGACGTGGAGCAGTGAAAACTTGTTCCCTCGTGTTTGCAGCCTGACCACGGGCCTGTATGAGCGGTCTGGTAGCAGTGCTGTGGAAACAAAACCTAAAAATGCTGTGGAGCTTTTTCAGATGAAAAAATATGTTGCTAAGAGAGGTTCTGTGGACACGGGAAGACCAGCAGCCAAGAGGGCTCGTCATAGTGATGACCAAGAGACTTCACGTCAGGCTAGTCTGGAAGGGGAGGAAGCTGTTCATAGGCCAGCTGCAAAATTTTTCAGACGAGACCAGTTAGAATTTGAAGAGATCCTGGATTTTGCTGAGTCAGACACTGTTGAGTTTAAAGCCTTCCCAAGAGATGAGGACAGCTTGGCATTTGTGGGCAGGATTCTCCCTCGCTATGCCTCTGCTTTTGCAAATGCAGAAGGGGGCTGTTTAATTTTTGGTGTGGAAGATTCTCGGAAAGTTGTTGGATGCAGAAGTGTAGATCCTGTTCAGCTGGAAGAGGCTGTTGGTGCAATCATCGAGCGTCTGCCCCATTTTCATTTCTGTCCGTCTGGAGAAAAAGTCATCTTTGAATTTAAGTCCTTTCCTGTTCAAGATGAAGATGGAGAAAGCCGGGGCCACGTCTTTGCTGTGAGATTTGAGCCTTTCTCTGGTGTGGTTTTTCAGAGTGTCCCAGACTCATGGATTGTGGAAGCTGATCGTGTGGAGAGACTGATGGTCGATAGATGGATGGAGCTGATGACAGCGGAAGACCCAGGTCTGTTAGAGAGATGTGGCTTTCTCAGTTGAAGCCTGCCTGTTCTGAGTGTGGTGGTGGTGGGGGTTTGGGTCAAGCTTCCATTCCTCTGATAGTCCACAGGGAACTCCCTAGCAGTAGACAAGGGAGGGGTCTGCCTAAACATTGGGGAGGAAGGTGAGATGAAAAGGGTAATTAAAATATCATTGCTAATGATGTAAACGGGTTTACATCAAAAAGTGGTTTATTTTCGGGTATCTGTAGCTGTTCTTAAATCTCTTAATTCTGCTTTGCAGAAAAGACACAAGACTTGCCAAGGAAAGTGAAATGACACTGATTGTCTGGGACCAGAAGTACCCATGTGGCCTGTTCCCTTCAATAATGCAACTACAGGCAGCTCAATCGATGCATCCAACCCAGTTGGAGTTGTGGGGGCAGGGCTTCCAGGGCAGGGCAGAAGCGATATTGAGGAACTGAGCCGGCTCACTTGGGCTTTTCATCGTAAGGCAGTGCAGAACGCATCCAAACTAGCGTCCTCAGCTATTTCCCGTTTCTTTTTTACCTGCGGCAATGGTTATGTTCCAGCCACTCTGGAGGCGTTTAAGGGAAAGGTTCTTTCCCTGGTTCTTTATGGCTCTCCCATCTGGTATAAGGCTATTAACCAACCATTAGAACGCATTCAAGCCTCCTTTCTGCGGAAGATTTTGGGTTTGCCCAGGTGCGTTCCCTACTCGGTTCTGTGTCTCGAGGTGGGGTTAATTCGGCTAAAGACGACTGCTTGGCTAAGATTACTGAAATTTTGGTTTAGGATTTTATTTAACCCTTCCTCCTCTGGTCTAATGCACCAATTATTGTCGGATTCAGTCCTGCCATTAGAGATCACTGATCTTCTAACCAAACTCAAGTCAATAGGGCTGGACACTGCATGATTGGTTGTGATGCTGCTTGCAGAATCGTCAAAGAAAGAATTCTTGATATTGAACAACAAGAGCTGTTAAGTGCCGCCAGAACCACATGCTCTCCACTCTATCTCCATGTTCCAATCAGTTTTGGGAAACCGGCCTCCTTCTTTTATCACCTGGAGTGCCCACAGGCTCGGAGAGCATTCACACTTGCAAGATGTAATGCTCTTCCATCAGCCGTGTTATCGGGCAGGTTCAGTGGTATTCCCTACTCGGAGAGGAAATGCAAGTGTGGTAGGGGTTGTATTGAGACCATAACACATACCCTTTTCTACTGCCCACTTCATGACGTTTTACGCAAGAAATATCTAGGCCCTTTGCTAACTAGGATGCAGGGCTGGGAGGACTCAATCATGCTTCAGTCTCTCCTTTCCACACCTGACTCTGAGACCCTTGATAGGGTCGCTTCCTTTCTATCTGGGGTAATTGCCAGGCAGAGCTCTGGAACTCTGGGCAGTATGTGAGGAAAAGACTGATGTTTATGTTGTGTTGTCTTTGTATATTTTTGTTTTGTTTTGTTCTTTCTCTGTATTTTATGCCAATAAAGGTCTTACTGAACTGAGGAACTGAGCCCTGCGTTTTTGTTCCTGACAGTGTGAAACACCTTGTGACTGGCAGATGTTCAGTGAAGACCAGTTTGGCCTGCACATTCATGAGGAAGGCAGGATCAGGAGCTACTGGGATAGCACCAGGAGATGGGTTGGTTGAGAAGAATAATGTTGCTCTTTCTAAATGAACAACCTTTCCTTTGTTACCCAGACCTTTCCAACCTGGCTGACGATTTCACGAGAGTGCTGAGTCTCTTGGACGGGCCTCCATTGGTCAAACCTGTCTATTCAGTCCCAGATCTTAACAGCTTGCAGAAATATCTCTTTCCAGGTACAGCCTTTTGATTCTTTTAATTTTTTTTTTAAATTAGAATTTTGGAGCCAAGTAGGAGAGCACTGGCCAAACCCAAAGGCAAATTCTAACCTGTAACTGCTGAAAGCTTTGTTCACACTTTAGTCTTCTCATGTATGGATGAGGATAACTGAGGCGATTGCCTTCGGCAGTGGCTTAATAGGGGCCCCAACATCTGCCTGCCCACTCACCTCCCCTGTTCCTCCCCCTCCTCCTCCAATTGGAGAGGGAAGAGGAAAATGGAACAGAAGGGGATGTGTGGAGGAGAGGAGAGTGGAGGGCTGGAGTGTCTTCAGCATCAGCACTTGATTGATTAAACAGATTTATATACTGCTTTTCCAGGAGCTCAAAGTGGTTTACAATAAAAATAGTTAAAAACAGTTTAAAACAATGCAGGGTGTTGAACTTTCTTCACCCTCTTGGGCTCTGTTAGTGTTCCTGCTGGTTGAAGGCAGCGGATGTGCAGTGCAGTTCTTGTCCACGCTGCAGCACTGGTCCTCCTCTCAGTGTGACACTTAACTTGAACCAGGGGAGGGTCCAAGGTTAGAGTGCTTGTTTTGCTCTTGGCCTCTCCAGTTGAAGTGACCTTTGGAAGCAGGGCTGGGAAAAGTATCTCACTGCCTCAGACCCTGGAGAGCTGCTGCCAGCCAGGGTGTACAAGGCTGGCTTAAACTTGCCCACGATCTGACTTGCTTGGCATAAGGCAGTTTTCTGTGCCTGGTGGAATGAACGGCCAACCCTGGAGATTGAGTGGAGAGGGAAAGGTGCTTATATACTAGCACTGAACTCTCCTCTCTTCCATTATCTTCTGTTTTTCCTGGCTCTTTTAGCCACCCCAGACAGGGTTGGATTCATCCCAAAAGCCCTCTGCGACCAGCTGTTCTGTGAGTATCCGCAACTGAAGGACTTAATGGAGAGCAAAATCCAGCCACCAGTCCAAGGGACATTGATGTTTTCCCAAAGCTGGGCTGTGGACATCGGACTGCCCAAGAACCAAGATATCATATGTGATGCCGTCTTGATAGCTGCCGGAAGCCCTGTTCTTCTCTTCAGTGTCACCAAGGCTCCTACGGCTGATGTGTGCGAACATTCAAGGCGCACAGCGAAGCAGCTGAAGCACAAGTTGGTAAACACCGGTGGATACTCCCAAAAGATCTGTGTCATCCCAAGGATCCTCTGTCTCTGTGGTGATGCCAATCCAGGGGACGTGTGGTACCCCAATACCTACAGTCTGCAGGAAGAACACCTGCCTTCCCTACAGAGATCAGTTGTCATCGTCCTGCTTGGTTTTACATCTGTCTTAAGTGACCGGCTTGGGGTTGAGTTTCTTAACCTTTTAACCACTGAACAATATGAAAAGCTTTCCAAGAACCTCAGGAAGATCCCACACCAGTTTATCTATGGCTTGCCAGGAAGCGGGAAAACGGTTGTAGCCTTGAAGATTCTGGAAAAAATCAAAAATGAGTTTAATTGCACATCTAGTGAAATCCTTTACATTTGTGAGAATCGACCACTTCGGGACTTTGTGGGGTGAGTTATGTGAGAGACATTGTCCTATCTACTGTAACAGCCTTGAATTCATGAGTTCAGGGTGTTTGTGGGAACAAGCTTGTTGACACATCTTTTCTTTTCTTGTCCTGAATTGGCTTATCCCTTCTGCACTCTTTGCTCCAACCTGTAAGCCTCATTGCAACCAGGAAGCACTGAGTATGCCCCATGATGTCCACCTATTTCAGTTTTGTCAGCAGCTGTGCAGAGCTTCAGGTGGGAATTTGTTCAAACCTACCTGAGGACTGAACCTGGTAATTTCTGCATGCGAAACTCTACCACTGAGCCATGGCCTCTCCTCTTAAATTACACTCCCCCCCCCCCGATTGAGGCTTTCTGTATCATGGCTATGCAACCTTCACAAACAGACACACACCCCTTCTCCCTGCTTTCGGTTCTCAAAATGCCTCAGTGACACCTTGCTTCCTTCTCTTGTGCCACTTCCACTGTCACCTCTGGGATAGTGTTCAGGTCCTGTGGGCCATTTCTGATGCTTTTTCAGGCTGTTACTGTATTGTTGTGTAATACTGTTACTGTATTGTTGTGTAATACTTTTACTGTATTGTTGTGTAAGCCTCATTGCAACCAGGAAGTACTGAGTACGCCCCTTGATGTCCACCTATTTCAGTTTTGTCAGCAGCTGTGCAGAGCTTCAGGTGGGAATTTGTTCAAACCTACCTGAGGACTGAACCTGGTAATTTCTGCATGCGAAACTCTACCAATGAGCCATGGCCCCTCCTCTTAAATTACACTCCCCCCCCTCCCATTGAGGCTTTCTGTATCATGGCTATGCAACCTTCACAAACAGACACACACCCCTTCTCCCTGCTTTCGGTTCTCAAAATGCCTCAGTGACACCTTGCTTCCTTCTCTTGTGCCACTTCCACTGTCACCTCTGGGATAGTGTTCAGGTCCTGTGGGCCATTTCTGATGCTTTTTCAGGCTGTTACTGTATTGTTGTGCACGCCACTTCTCTGAACAATGAGAAGTTCCAAGGGCAGCAATGACCAGGGTTTTGCTTCCTTTGGATCCTTCTTAATATTCACTGCCCACAAATAAGTTGACATTGAGAGATAACTGCCCAATCCTGAGCTGCCCAGCATGTGGGGCTGCCTTAGCGCCAAAAATGACTGCTGCAGCATCCTGGGCTCACCAGGCAACCACCAGCAGCCTCTCAGGAGAAGGGGACATTAGTTCCCTTCCACTGCATAAGGAAAGTAGCCCTGCAATGGGGCTACTTTGTGGCAGCTATATAGCCGGCACAGAATCAAGAAACCTCGTATCAGACCTCAAGGCATTGGATCTGGCAAAGCTGAGCTCCGGTGGTCCCATCCCACTCCCTCTGCCACACCTTCCCCCTGCTGAGCTTATGTTGGGCCAGCTCTGGCACTGGGCTGGTAGTAGGAGTCACAGGCATGCCTTATGGCATGTTTGCAGCAGTGTGTGCCGGTGGTGAGCCAGCATGCACTCTATAGGAATGGGCCAAAGTCACATCAGCTCTTAAGAGAGTTGTGCTGAGGTGCTGCACCTCTTCACTCGCTTTATTGCAGCTTCTCTATTTGCAGTTATCATTAAGTACGTTCCCATTTCCATCCTTTTTGGCACACGTGAAAATTGAAAGCACTTTACACCAAACCTTCTTGGAATCTGTCTTGGATTGAGGTAGACTGAGTCCTTCGTAGTTCAATGTCTGCTAACTGGGACTTTCCCAGGTGTTCAGTTAGCTGATAATGTCAGACTTGGACCTGAAACCTTCTGCATGCAGAATAGGTCCATTACCAGTCAGCTATGATTTCCGCTCTGTCATTTTCTCTGGCACATGAGTTAAAAGAAGTCACAAGAACAGAAGCATACAATTGTGGACAAATGGCTGTGTGTGTGTGTGTGTGTGTGTTTCAGCTCAAACCTAACCAGTTTTCAATCTTGAAAAAACATTTCTTCAATTTTCAGGAGACGTAAGTACCAAGCAGTGACAAGAGCTACTTTTATGTTAAAAAGTTTTCAACACATCAAGCACATTGTTGTTGATGAAGCTCAGAATTTCCGGATGGAGCATGGCCCATGGTATGAGAAAGCTAAAAAGAATGTCCAGCGTGGTGCTCCTGGCATTCTCTGGATTTTTCTGGACTACTTTCAAATGAGCCATCCTTTTGAAACTGGTCTCCCTCTGCCAGAAAGCCAGTATCCCCAGGAGTGGCTCACCACAGTAGTCCGGAATGCCACCAGTATATATAAGATAATGAAACAAGAGATGGAAAAGATTGTAGAAAATGCAAAGCTAAGGATTCCTCACCATGTGCTGAGAGAGCTGCTGGAAGAGTCAAATTGTAGGCATACCATATCAGGTGTTTGTAATATACAGAAAAATATGTCCAGGCAAGATATTGCATGTTATGTGGCTGGAATGTGTTGGCAGTACCTGCAGATAGGATACTCCAAGAAAGATATAGCAGTTTTATGTAGCACACAAGAAACCGCCAACAGTTTTGAAAGGCTCCTTACCCAGGAAATGAGAAAGTTGTGCATGAATTTGCATTTCGTGAAAGCACATGGGGACCCAGGAGACGAGATAGTTCTGGACAGCATTCGTCGCTTTTCTGGCCTGGAGAAGCCCATTGTGTTTGGTATCAATCCAGTCAGTGCCGAAGTAGAAGTCTCCCACAATCTCTTGCTCTCCCTGGCTTCAAGAGCTAACCTGCATCTTCATGTGCTATATCAGCGACATCAGGATACAGACAGTTCTTCTCCGCTGGGGTTAGATGTGGAAAACCTAATGCAGTGGTTCTCACCCACTGTTTAGAATTAGAATCTGTTAGGACCCACCAGAAGTGATGTCATGACCAGAAGTGCAATCATCAAGCAAGAAAAGTTTTAACAATCCTAGGCTGCAATCCTACCCACACTTACCCAGGAGTAAGTCCCATTGACGATCATTGTTTAAAGAATATACTTAGTAGCTTGTTAAAAGTACAGGTCTGTCACAGTTCTCCAAATGCAGTCACATACCATGGGAGACCAAGTCTAATGTATTAAAAATAAAATATTGAAATGAATGGGAACCCACCTGAAACTGGCTCATGACCCACCTAGTGGGTCCTGACCCACAGTTTGAGGAATACTGGCCTAGAAACAGAGCCACAAAACCCAGACGAGTTTCCCAGAAGCTGGACGTGTCATCAAGAGGTGGAGACCACAGAGGTCAGTGGGCCGTGAGGAGAAAAAAACATTAAACATTGTTGGGGTTGCCCAGGGTGTGACGGTGGCGGCTGAGGACTTCTGCCACATCCTGTGCCATTCAAAAGGATTTTGTCTTAAGTATAAGATTGCACTGTCAGGCTTTAGGAAGCTGCACAGGACGGATACAGAGAAGACTAGGTTTTTGTAGGCTTCCTGTCAAGTCATGTTGCACTTCTTTATACAACCTTTCCTCTCTGCCCACTTGGCAAGCACTACCTCCCACTGTTGTGATCTCTGCCCTTCACTATTGCGACCTTTTCCTCTGTCCAAATTATCAAAGAGAGCTTCTGAGAATGAAGGAAGGTGGATGAACCTCAGGAAGAGAGCAATGACTTAAACCTGGACAAACTGAAAGAAAACATGGCACTTTAGCATGGAGCAACCTTCATTTCAGAGTGGAAGATGAAGAGGAACCAGGGCTGGTGAGGTGGGGGGTGTGATGGGAATTGCATGCATGTGGGTACACGCACCAAGGCATAAACCCCAGGTCATCTCTGTGTGGTTGGTGTGGCCTGGCATGGCTTCCTCTTTGTCTTCCTTCTACCAGTAGAATGGAATGTTGGTGACATGGCTCCCCTGGTTGATCAGAAGGAAACTTGTAAGCTGTTCCGTATTGTCTCACTATGACTGAATGATTCTTGATAATATTATGAAATAAACACTATGCATGCTTTAATGCTATCTGCAACTGAAGTTTTGAAATTCTGTTTCTTTCAAATCTTACTGCTCTTGGGATAGTTGCTAGCCAAGGAAGTTTTGGACTGATGGGAGGGATGTGGTGGCAAGGAACAAGGAAATCTTGTGTCTGTCTTGTAAACGTTATCTGATGCTCAGACCAGTTATAATCATGCCAGGAACAACACTCCTAATTTTTATTAAGTTGTAAGCTCTGGGGGGCAGGGAACTATGCTCTTACGCTTCAGAGTACCATATGTATTGCTGGCAGGTGCTGAGGGGGTATATTATTGGTATTGGCAACTTTCAGTCTCGAAAGACTATGGTATCTTTGGAAAGACTATGGTAGCCTTGGAAAGACTATGGTATGAGGGGGTAGCTATTTCAAACATTACATGCCTTACAGTGCAATCCTGTGCATGTCTACTTAGAAGTAAATCCCAGTGTGTTCAGTGAGACTTATTCCCAGCAAAGTGTACATAGTGATGTAGCTTTAATGATGTGAGTTTTTCAAGGGTGCTGTTATCAAAAACATTAGATTATACACAACACATAATTTTAAGGAAGCCTCACAAAATACAAGTGATCACAAACAAAGGTTTTATTAAGAAATCACCCCGTAATGACAATCACACAAACGTTAGTCGCTATAAAAAAATTTTTCTATTGAGCTTCCAGCAAGCCATTAAACATTGACTACACTATGCTTACAAAACCTGTGGGAACTTCTAAAGATAAAAAATGATTTTGTACTTAAAAAAAAAAAAGATGTGTTTAGCTCACTTTGAACATTTGCAGTATTTTCTGAAACCTGAGGCCTTTGATGGGATCACTTCAAAGGAGGTTTGCTGGTAGGAATCTAAATTTGGGATCCATGGAACAAACTTGTTTAGGCATTACTCCAGCTGACTGTTTCCCTGGCCAAAAACCTCCCTTGTGCCATGCTTACCAACCCTTTAGAGATGATGCTTCAGTTTTCCTTTTAAAGGTCCCGTACACATCAAAGCACTTTCTCGCTGGTCTGCCAGTCCTCCACGTAGGCTTCTTTTGCTCCCTGCATCCTTAGGGCTGAGACAGAGGCTTGATCAGCCCATAGTCCATGCATTTCACAAGACACTCGCGAGCCACGTTCAGGATGTTCTGCCTCTTGGGGTCATCGGCCTGCTTGCCAATGATGGTCAGGATTTCCAGCATCTCGCTCTCCACCAGTTTCTTTGCCAGCTCTTGTTCTGCGTGTATTAAATTGTGCACGATCACCAGCCCCCGGTGCTGAACATCTAGCCTGTCGTGAAGGCAAAGCCTCTGCAGGATCTCCAGCCACTGTGTGGTCTGCAGGGAGAAACAAGCAAAGCAAATCAGTCTCCAGAACAGGTGCTGTGATATGGGAGTGAGCCAGGACTGACTTACAGCAGAGACTTAAAAAAATTAATGGTTCAACTCTGCGGTTCCAGTGGCGTAGCTAGATGGGGTGTAAGGCACTAAGTTTTGCAGGGAGCCTCACTGGCATGCAGCTGGCCCCTTCCCCTCCCCTTTGGAGCCATTCCTGGCCGTGAGAGCAAAACAGGCTAGCGTGTGCACCAGTGGCTCTAGAAGGATTCTCCGGCAAGGTCTGCAGTGATAAATGCCACTTTAAAAAAAAGACACGTACAATCCCCCTACATCAAAGGGGCAATAAGATCCTTACCACTTGGGTGACCTTGTGGCAGAGTGACTTGTGGGATGCTGTGAGCATGGCCAGGGCTCCCGCAGCAGCATTCTGGACCTTGTCATCATCCTCTCCACACAACAACACAATCAGCTTGAGTCGGTCGTTTCCCTCAGCTGTAAATCTCTCTTGAACCTGGGAGCAAAGAAGAATGTAATTGCAAACCCTACAATGGGAGGGGGGCATGGAAGACCTAGAGAGTTGGGGGGGGCATCTCAGGTTCCTTCAGCTGCAGCACCAAGAGACTAAACATGTTACCTCTTTGTTGACCACCATGTTGCACATGCACTCTGTGGCTGCCTGTCGGAGCTGGTCGTGGTTTTCAAACATGTAGTTCTCAATATCGGGCAGAGCTTTCTCCTTTATGATCTTCTGCCTGAAACAGACACGAAATTAGGGCAGGGGATGTAATGAGCCAGGCAGGAGGTGGTCTGAGATGTTTCATTCTGGAGATTTCCATTCTGGCCGATGAAGAGGCCCCCAAGGCAGCTCCTGGCTGGAAACCAAGCTCATCTTGGCTAAACGTTTATAACCGTGATTATGTGTGCCATTTTATAATCCCTGTGCTGTCTGGATGAGTGAAGTTTTGCTTCAAATTGAATTTAGCTTCATGCTGGGCTGGTTATAGTCTGCAATTTGGGATCCAGCCAAGACCCTAGGAATCGCAGCGATAACCATATAGGATTCTTGCTGTTTCAAGCAATGTTTTCGAGAGCTGAGCTGGTGTGATTTGCTCAAGGCCAAGAGCATGTAGGTGTTTCTTCAGTCTTCTAGGCACTGCTTCAAGGGCTCCTGTTTTTACTGTCACTGTTAATTTTCTTAAGAACCAAAATGCTGTATGATCTAACACTTAGAATGAATCACTAAAGGATCCTGTCTGCAGGGTTTCAATAATCAAAGGAACAGGAGAGACATGGGAGGAAGAGAGACCCTCTGAAGGCATGTGAAAGGCATGTGAGACAGATCGGCCTTGAGGCACTTCTTAAAAAGTGGAAGGGACATGATCAAACATGTATCATGAGGCAAGGAGTTCCAAAGGGAAGGTGCTGTCCCAGAACAAAGGCCAGTGTGACTCACCTGAGTTTGTCGCTCCTGCCGGAGAAGTTGGTGAGGCCCAGCAGAGCCTCGTAGTTCTGCAGCCCATCACGCTCGGTGTTCAGTAAGCTGACCAGCGGCCGCACAACCTCGTAAACCTTCAAGACAGGCAGTCACCTCAGGGAAGGCCAGAGCTCAGAGGGGGTGCCTACCGCCTTTGCCGGCAGAAGGTCCCAGCTTCCACCCCCAAAATCTCTAGTTAAAAGTTCTGAGCTAGAAGGTGCTGGGAGAGACACTGCCAGTCAGAGCTGACAGGAACAGGCTAGCTGGACCAAGGGTCTGACTCAGAGGAGGCAGCTTTGGAAGTCCACTTATCACTACCCAGTTCTTGCATCCTGGCCTGTACCTGTTAGGAAGTCCTGAAGATGCTCCAGGCTGCCTGGAACTACTCACCCTCTCCCCAGGGAATGCAATGTCTGGATTAGAGATGGCAGCAATCTTGGCCAGCGCGTGAGATGCTTTGATCTTCCCAACCTCTGTGCCATCTAGAGCCAACGGGATGAGGGCCTAATGATAGGGGACAAAGAACTCCTGAACCCAGCCCCAGGGTGTCAAGAGGCCCTCTGCCCCTGAAGTCCAGTTGCAGGGAAGTGAAGGTGGGAGGGAGGGGTGACTTTCTGTCCTGCTGGTGGGCTTCCCAAGCAGCTGTTGGGCCACTGCAGGAAGTGCGATGCTGGACTAGATGGGCCTTTGGCCTGATCCAGCAGGGCTCTTCTTATGTTTTGATTGATTACACTAAAAACCCCTAAATAGGAACATATATTGCAGATTGTGAAACCATGAGAATGAATTACCTTTCCACCCCCTTGAGCAACAATGGTACCCCGGTCTTTGGCGTCATCACACAAGGCAAGAAAAACTCTGCCGAAAAATAAAAACAACAGACGTTGGATGAACATCCTATTATCATCCTCATCAATTTTTTTTTAATATAGTGCCTTCACTGAGCAGGCTCCATCCCTGGCAGTGACTCCACTTGGGCCTGGGAAAGGCTCTTCTCTGAAGCCCAGCAGCTGCCAGCCAGTGTAGACCACACTTGGTAGAGGGACCAAGGGTCTGGCTCAGTGGAAGATAGCTCCCTACATAAGAACATTGGCAGCATGGTTGTGGGATTGCCATGCTGTGAAGTTGGCCTCAGAACTCATTGAAGGCGTTTGGTTCCTAATGCTTCAACCCTCCATCAAGACTGCAGCCTTTATTAAAATGATGACCCCCCCCCCTCCCTACTTGCCCTGCCCTCTTCAAGGTCTGCTGAGCACAAGGCAAGCTACCTGGCCAGCAGCTCCTTGGTCTGGTCTGTCAAAATGGCACTGTCTGCCTTCACCATGCAAACCAGGGCGGAGGTGACACCAGCTGCAATCAGACGCTTCACTCTCTTCGCAACAAAGTCCTTTCTGTCCTGGGAGAGAAGGAACGAAGAAGAAGAAGACTAAGCCTCACTTCACTCTCAACCTTTACTAGGGAAGGGAGGGTTTTCCCCACTTTGGTTTGCGTCATTTCCCAGAGTGCAACCAACGTGGACATGTTCATTGATGAAACACTGTGATCAAACAGTCTTGATGTGGCCATACACATGAGTCACCATTTTTTGTGTGTAGTTTTACTGGTGTTCTTGCATTGATAAAACACACATGCTCAATCACATCAAGATTGCTTCTTTGCAGTGCTTTATCAATGCACACCAGTGCATTGGGAATGAAAGGGTAGGAAAAGACAGGACTGAACCAATACCTGCGGCAAACAGCACATGGGCAGTCTGTACAAAAAAAAAAGAAATAAGGACTAGAGGAGAGGGGATTTCTCGTGTGTCACTTTCATTTCAGAAGCAAGACCAAGGCATTGGAAATGCCCAAATCCAGGCAGGCATTCAGGAGGAGAGAATTTCAGAAGCCTCCCAGCCTACCTTTGGGTGCTCTTCAGGGACATGCTGTTTGGAGAACTTGGCCAGCTGGACGAGTTCAGGGACGAGCTCCTTGACATCATAGCTGTTGGTGCAGTTCACCAAGACAGAGGCCACAGAGTACAAAATGGTCTTGTCGTTCGCCTGCATACAGCCAAATCAAAGCTTTTAAGGTGATGCTGTCATCTATGGGTGTTTTATTTTTAAAGAACGCATATTCCACCTTTCAAGAACAATGCAAAAAATGGCTTCTAAATAACAAACCACGGGAATAAAATAAAACCAACCAGTCAACCAATAACTTAAAAAAATAGGATACAGAATCATAAATCATACGTGCATATCATACAAAAATCATGCATGCAGCATGATCCCATACATGTTTATTCAGAAATAAGCACCACTATCTTCAGTGGAACTTTCAGATAAGTATACAAAGGACTGCAGTTTTTGGTTTTTCTCCAACAGCACTTGAGAGTGTTCAAAATGCTTCACATACATTAGCTCAGTGATCCTGACAACAACCCTTTAAAGTGGGCCAATGTTACTGTCCCCAGGTTGCAGATAGGGAAGACTGAGGCTAAGAGAGAAAAGCTTATCTGAGGCCAGCTGGTGAGCTTAATGCAGAGGCAAGACTGTAACAGGGAACTGGCTGGCCCTCACCTCACCTTGAGGCAGCAAATTTGACAAGGGGAATAGGCCAGGTGTCCTTCCTTTCGCCTTTCCTGAATCGACTGCTGCCAATAGTCTTCATGGCATTTTCCACAGTGGTTCCCACTGGGAAGCAGCAGTTGGCTGCAGCCACTCCAACACATGCACAACTTGTGTGTGCAATTAAAAAAACCCTTGCATGTGCCACTATGCGCATAAGGATCTGCACATGTCTGGCACGCCGGGGAAGCGGATGCGTAGCTGGTGTTACCTTGGCTAACTCGAACATGGCTTGCATAGCCGGCTCATCTTCCACAAAGTCATCCTTCACGTCAGCATCCAGGGTCAGGTAGGCGAGTCCTTCTACGGCCCACTTCCGTGTCCGGGTGTCTATGGCGGGATTGCACAGCCATCTGGGCGGGAATGAAAATGGTTTCCTGCGCCTTCTGCAGCATCCAAGTTGGCTTGCTGGGGTCTTTACCCCACCTTGACAGCCAACTTGGAGAGGTCTTGTGCCGCCTCTCAAGCCTCTGTACCTTTCCATCCCTGGCTTTGTGCCCATAATATTTCCCGGGCCATCCCAGCTTCCCCCCCCCTTTTCAGTATCTCCACTTCCTGCATACTTGTTGCCTCCTCTCATTCCTGCTGCTACTTGGGACTCGCCCTTCTCCATCTGGCTCACGTGGTTGCTTCAAGAAGCAGGGTTGGGCCACCAACCAGAAAGGGGAGAAGCACCCAAAAAGAGACACAGAAGCTGGAGGGGGGCAGCCCTGGACCACCTCCTCAGGCACCAGGAGTATTTGCACCAGCCCTGCTGCTCCTTGCTATGAGTCTGTTCCAAAAACCAGCTTGACTGAGAAGTGAGGGATGGACAGTCAAGCTTAGCAGAGACCCGCACAACCAAAAGTGCTGCAGGGAGAGAGAAAAACAGCAAGCGAAGGATATGCACTCCTTTCCCAGGGCCGAGCCCTCCGAGCCCCCACTCACTTCCGGCACTGCTTCGCCAGCTTCTCGGTGGATCCTTCTGCAAACTGTCGCAGGCCGTAGTCTGTTCCTCCAGCCGAGCCCAACTTGCAGAGGCCCTGGGAAAGAATCGCAATGCAGCGGTTGGCACAGTTTTGCGCCAAATGCTAATGCAAAATGTCACTTCAGTGTAGACACCAACAAGAAAACCCTCTTTCCCCTTAAGCCTTGCAGCAGATTCTCAGCCTGCAAGGGTTAACTGTGGAGTGTCGGGAAGGACCCAGTTCCTTTCTTTATTGCTCTGAAAGCAAGTTTAATTTCTGCGCTGCCTGGGTTTGCCCTGACTAAGTATCCAGGCCACTCAAATCTACTCATCCTTTCCCCTGGGCAAAGATTTCATGCCACATTAAAGCTTCGGTTTGATTCATTCCCTTGCTGCCGGAAGCATCAGAAAACGGCAATTTTAGGTCTCCTGAGTTAGGGTGGTGGGGTCACTCACAAGGCTAACAGGGGCAGATGGGAAGGGGGTGTCTACCTCCCACTTCTGCTGCTCCTCCCCCTTCTCACTGGGTTGAAGAAGAAGAGGAAGTGTGGCGCAAAGCAGTGCCCCAGAGTACCTGACGCTCTAGCCTGCCACACTATTCTCCTTCACATGTCCTCCCCACCCCGTCTTCTGTTTGGCATGCAGGGAGCAGGGGAAGCAATCATGGCACCAGCTGCACTACTAGAGAAAAGGCAGCAGCATTTGGTGCCACCCTCCCCCCCGGCACCACCAGGTCTGGTCTGGAGCCAGCTCTGTTCCAGATCCGAGGGCTTTTCACAGAGCACAAAGGAGGAACGCACCACCAGAGCTCTGATCTTGATCTTCTCGTTCTTGGTCTTCTTGTAGATCTCCTTCAGCAGTGTGATCCCGTTAGTGATGATGAAGGTGGCCCGGCTCAGCTTGGTTGACGCGTGGATGAGGGCCTCCACGGCCACCAGCTGATCTATCTCCCTCTCGGAGCCGCACAGAGCCACCATCATCTCCATGACTCCCTTCATGCCCAGGAGTTTGTTGCCCAAATCGAAAGGGCCTTGCAGCACTGCGGACACCGTCTGGATGGCCTGCAGAGTCTTGTCCATGTCCTTGGGGTCAATTTTGCTCCTGCAGGCAGGGAACAGCACAGGAAGGAAGGGGAACACGTCACAGCATTTGGGGGAAGACAGGTACAACACTTTCATCTCAGCGGGGTCAGTTTAGAAATGTCTCCACCACATTCAGACCCAAAGATTCCTTCAGGGTGAGCTGCCTTTTGGGGCCAATTTGAGTCTGAATGGGGAAAAGGCAGCTGTGGATGGCACTGACTGGCTAACTCTTGTGCCATCATGCAACAAATACTTCTTCCACAACCCTTAATGTAGCTTGGCAACTGTTTTACAGATGGTTTCACTATTGTTTTCTTTAAATTCAAGGAAGAATAAACATACAAATGAACAATTGTATGTGGGAGGCAGTGGCGTCACTAGGGAGGTGTGGGGGAGTGCAGACCACACCGGGTGACATGCATGGGGGGGGCACACACACATAAGAACAGCCCCACTGGATCAGGCCATAGGCCCCTCTAGTCCAGCTTCCTGTATCTCACAGCGGCCCACCAAATGCCCCAGGGAGCACACCAGATAACAAGAGACCTGCATCCTGGTGCCCTCCTTTGCACTGGCATTCTGATATAGCCCATTTCTAAAATCAGGAGGTTGCACATACACATCACGGCTTGTAACCCGTAATGGATTTTTCCTCCAGAAACTTGTCCAATTCCCTTTTAAAGGCGTCCAGGCCAGATGCCATCACCACATCCTGCAGCAAGGAGTTCCACAGACCGACCACACGCTGAGTAAAGAAATATTTTCTTTTGTCTGTTCTAACCCTCCCAATACTCAATTTGAGTGGATGTCCCCTGGTTCTGGTGTTATGTGAGAGTGTAAAGAGCATCTCTCTATCCACTTTATCCTTCCCGTGCATGCAAAAATTGCTAAATCATGGTTTTTAGGAATAATACCATCATGCTACCATCATGCTCGTATATACCATTCAATGCATAATTTATATCGGAATGCAATAAAAAAAACCTGGAGTGAAATATCTCCATTCAATCAAAGGTTATGGTCAAAAAACCAGAAAATAAAAATGCAACTGTCTTAAGTAACAAAAAAAAATCCATTTCCTTAATTCAAAGCAGACCAATGAGACTGATTGTTCAAAGAGCCAATGAGATGTTGTTATGACACAGCACAGAACCAACAAGGTGTTAGCAAGGTGACACCCTCGAGGAGGGGTGACACCACTAGTAACCAAAATCACTAAAATCTCGGTTTGCAGGAATAATACCATAATATGATATATCAATTGATGTATAATTCTATGCAGAATGCAGTGAAACAAACCCCATTGAAATGTCTGTGTTCTGTCAAAATGTATAGCCAAAAAACCAGAGGGGCAGCGCAATCGTACATCACCACACCTATCACCTGGGGGGTTGCCCCGCCCACTTTATGGGAGGAGGTCCATCATGGGTGACATGCTGGTCTCCTGCACTGGCTGGTGCTAACCCGAGTGACGCCACTGGTGTGAGGTGATCTGGGTTCTCTTGGCTTTGTCAGATTTCCCTGGGCAACCTCAAACCTTGCTGCATTTCTGTGGTTCCACTCGGTTTTGTTTCGAGTGTGCTTGTCTCTGAAAATTCCACAGAAGGCTCTCCAAGGCCTGACTTACTGGATGTATTCCTCGCAGATTAGCCGGAAATTGTCCCTCTCAGAATCGCATCGCAAGTCATCGTAGAGTTTGTTCAGAAGGACGCTTGCTGTCAGCAGGGTGTTTTCTGTCAAGGGGAGGCAGTCGGGCAAGTCTGGGATCTGGCTAGCGACTTTCAGGATCTTTTTTAGACCTGGGGATAAAGAATGCATAATAAGAGCCAATGAGGAGACTCCACTGGTCTCAGGAAAAGAAACAGAAAACTGGTCTCAGGACCTTCCCAGTGAAACTGTCAGGTGCCATCTAGAGGCTCTAGCAATTGGACTGAGACTCCTTGCATTTGGAGCCACTAGATCTCCAGAGGAAGTGGCTGTTGGCCTGCTCTCTCCTGCCGCCACCACCAGTGGCCAGAGGATGGTGATGCAGTTACCAACCCTCAGGGGACCAGCTGCTAAGGAGGAGCAAATGGGGTTCCACTTAGCCTTATAAGTGCACCAGCTGTTCCTCAGAGTGGGCAACCTGTCGTTTAAGCAGAGACTGAGGGTGCTCCTGATCTGCCCATTCCTGCATGACTGCAAAATCTTGACTGGAAGTGAGGGAGAGAGAAAGTGAGAGCACGTCCATTTGGCTGGGCATACCGTTGTCTATTACAAAGAGGGTCCGGCTGTTGTCATGGTTCCTCAGATCCGCCCTCGGTATGTTCTTGTTGAGTAAATTGAGAGCCCGGTCCCGGCCTTGCCCAGACACCTTTTTGTTGGGAAGCATGTCCAGGAGGAAGACTATGATTGCCTTCAAATCTTTCTTTGTATCTGCAGAAAATACGACACCAGCACAAAGCAAGAGTGTCAGGACTTCAAGGTTGCGCAAACATGTGCTGTTGTCTTAGAGCCCATCCTATGCATGTCTACTCATAAGAACATAAGAACAGCCCCACTGGATCAGGCCATAGGCCCATCTAGTCCAGCTTCCTGGATCTCACAGCGGCCCACCAAATGCCCCAGGGAGCACACCAGATAACAAGAGACCTGCAAGGCTTCCTGGGAATTGTAGTTAAGAACATAAGAACAGCCCCACTGGATCAGGCCATAGGCCCATCTAGTCCAGCTTCCTTTATCTCACAGCGGCCCACCAAATGCCCCAGGGAGCACACCAGATACAAGAGACCTCATCCTGGTGCCCTCCCTTGCATCTGGCATTCTGACATAGCCCATTTCTAAAATCAGGAGGTTGCACATGCACATCATGGCTTATGGGTTATTATGTAACCCATAATAGATTTTTCCTCCAGAAACTTGTCCAATTCCCTTTTAAAGGCATCCAGGCCAGATGCTGTCACCACATCCTGTGGCAAGGAGTTCCACAGACTGACCACACGCTGAGTAAAGAAATATTTTCTTTTGTCTGTCCTAACCCTTCCAACACTCCATTTTAGTGGATGTCCCCTGGTTCTGGTGTTATGTGAGAGTGTAAAGAGCATCTCTCTATCCACTTTATCCTTCCCATGCATAATTTTGTGTGTCTCAATCATGTCCCCCCTGAGGTGTCTCTTTTCTAGGCTGAAGAGGCCCAAACGCCGTAGCCTTTCCTCATAAGGAAGGTGCCCCAGCCCCGTAACCATCTTAGTCGCTCTCTTTTGCACCTTTTCCGTTTCCACTATGTCCTTTTTGAGACATGGCGACCAGAACTGGACACAATACTCCAGGTGTGGTCTTACCATTGATTTGTACAACAGCATTATAATATTAGCTGTTTTGTTCTCAATACCTTACTCAGAAGTAAGTCCCATTATAATCAATGGGGTTTACTCCCAGGAAAGTGTGGATAGGATTGTAGCCTCAGCCAGCTGTCATATGCCTTTCCAGAAACCAGGAGGAACTGAGAACTTCCAGGCAGTCAGAAATGAAAGCTTCACAGAAGTTGTCCCTCTGTTTCAGTGGTTCTCAAACACTTTAGCACTGGAACCCACTTTTTAAAAATGACACTCTTTCAGGACCCAGCTAGCTTTACAAGACTTGAAACAAGGAGATCTAGAAAGAAACATTTTTATCTACAAGTAATATTGTATTTATTTCCAAAAATCTTGATCCGTTTCTCGTAATGAAGCAGACCTAGTGAATAGCCTCAAAGCTTGAGGGGCTTAGTTATGTGGACCCAGCCTTCACTTGCCCACACTATTGGTCATTGATGGACTTGGAAATTCACTCATCAGAAAAAAGATGCTCAGATATTTGTCTCTCTATATCTCCACAAGCTTGCAAACTGCAGGAGCTCAGCTTTTTGCAGGGCAGTTAGCAGATCTCTGATTTTGGGGTCAGAGCCTCAGGGCTAGAGGCAATGAGATATCAGATCTTTCCATCACCCATGTTTTTACTGGAGGCTCTGCAGGACCCATCAGAAATCTAGTCACGACCCACCAAGTGGGTCCTGACCCAGAGTTTGAGAAACACTGCTCTATTTCTTTGGAGTCCCTTCATTGCTCTTAGGAATCCTGGGAACCATAGGATTTATTTTTTCAAATTTTGAGCAGAAATTTTAAGTCTATTTTAAATCACTTCATTGCATCAACAGGCACATTTCAGGCACATCTACATTACTGATATTTGTCTTATTTTTTCCTTCCAATCAATAACAAATAACTGCCCTTTTCAAAGAAAGGCTTCTCATCCTGGATTCCATTTCTCACGTGTAAGTCTGCTGCTGACTTTCCCGAAAGAGGATTCTTATGCAATCTGCTTTCCCATTCTTCTACTCTAGACCGCTTTCATTCTGCAGTACTTTGCAGGGCAGGCCCGTCAGTGAGGCCAAGTGAGGTGAGCGCCTCAGGCAGCAGAGTGGAAGGGGTGCTCACTTCCTTCCATGCACTTGCCTCCACTGCTGTTTATATTATTGGAATGGAAAAGGAAGAGGGGAACAGAGAGAAAGAGGAAGTGTGGAGGACAGAAGAGCGGTGGGCTAGAACATCCGTGATGCTCTGTCTGACACTCTAGCACATCACTCTTCTCCTTGGTCTCTGTTCCAATACACATGCTGGCTCGATACCCTAAAGGTCTTACGAATGTGCCCAGCTGGGGCCAGCGCCACTTACCCAGCACCACGGCACCCTCCTTCCCGTGTTCTTCCTTCTTGCCCTCCCCAGACAAAGAGTCGATGATGGATTGCAGCAGGGCAGAGACGGCCAGGGAGATCTCCTCATGCTTCACAGACATCCACAGGCAAATGTTGTCGATTTTCAGCATGTGCAGGATGGCCGTGGCCTGTTCAAGGAAGGAATGAGATGATTTTCATCCTCTTCTCACACTGAGGAGCTGGCTTAGTCCTGCCAGCATTTCCTCCAAACATCCAATCTAGAAACTTAATGCTGAACAGAAATTACTATGCCGAGGAGAACAAAACTGAGTGTCTCGGGAAGTTGAGCAAGCCTAGTCAAGGCCTGCCCAAGAAATCAAAGCGCCTGTGAGGGGCACGTCACATGCTGACCCCATGAACTGGGTATGACGTTCTAGGCCACCACTCTCCTCCTTACTTCCTCTTCCATTCTACCCCCTTTCCTTTTCCAATGGGAGGAAGAAAGAGCAGAGGTCAGAAGGCAGATGGAAGGGGTGCCCCCCCCACCAATCTGCTAGCTGAGGCCACTGCTTCAGTCAGCCTCTGGGTGGGCCAAGACTTCATGTTCCAAATGGTTTTCATTCTTTGCAACAAGGCCTGGATTTGCTTTTGAGTGACCTGCAGGCAGGTCGCGAGGGACAGGAGGAGAACTGGCAAGTCAGTGGTGCGCTCACCCGGGCCTTGTGTCCCGTACACATCCCAGAAAGGGTCCTTGCTGCAGCCAGGATCAGCTCCGGGTTCTTGGTTTCTATCAGGCTCACGAGCAGGTTCAGGCCGTTATTCTCGAAGATTCTCTCAGCCCCTGCCTCCTCCCGGCCGAGAACAATGAGGTTGTTTGCAGCCTGATTTGAACAAGAGAGAAGGAAGACAGGAGAGCCCTGGTGATGGCAGCCGCTCTGGTCACAGCTTTTGAGGACCCACAATACACAGCATCTTCTCACATGGAGAATTGCCTGCAGTGCTGGAGACAGCAATGTTAGGGACATCTAGAAAGGAGTCATTTCTGTACAATTTGACTACAGTTGGTTAGACTGGGGTCCTTCTGAAGCTCCCCCCAAAAAGTCCCAGGGACATGCTGGAATCAGAGAGATGCAGTCCACACCTTGAATGGGACATTCTCTCTGCTTAAGCTGCACCGGTGGCGTAGCTGGAGGGGGGCGGAGCGCTCAGTGTGGCAAGGAGCATGCAAGCGGCCCCTCCGTACAGCTCTGATTTGCTCCCCCCACTGGGAATGTGGGAGGGGCAGCTCACATGCTCCCTGCCACACTGAGCGCTCTGCCCCCCCCAGCTACGCCACTGAGCTGCACCCCCAGATTTTGATTGAAGGAAATTCATGCAGGACGGGCCTCTCAGGGGCTATTTGTTATGATGGCTAAATAGAATGTCCCTGTTCAGCCTGCCTCTGAACAGTCACTGCTGGGGGGCAGTAGAGGGAGAGGGGCTGCTACATCTTCAAATGACCCATCGTTAATTGGTGGCACTCACAGCCACAAGGCATAATGACAGCCACTGACTTATTAGGGCTTCAAAAGATGATGATAAAAATTCATGGAGAACCTCTCAGCAGTTTCTGGACCTGGTGATATGTTCCTTTCCCCCTGCATTTTATTTCAATGGTACTTAAGCATTCCCACCTTCTCCCGCTTCTCTTTGTCACTGGTCTCATCCAGCAGGATGTCAAACATTTGCCGCACTCTGGCATCTGTAGAAAACTGGACTCGCAGCTGGGAGGGAGGGTTGAAGGCAAACACAGGCGTGAGTTGGGCCAGAGGTTAGGGAACATGGAGAAGATTTCAGAGAATGACAAGCTGCGCTCATGCAAACATAACAGTTAAATTCACCAGACTCACAAATGGGATTCATACAATACACAAGTGATAGTTAATGTATGGGATTTACTGCCACAAGACCTGGGCCCCCCATTAGCCAAGCACGGGTGTCTTTCCTGTGCCACCTGCCTCTGTTTCCACAGCACACCTGGCAGTGTTTGTTCTCTGGCTCTGGTTTGCAGTACCACCCTGTTGGAGTCTTCTGCCAGCTGTCCCCCAAGAGCCAACCCCTGCCCATCAGACCCTACAAAGCTCCAGTCTCAGATCTGACTCCTCAGTCTCAAATGACTTGTCTCTAGGGTGGAGACACAGCCTAAATGCCTCCTCCTTATGGGTACCTTGGATCTGGACACCTGCCTGTTTTGGACCATGCGTGGACTGCCAGCCGGCCTCTTCCTGTGCCCCAGAACCTGGCATCCTGCAGCCTGACTCTTGCTGAGCCCTGACATGTTCACTGCATATTTTGTCCCTGTTCTAAAGAATGTCACAGTTCCCCATGTACAGCACTGTGCATGCTCTGCCTCTGATGAAAGCCCCTGGCCTTGCTCCCCAGCAAGACTCTTGTGCAAATTCACCTTCTCCTGGATGTTGGCTCCAAGTCGGCGAAGGGTCTCCTGGAAGCTTTCGTTCCGTGGCTCGATGGTGGCACATCTCTGGATGTCTTTGAAGGCTTGGTCCAGTTTGCCCAGCTTCTCCAGAGCCTGGCTGCGGCGGTACAAGGCTTTGATATCCGAAGGATCAATGTCGATGGCTGGGAAAAGGGGGGGGGGTGACAGGCTGAGAGGCAGGGCCATTGCACGGCAAATGGTATTTACTTGTGCATCTCTCCAGTGCCATTGTGTACCTGGTGCTTTACAAAGCACAAGAGACCATGTCCTTGTCCCGTAGGACAGTCTAAAATTAGACATTAGAGAGACAGCAGACGGGGAAGGGGTAGAAGCAGAGGCAAGTGGTAAACAGAGGAGGGATGTGCATTCACTGCATTACGTATGAGTAGGCTTAGTTGGTGCAGGGCAGCAATTTTCAACTGGTATGCCACAGCACACTGGCACTCTGTGAAAGATCTGTAGGTGTGCCATGGGAGTTTGGAGCACAGTGGTTGAACATAGCTGAAAAACTCCTCCAGATTCTGCAGCTCTATTTATAGGGCTGGGGGAAGAGGAAGAGGGATAGACAGCTGCCCTAGAAGCAGAGCTGCAGAACCGGGAAGAGTCTCCTGGAAGCTGGAAGTGACAACACAAGGGGTGAAGACCACAGAGGAAATGACATCAGAAGAGGGGAAGACCATGGAGGTCGGTGTTCCATGAGAATATTGACAACTGCTGCGGTAGAGAATGGGCATTAAGGAATTGTGCACAACGCAGCTTGTGATGTACATCCTGTTGGCAATCGTTTTGTGGAAACTGAGTGTGTTGCCATGTAAAAAGAAACCCAAAGCGGAGGTAATTCACAGCCAGCCAGGCAGTAAAACATTCTTCCTATTCCGTATGCAAAATCACCAACTTAGGGCACAATCCTGACCAGGTCTGCTCAGAAGTAAGTTCTATTTTGTTCAACGGGGCTTACTCTCAGGAAAGTGTGGTTAGGATTGCAGCCATATTAGCTGTTCATTGCCCTTCCATAAACTAAGAGACTCGCTTCCATGTTCACAGGCAACTTTATTTAGTTCCACGAGGAAGAGACAGCAAAAGAGAAACATTGACATTTAAATGGGTATAAATTTTTGAATTTGGATGTATTCGCTTTTACCACTGTTTCTCTGGGATTCCTGAAACAACCACAGTGGTACTTGAACATCATACTACCGCTGAATGACTCCAAATCCAAGCCCTAAAGCAGCAGGACTGTGTCCAGTGGCACTTGATCACAGCCAGTGCACTTGTCAAACACAGATGCCATGACTCCAAAATGCCATTGTCAGACTTACCCCTACTTGCATCTGTTGCCACCTGGACGTAGCTCTCCTAAGCATTCGGAAAGAAGAAAGGTTTGTGTTTAGAGCTGTCAGTTGGCCACAAATGCTTCCGCATCTCTAGCTTCTTTTGCTTTCTCAGGCGCAATGGTGGGGCAAAGGTTTATATCAAGCTGTTTGGGGGCTGCCACTGGCCTCCAGGTCTTTGCCACTGGGCTTTCCCCAGGGATCAGCTTCTTCCCCTTGCCCCTCCCCCCTTAACAAAGGTTGGGAGTTTTGTGACATCACCAGCCCTGTCTCTGCAAGCCCAGCCTTCGGGATACATCCATCCTGGCAACTTTATCCAGGTTCATGCTGCTTTTCCTTATTGATTATTTAGAAACCATAAAAAATTGCTAGATGCTCTAAGACAGAAAGGACTTTGTTTCAGAAATGCCTCCATTTGCAGTGTCACAATGCTTTGTAACAGAGAGAGGCCAGACCAGGAAGGAATCCAGCTGGAACAAGGAGTTCTATGAAAGACTAGAACTATTCAATTGTAAAAATCCCTACAGGGGTTTAGAACAGCCTGCCTATGTAAACCGCCTTGGATTAAAGTCCGAGGAGAAATCTGACGACCAAAGAAAGTCGGTATATAAATACCTGTATAAATAAATAAATGTAATTAGGTGTTGCTCATCATAACAACCGGTTAAAGGGTGTTCTTGTTTAGGGGGACCTCTTTCTGAGCATTCCTGCTTCCCCCTCACCTTTTTCAAGAAACATGCTGCCCGGTTTCGGTACAAGACGGCTTGGAGAGTTTTGTCTTTGGCAAGTTTCAGGGCCGCTGAGTAGCTTTTAATTGCATTCTCGTAGTCCTTAGCTTGAAAGTACTTATTTCCTTCCTCCTTCAGCTGCACGGGGTCTTCCATCTAGGAAAAGAAAACAAGATACCAGTCTTGGGAGAGCAGCAATTTCAGAGAAAATCAAAGCATTTCAGGGAAAAAGTCCTTAATGCTTTGGTGGTTGGTGCTGACCAGAATGAGTATATATCCCAAACTAAGCATATCCCAAATTGAGTCTATGTCCACCACTTGCACTTTTGTTGCTTGCCTGGTCAAAGCTCTTGCTCACTTGTTTGTATTCTCTCACTTGTTTGTCTTGCTCACTTGTTTGTATTCTGAAAAAAGCTCTCCTTCCTTCGGTATCATATGTACTGTTTTTGTTAGACTGTAAGCTCCTTGGGGCAGGGAACTGTCTTTCTCTGCTTATATTATGCACAAGCACAAATGTGAAATCAAAAGTCTTGCTTAATGTGTAGTAATAATAATAATAATAATAATAATAATAATAATAATAATAATAATAATAATAACTTTATTTTTTACCCCGCCTTTCTCCCCGAAGGGACTCAAGGCGGCTTACAACAGATTAAAAAACATAATTTAAAACAAATAAAAACATATTAACACATGTCATAAAAACAGCAGTCAGATAAAAAAATAGGTAAAAAGAGCATAGAGCAGCAGCAAATCATAAAAGAATCAGGCCTGTACAAAATATTAAAAGATGTTAAAAAAGATGTTAAAAAGGCTGAGAATTCAGAAGGCTTGTTTAAACAGAAGGGTCTTCAGGCCTCGCCGAAAGGTCTCAAGAGAGGAAGCAGTTATTAAGTCAAGGGGAAGGGAGTTCCATAACGTTGGTGCCACTACTGAGAAGGCCCTATTTCTTGCCGCCGCCCCACATACCTCCCTAGATGGCGGCACTTGTAAAAAGGCCTTCTCTGATGACCTAAGAGGATGAGCCGGATTGTATGGGAGTAGGCGATCTCTAAGATACCCTGGCCCAGAGCAGTGTAATAACTTCAGTTGGCTAAAAGTAACCCAAAAGATGCTAATTTGGACTTCATTGGTACCCCTAAGTAGTGAATTTGCTGGCACTACACAAAATACCACACATCCCATTCTGATATACTGGGAGACTGGGTGGCTCTCTAGACCTCCTCAGGAAATTCCCTTAGCAGCTGCAGTGTTAATGGCAGCAGCAAGTAAGAAGAATTTGCCATTTTGAGACAGCATTCAGCATCCTTTATCCCTGTGGCCACTACAAAATAGCCCAGCATTCTTGTCCCCATACTGGAGATTGGAGGGTTGAGGCTGAGCAAATGGCCAGTTCCTCAAGCCAGCTTGTGAGTTTGTGGCGGAGATGACATGTGAACCAGGAACTCTCCACAGCCTGCACTGAGTGACAATGGCACACTCTCACCATGTATTTCAGTCCCTCACCATATTTGGGCAGTTGTACAGTGCCTCTGGGATTTGTCACAGTCACCTGTCACTGCTTGGGGGGGGGGAAATCCTCCACTATGGTCCCTGGGCAAATAATGAATTGCACACTGGTAAAACAGACCCACTGAGTACCAGAACAGGACAAACTGCCAGGTCTCAGGTCCCAGTCTGTGCTTGCCACCCCCACCCGACCCCCTCCAGCTTTCCGTACCTTAAACACGTTCTCAGATCACCAGCTTGGCACAATCCCTTTAGTTCAGATCTCCGTGCACACCCTCTCTCCTTGTAGACTGCTGATAGGATTGCCCTCCCGGACCTCACAGTTATATATAGCTCAATGAAATGGTCACGAGCCAAGGACCACAGCACAGTCAGCCAGTTAGGGGTGGGGGCCAACCTTCAAGAGGTGACCCCTGGTTTTAATTCAGGAGAAAGGGACACGTCCAAAAAAACCCTCCTTGAAATACAGAGACAGAATTTGCATCCACACTGGACAAGGTGGAAAGGGGCCCTGTTTAATTTGCAAAAATGCAAATAGACAACAGTCAGCCCACCCTGTCCCAATGTCCAGACCCTCTCCTCTCTATTTAAGGAGGTGTGAGACATTTGAGACTCGGGAACAAATGGCTGCACTCCAGCATTTGAGAAACGTTTCAGCAGCTGCTGGGCACCTCTGGTAGCTTCGAGAAGTCATTGGAGGTGGAAATCATAGGTGAAGATCACAGTGCTGCTTCTTCCCTTCTTAAAATGCAGGGGGCTCTAAAGTTTTTGGCTGAAGGGCTGCATCAAATAGCTTGGCAGAGTGTCAAGGGCCAGAAAAAAAAAATTAAATGTAAAATCTGAATAAATACATTAGAGATGGAACTTGAAATAATGAATGAATGAATGAATGAATGAATGAATGGGCTCAAATGTCCAGGATTTTGCCAAGTGCCAACACAGCCCAAGAAATAAAGCACACACTTAAATGGACCCCCATTCCCCCACCCCACAAGCACGACCCTGGTTGTGTTTGGTCAACAGGGCCAGAGGCTTTCAGGGGATCAGAGGCTGGCCGTGGGCCAGACAGAGGCTCTCCGCGGGCCACATCTTGCTCCCGGGCCAGGGTTTGGAGACCCCTGAATGAAGGGATGCCGTGGTGTAGCTAGAGGGGGTGCAAAGCACAAAGTTTTGCATGGTGCCTCACCACAGTGTGCAAAAGGCCCCCCTTCCCTTTGGAGTGCACACCGCAGTGAGGTGCTGTGCAAAAACTTTGCACGCCCTCAAGCTAAGCTACTGCCTGGCAGAAATTCCACATTGGGAGGGGGAAACCCCCTCCTAACACCGCAGTGCAGACAGCCCTGAGCCAAAAGCTCTGACTCTGGACCAGGCAGCTTTAGGTGTTCACCTGCTGAATTCCCACCTGACCCGTCCTCCTCCTCATGCATTTCCTATGGGAAGAGCTTAAAGAACCAGGGCAAGAACTCACGGCAAGAGCCCCTTGAAGCAAAGCAAAGGTCAACCTTCCTGGAACTCACAGTGGCCCTCCAGGTGCCTCAGGCAGCATCCCTGTGTCCTGGTGCCCTCCCCTGCACCAGGCATTCAGAGACAGCCCACTTTTAGAACCAGGTTGCCCAGACCCACCAGGGCTGGTCACCCGTGAGGGCATTTCCTCCAGAAATCTGTCCAGACCCCTTTGAAGGGCATCCAGGTCAAGTGCTACCCCACGTCCTGTGGCAGGGAGTTCCACAGGTCAATGACATGCAGGGTAAAGGAATGTGGGTGCTGGACTAGGCAGAGGCACCTGCTGTGGTTCGCCCATCTCAGCCTGCATGTGCCGCTCTTGGCTTGCGGCCTGTGAGGGGCTTTGAAAGGCAGCCGGGCCAAGTGCCACCCTGCGTCCTGCGGCAGGGAGTTCTGTAGGTGAACGACCTGCTGGGCCAAGAAAGGCTCTGCCTGGACAGTGCCTGGGAGTGGTGGCGTAGCTGGAGGGGGGAGGAGCACTCAGGCAGGTGGGGAGGCGGGCAAGCGGCCCCTCCCTTCGGAGCCGTTCTCGGCGGAGGGAGCAAAACGGAGCCATTTCGCCCCCCCTCCAGCTACGCCACTGCCTGGCAGGGGGAACACTGGAGAGGACGCAGCTCCTCCGCCGGCCTCCAGGGGGCGCGCGAGCACTCCAGGCCCGCCGCTCTAGGAGTCGCTTTCGGAGGGCTCCGCGGGCGGCCGCTCTAGGAATCCAACCGGAAGTGCAAGCGCAGGGGCTTCCGGTCCCGCAGGCAGCTGCAGGGCGGGTGAGCGCGGAGGGGGCGCTGCCAGGCCGGCCCAAGGGCCCCTAGTGCTCTGGGTGACTGCAGGGTGGGCGGGGCGGGGCCAGCAGGTGGCAGGGGGTTCTCACTGCCCTCTGGCCTCCACCTCCTCCCATGCCTGGGAGGGGAAGTGAGGCGCTCTAGTCCGCCACTCTGCTCTTCTTAGCCTCCTTCCACTCTTTGCCCGCCTTTATGGGCCTGGCAGTAGAGGAGGAGCATCCCGATGCTCTAGCCCGCCACTCTTCTGTTCTTGGCAGTCAGTTCTCTGCTCTTTCTGGGAGAGGAAGTGGGGAGTGAGCAGAAGTGAGGAGCAGCCTAACACTCTAGCCTACCGCTCTCCTCTCTGTGATGCTTTTTCTGCTCTGTGCCTCTTCTTTTCTGGTTTATAAGGGACATCTCCGACACTCTACCCCTCCACTCTCCTTTCCTTGGCACTTCTTCCACTCTTTCCCAGTCTTCCTGGAACTGCAAGGAGGGGAGGGAGCAGAGGAGGAAAGGAGGAGCATCTCTGACACTCTAGCCCAGTGCTCTTCAACCTTTTTCATGCCACAACCCCAATATAAATAAATAAACTATCAGATGGAGGGACCCCACCCTCAATCCCACCCCCTCTCTGCCCACCCCCATTGCTGCCCACTCTGTCCCTATAACACCCTCCCAGCACTGTTCACCATAGCCAAATATTCTTATTAGAGAGAGCAAAGAACGATGAAGCCTGGCACTATTTTAGCACCATTGCTAAGAACCTAAGCAGGACTGGGACACCATCTCCTGGTACCTGAAGGGGTACACCAGATGCCTCCCCCTTACCCAACGGTCCAGTGGTCTTCAACCTATTTCATAAATTGAACTTATTCCCATAAGTTGTCACAATCCCATAATTGAGAGTTCACAACCCCATTGGGGCCCCAACCCCATGGCTGAAGAACACTGATCTAACCCACCACTCTCCCTGACAGGCTTCTGCACTGTCCCCTCTTCTTTCCTAGTCTAGGGAGTGTGAAAAGCAGGTGCCAGCATGCTCTGGTGGGAAAGGTGAGGCACCAACATGGTGTCTCACTCTTCAGGCAGTCCTGGGCCGGCCCTGATTGCCACCTGTGGCTACGTGATTGTGTGTCAGTGAGACCTGCAAGCACCTTGCTAACTTCCTTTCTTGATGGGTCTGGAAGACTTTCTGATGCCCACTTTTCTTTGCCTAGGCTCGCATGACAGGAATGCCATGATGATCCTCCGACCACAGCTGTGTCCAGGCCTCACGGCCGAGATGGTCCAGCTTCTGAAGACCAATGGCATCAAGACAGGTAAAGACTGGACTCCTTGGGGGGGGATGCTAAAATGAAGGACAGAGAATAGCTATGGGAATGCCTTGGTTATGGGAGAATTGCACGAGCAGCCATTGGGAAGGACCTGATGCATTTCTGAGGTCATTCTCTGTCCTCCCTTTTATCCCTTGAGCTGCTCTAGAGTGAATGAATGGGGAAAAAGGAGGAGACCCAGCCCTGGAGATTGGGGTGGGGAACATGCCCCAGACTTCTGATCACCTTGACCTCCCTTGTCAGAGCCTTTTCCAGCTGTCAGGTGTCCTTTTTGGGATGGGATGACCAGAACTGTAAACGGTATTCCAAACATGGCTACACTGTAGCTCTCTGCAAAGAATCAAGAGTAATAAATAACAGGGAGGAGGAGGAGGAATATGCACACACTTGGGTGCAGGAACCTAGGAAGCTGCCACTTGCTGAGACCAAGCCAGTTCAGTTGGCAACAATGACTGGCAGCAGCTCTCCGGAATGTCAAAGAAAGCTTTTTCCTGCCCTGCCTGGAGTTGCAGCCAGGGACTGGCAGCCCAATCCTATCCAATTTTCCAGTGCTGGTGCTGCTGTGCCTATGGGGTATGCACTGCTTCCTGTGTTGGGGGTGCAGTCACAGAGGCCTCCTTAAGGTTTGGGAACATTTGTTCCCTTACCCTGGGGCTGCATTGTGGTTACACCGGTGCTGGAAGGTTGGATAGGTTTGGGCTGTGAACCTGGGACCTTCTGCCAGCAAAACAGGTGAGTTTCATCCCTGAGCGACAGCCCTTCCCATAGTCATACAGGGTGACCCCAAAAAACAGAACCCATAAAAATTTTATTAAATCCTACAAAGGTCCAGTAAATTTCAAGAAACTTTTCCTTGGTTGACCAAGACCTATTGGGGAAGATTATTGTTCCAATATTTTATGCACAAAGTCGACTTGTATACCCTGAAAGAAAAAAGATGAAAAATTGAAATTGACAGTTTTATTTGAAGATTTGTGGGTTCTGTTTTTTTTTGTTGTTGTTTTTTTTGGGTCACCCTGTACTTAAAAAGGGACTGTTTTGCTCAGGGATGTGGACCAAGGGCTTTAGGTTTCAAATGGTTACAGTTTGTGATGTTAAAAATAGCTGAACCCAGTGGTGGAGCCAGTGGTCCGTAAGTGAACCTAATGAACATGTTTGGGTGTGAGCAAAGATTAAAAAATAGTGTAAGCCAAACCTAAAGAGGTAGCCAGTATTTGGGACTGTGACACTGATTTCCAATGGATCCTTTTTCTTGTCCCAACTTTTTTTTTAATAGTGGTGGATCTTGTCTCGTCCGATCTGGAGGAAATTGCCCGAAAGTGTTTGTTGTCTTACAAGGTAAGGTGCGTGTGTGTACCTGCGCTCTAAGGCTGAACGGTGTGCACTTATCAAGCATTCAAAATACTTCGCAGTTCAAACAGGGCTGAACCAGATAAGATACGAGGAGGAGCCGGGCCAGAGTGCTGCAGCAGAAAGCTCCAGTGGCTCAAGCCCATGATGTTGCCAGCTGCTGCTATGCTCTTGCACAATTCCCACTTGATTCAGTGAGGCTTGAGCAAGAGAACTTCCTCCTTGTGGCCCAGGTTCAGCTCCATCTGTCTCAAACTTGGCTTGCTTTGTGCCAGGATCACCTCCCCTCCAAGTCACCTCTGGCATGGATCACAGGTGACAGGGGTTGAACTGTGAGGTGCTAGTGATGGTTGGGACCTGTCCCTTGGCAGGAGGCTATCCTGTATGGCTTTGTGTTCTGCCATAGTGTTCCCTGCCTTGTCATTAATCCAGGACTGGACTTGGGTTGGAGGACCATCGCTCAAAGATGGCAGGTCTCACCTTAGCCTGCCTCTCTTCCTTCTAGGCCTTGGTTGCAGTCAAACGTGTGCTGCTGGCGCAGTTTTCCTCCTTCCCTGTCAACGGGGCGGACCTCTATGAGGAACTCAAGAACTCCACGGCCATCTTGTCTACTGGGTGCAAAAGGCAAGGAGAGGCATTCCCTCCTGGAACTGGTTTCAAATAGATCTTCATCCTTTGGGAAAGAGAGCGTGGTGTAGGATGAAAGTCAGGCAACCAGGATGTGTCTCTCTGAAATGTGTCTCTCTCTTTGCTGTTGTAGTTTGGACAAGCTCCTGGACTCTGGCTTGTACACCGGGGAAGTGACCGAGTTCATGGGAGCCTCCGGCAGTGGTAAAACTCAGGTAGGCTGTTCTGTGTTGCATCTGGCTTCTTGGGCCTGATCTCTGACCCACTTCTGCTGCAAGTTGGTTGGTGGGTCCCGGTGATGGGCCTTTCTCAGTGGTGGCCTCTCATCCTTGGCATTCAGTCCAAAGGGATATATGTCATTCCCCTTTCCTCTGTGCTTTGGAGGGTCAGTCAAGTCCTCTGCATCAGGAGGACTTTTTATTGCTGGTTTTAGCTTGCCTTTTCATCTGCGGCTGTTTTTATGTGACAATTTTTGTGTCTCTGTTTCTTATCAACCTTCCTGGAGGAACAAACAAACAAGGTGGAAATAGTCAAAATGAACAAACATGTGAACCACCTTCTAGGTCCACTATGGACAGGAGCTCAATTCCTGTCACTGTGTTTTCCTAGGTGTGCCTTAACATAGCAGCAAGCGTGTCCCAAAGCCTTGAGCAGGGTGTCCTGTATGTTGATTCCACCGGGGGGCTCACGGCTCTCCGTTTGCTGCAGCTGCTTCAATACAGGACAGAGAAGGAGGACCAGCAGGTCAGTGTTTGCTTGGAAGGGCAATTGGGTATCTGAGTCTGTCACTGCCCGGAAAGGGGGGAAACTAAATATTTAGAGCTGTGTGTTTCATAAGATACTGAGGCAATGGCTGACTTCTCTCAACTGGGGCATGTTCAGGCTGACACTGGGAAGAAATTCTTCTACCCTGAAGTTTTCCTGCCAGGATATAATGCAGAATACCAGATGGCAGGTTGTCCTTGTGGCTTGCTCTACCTTGGAGGCGGCAGGCTGGATTTGGAGGTCTTTTGCTTCCTTCCACTTCTCTGGCTTTGGAAACACGAGGAAGGACCATTGCTCAGCAAAAGCAGTTGGTAGAGTTGAGAGCGAAGGGAGATGCCTACATTGCGGAGTGCCGGCTTTGCATGCAGAAGGTCCAAAGTTCAAGGCCCAGTAGCATCTCCAGTTAAAGAATCTGGGGAAGCAGGGCTGGGAAGGACCTTTTTAAGAGCTGCTGCCTGCCAGTGTGGACCATATTGGGCTTGATGGAACAGCGGTCTGACTCGGTATAAGGGCAGCCTCATATGTTCCAAGGGGCTACTCAGTTAGGGCTAGGAAAGTGCCCTGCTTTTTAAACTAAATTTGTTGTAATATTCTTCACACTATGAAGACGGTACTAAGAGCTGGAGTGGTGGAGCTTTTCAGAGAACAA
This sequence comes from Tiliqua scincoides, assembly GCF_035046505.1. Classification (NCBI taxonomy): domain Eukaryota; kingdom Metazoa; phylum Chordata; class Lepidosauria; order Squamata; family Scincidae; genus Tiliqua; species Tiliqua scincoides. The sequence goes on from NC_089828.1 coordinate 58,619,383, forward strand.
GCTAGGAATTGGAAATTCCCTTGTTCGCATCTCGTCTCTGGGGTGAGGCTCTGGCTTTCAACCTCAATCTTCCCCATCTATAATATGGGAGTGATATTTCGATCTACCTTGCAAAGTGGCTGTTTGGTTTTCACCAACAATCACGTACGTGACCTGTTTGGGGCATGTAAATGTCAAGTATGGTTTTCTGCTGCAAGGTGGAGGAGAACACCAAATATGCGACTCATCCTTGGCTGTGTCTCGTTCTGCAGGCAGAGGCACTTCGAAGGATCCAGATTGTTCGCGTATTTGATGCCTACAAAATGCTGGATGTCTTGCAGGACTTCCGGGGCAGTGTGGCCCAGCAGGTGGGGTCATCCCTTACATTTCTTCTGCTTGCATGATACCCGTTGATCATTTTGGCAGCTTGTTTAGAAATGACAGATGCCATAGTTAGTTTTCTCCCTTTGCTCCCTAATCACAGGGCTATGGAGTCTGACTAGGCTTACAAAGCTGTGGGGGTATGGCACTCGGTGCATGCTCAGGGAAACCCAGCTCTCTTCCACAATGTTCAGGGCTGCAGTCTTTCATTGTAGTTTTATTTTTTTTCCTTTATCTACCTTTTCTTTAGATAATGAATGCCTCTCTGCCGGTGAAGGTTCTGGTGGTAGATTCAATCTCTGCTGTCATTTCCCCTCTTTTGGGAAGCCGGCAGCCTGATGGTGAGTGACAGGTGTCTGTCTTCCACTGATCACTTATTAATCAATGGTAATTAGCGCCGGTAGTGAAGGAGGGAAAACCCTGCCCTTGATCGAGTCCTAAACTAACAGAATCAAATTAGCTAAGAAATTAAAGTTGTTGATAATTTTCAGATATTCTCCCACCACTTAATGTGGTGATGTGCGTGTTCTGAGTCATCTTGGGTAGATCCTGTTTGGTCTCTGGGAAATATATAGCAGAGCATGAACTGTTATCTTGTTTCATAGCCATGGCCCTCATGATACATTTGGGATGTGAACTGAAGACCCTGGCCAAAGAGCTTGGAATAGCTGTCGTGGTGAGTGCTCCTGGGACCTTCTGGCAAGCCGAAGGAAGGTGCAGAGGGAGGGCGATATTTTCAGTTTTCCCCTGAAACCCAAGAACATTCTGCCTCTGAGAAATGCCAATTCTGAGACGAGACCGATGGCTTTTGCTGGATCTGCTTAGAAAGACCTTATAGCCCAGAATTCTGCAGCCAGCTGCGGTCAGCCAAAAGTGTGCAAGCAGACCACTGTGTTTACAGCTGCCTCTTGTTACCAGGCCATAGTGCTGATATTGTTGTTTTAAGCTGTCTTGAGAGCCTGTTCTGAAAAATAGAGATGAAATATAAAAATACACCTGAACCACGACACCCTTGGAAAAAAAGGCTTCTGCGCTTCATGATTTCTTTTCTTTTTCTCTCTGGAGACAAGTGGCTGACTGTAGAGTTTTTGCTGCAGCAGCAATTGTGAGCACCTGAAGGGGGATGACAGAGCTGGCTTTTCTCTTTTCAGGTGACAAATCACGTGACCAGAGACCTCAATAGTGGCCGCCTCAAGCCAGCACTGGGCCGCTCCTGGAGTTTTGTTCCTAGTACCCGGGTCCTATTGGAGACCTGGGAGGAGCCTCGTGGGGAAACCAGCTCCTGTCGGATTGTGTCCTTGACAAAATCTCCACGACAGGTGAGGTTGCCCCCCTTAAAAGAGGCCATGGAAGAGGCCCCCTTGGAAGAGGCCATGTGGCTTAGTGGTGAGCAGACGGACAGGATTTTTGTTCATGACTTGGGTTCTTGTCATAAAGCTTAATTTGAAGTACTGCTGAATTCTGGAGCCTGGTCACCAGACTCAAAATGTTGTCCTTAGCTATGGGAGAAAACTCTTGTAAATATGTGGGGTTATTTTTCATTTTTTGTGGGGTAATTTTTTAGATTTTTGGTGGCTTCTAACCACCCTAAAAGGATTGGTTAGGGCACAGTCCTAACCAACTTTCCATCACTGACATAGCTGTGCCAGTGTGGTGTGCACTGTATCCTGCAGTGGGGAGGCAGTCAAGAGGGCCTCCTCAAGGTAAGGACATGCTTGTTACCTTACCTTGGGGGCTGCATTGCGGCTAAGTCAGTGATGGAAAGTTGGTTAGGATTTTGCACTAAATAATTTTGCTGGTTTTCCATAGTGGCATCTAGTTTATGGAACACCCTGCCTCATGAGATTGGATAGTCCCCCTCCTTCCATCCAGGTATTCTGCCACCTGCTGAAACCATATCTGGGATTTAAGTCTGCTACTCTATTTTATTTTTGTTGTTGTTTTCCATTGTTTTATTGTTTTTATTGTTATTTGTTTCTGCTATGAAGTTTGTGCCATCTGTTGTTGACTTCTGTTATTATCATCATCACCTGCTTTGGTTGCCCTGTGATTAGGACAGAAAAAGCACAATATACATTAAGAAAGGGAATCTTTTTTTTTTAAAAAAAAGACTCTCCACTTTTGCTAATATGAGTTTCTGACAGCGCTCTCATCCTCTTATCTTACAGCCTGTTGGGATTCAGGTGCAGCTGGACCTGGGAAACTGGGAACTGTTAGCAGACAGTTGGAAGGCACCTGGAGAGGGACCATGATGGAAGATGCTGATGGTTGTTAATTCAACTGCTAGCCTGCCCAAGGACTGGTTTGTTGCAAGTTGGATACTCTAAAGCGGAGAGGGCAAATGGATTTCCAGAGAGGAAGAACAAAGACAGTGTCTGCTTTGTCTCAGTATGGCACAGTCATTCCTCCTTGTCTCTCCCAAATCGACAGTATCAAAACCAGCTTAAGTTGCCATATGTTGGGTCAGGTCGCTTGCAACTTACAGCCCATGTGAGACTAATTTCCCCAGGGTGGATATAACCTTGAAAAGTATCTCTTAAAAGCATAAAAACGTTAGCAACCTCATAGAAGGAAAGCAGGCGTGCACTTTCAGACAGACTGATCTGAATTGAACTGGTTTCTTAGGTTTGGATTTGCGCAAACAGTACGAACCTCAACCTGAAGTGTTATAGTCCAGACACAAGTTTGCTACTTCCTCTGCTGTTTTGTGACACCTGGACCTTGCAAGAGGAGCTGTCCTATAGGAGCACTATAGTTCAGGATTCATTTGCAGTCACCTTTCTTGGAACAAGAAACTGTGTGTGGAACAAATAGGTTCCTCTCTTTCTCAGGGGTATCATTTAACCCAGTGAGTGGCTGGTGCATGCATGCAGGGGGAGACTGGGTTACTTGAGATGATGCAATTTCCCAGGAGAAGATGGGGTTGACTGGGCTGCTGGTGCCTGAAAAGTTGTATAAAGCCAGGCTCTCAATAAACAGATCTTATTTTTCTTTGTGCAGATGCCCATTCATGTGTTGAACTTCTGTGAATTTGTAAAACCATCATGGCAAAGGCAGGGAGGTCATACTGGGATTCCAATCTTGCTGAATGTAATTAGTTTGTGGAACTCCTTGCCACATGATGTTGTGTTGGTATATGACCTGGATGCCTTTCAAAGGGGATTGGACAGATCTCTGGAGGAAAAGTCCATCACAGGTTACAAGCCGTGATGTGGATGTGCAACCTCCTGGTTTTAAAAGTAGGCTACCCGAGAAAGCCAGATGTAAGGAGAGCACCAGGATGCAGGTGTCCTGTTGTCTTATGTGCTCCCGGAGGCATCTGGTGGGCCACTGTGAGATGCAGGAAGCTGGACTAGATGGGCCTTTGGCTGGGTCCAGCAGGGCTCTTCTTATGTTAGTCAGTGGCGTAGCTGGAGGGAGGGAGCACTCAGTCCGGCGGGGAGGTTCAGCGGGGCAGGCAAGCGGCCCCTCCGGAGCCATACAACTCTGTTTCCCCCCCCGTCGGGAATGGCTCCGAAGGGAGGGGCCACTTGCCCACCCCTCTGAGCCTTCCCGCCGGACTGAGTGCTCCCCCCTCCAGCTACACCACCAATGTTAATCTGTGGAACTCCTTGCCGCAAGATGGGTGATGGTGCCTGGCCTGGTGCCACATGTTCTTAATGATCTCCTCTTGATCATGTGGCCGAGCAACTGAGGCGGGTCACTGAAATGTGCCCAGGAGGATTGCCAAGTTCTTCATGTGCCCCTGTGGCTGTGCACTCGTCACCGCCTTCCTCAGCTGGTGCTGCCTTTGAACTCCATCTTCCCTTTGAGATGTTGCACTTCCTGGCTTAAAGGAGGTAAGGTTTCAAGGCGCAGGAGCAAGCTGGGCTGTTCTTTGCTGGTCAGTTGGCAACCCCAAGATAGCCTGTTAACGTGCATTGTGCCCTCCGCTGCGATAGGGGGCGTAGGGAGGAGCTGACAGCGTGCCTGCGCTCAGCGGCCTCTCTAGCGCGTGCCTCTCTATGGCTGGGGCGCCGCTTTGGCCGTCCCTGCCTCGTCTCCACCCAGCTCCGCCCCTCTTGGTTGCCATAGCAGCAGCAGCGCCGCCGAGAGGCTTGTGGCCGGCAGGCCGAGGGGGCGGGCGGGCGAAGGGCGTGTCCTTGGCGAGCCCCGCCCACCCGCTCCGCCCAGCTCGGCCCCTCACTCGGAGTCCGGCCTGCGGCGAAGGAGGAAGGGCGGAGCTGTTGCCCGCTCGCCCCGTAAGACGAGGGGGGGCATGGGCTGCCCTCCAGCTCTGCCTCGGGCTGGGGGCGAGAGGGGGGCCCTGCGGGCAGGCCAGCTCTGTGGGGCGGGGGCTGAGGCTGCCCACCGGGTGGCAAAGGGAGTCCACGGGGCTGGGTGTGGTGGCTCTTGAGGGGAGGGGCCACCAGAAGGGGGAGGGGCTGTGGAATCCGTGGGGCTAGGTGTGGGGGTCTTGAGGGGGAGGGGCCACCAGAAGGGGGAGGGGCTGTGGAACCCTTGGGGCTGGGTGTGGGGGGGTCTTAAGGGGGAGAGGCCACCAAAAGTGGGGGTGCTGTGGCATCTGTGGGACTGGGTGTGGGGGTTCTTGAGGGGGAGGGGCTGTGGAATTCATGGGGCTGGTTATGGGGGAGGTCTTGTGGAGGGTCTTGAGTGGGAGGGAATCCATGGGGGTTGAGGGGGGCTGTGGGCAGTGCAGGGGGCTCATTCCTTTGTGAGGGGGCAGCCAGGTTCGTGGTGGAGGAGGAGGAGCTTGGTTGGGGATGGAGGGCAGAAAAGGGTGTCTGGAGAAATGGAGCATCATCCTGTTGCCTTGAGATGGGTCCTGGAATCAGGTGGAATCAGTGGGGTGAGGTCTGAAGTGGCCAGTCGAGGGGGGCACAAGAGGACTCTTGGGCTGGCCTGAGACTTGACTGCCTGTTGCTTCCTTCGCATCCTTCTGGATCCAAGCATGACATGTGCTCAGTTTTCACTTTCACTTGCAGCTGTTTGATTTTCATAGTGGAGCCTCCAGAGCTGAGCTTGGCGTGGACCTCTGCGTGGTCTGGATGTGAGATAGAAACTTCCTTCTGAGCAGGTCACAGGCAGAGTTGGGAAAAGGAAGCATCGGCTGCTGCTTTATGGGAAATGCAGGGTGTGTTTGTGTGTGTTAAGCAGAGAAGGAAGTGCAGGCTGGATGGGAGAAGTGCACAGGGGAGAGCTGTGGGAAGTTCCAGCTGGCCTGGAGAGGGGAAGCCAATGTCATCATGGGACTGGTCGTTGGCCGGTTTGGAGAAGGTCCTGAGAAGAGGATGCAAGAGAGGGTGGAGGTGCCTGTTTTGTAAGAGGTGCAGTATCTGGAGAGAGGAAAGGTGTAGATGGCACCTTATGTGGATGGGGGCTGTGGGGGAAAGAGTGGCACCTGAACGTTGCTTACAGCTAGGCAGCAGAGCTGCTGGAGCTGCGTATTGGGGGAGGAGCTAAGAGCACCTTGGGGTGTGTTTGCAGTGTTGTGATGATGCAAAGTGATTCTGCCATGGGGGGGATGAGGTTGTGGGTGTCTGCTTTGAGAGAGGGACTTCAGGGATGTTGGCTAAGATCAGGGGATGACTTCACTTCCTTCTGGAGTGGATGGTGAGAACTGTCAGTTTGCACACCATCAGTTTTTTGTGCTGCCTGTGCACACAAGGCAGCCTGAGTGTTCTGGCCATGTGGGACAGGCAGGAGGAAAAGCCCCAGTCATGTACTGGCATGGAACCCCTCTTGGGAGCAGCCAAGACTTTGCTGGCCCTTCTAAGTATGTGTGAATCTCCCCAAAACACATCTTGGATTTGCAGGGGCTGGTTCCTTTGCAGTTGTTATGGGAAATGCTTTTCTGGGGTGATGGTGGGGTGAAACTTCCTTGAGTGGAAGGTATTGATGCAAGCCACCCCATCCTCCAGCTGTTCTTCAATTCCAGTAGTGACATTTCTGACTTCTGTGCTGGCAGCTCCACTGCTTAGTTACACAAGTGAGGTTCTCCACCTCCGCAGTCTGTCAGAGGGTTCAGCGTGAGCAAGTCGTAAGCTGCAGCTATAGACTCTTGCAGTGGGGCAGTACTTTCACATGCAGCCTATTTAAATGTCACAGGGTCATATGCCTGCTCTTGAGTTCTTCAGACTTTTTTGTGTTAAACAAAACGGGATAGGAGGGGGAGAGAGAGACAGAGACATGACGAACTGACACCCTTGACAGGAAAGCCTCAAAGGCCTGAGGTTGGAAACTGCCTTAGCACAGAGTGCAGGATGTGGTGGGCAGACGGGGGCCGGACTAAACTGGTAGGTGCAATATAGTGTTGCGGTAAGAACTATTCAGGCTTAATGTCCATAGTCTGTGAAGTTTTTCATTTCACCCACGACTATGGTGGGCATTTTTGAAAGACTAGAGCTGAGAACCACAGGCTGTTCATCTCACCCCAGAGCAACTGACAATAACTGTCCACTGATCTTCTCTTTGTTCCCCATGCATTCCTTAAAGGACTGTGCGCTTTCTTTTCACAACCTGGTTCTTTTCCTGTTCCGAATTCCGGGATCCCAGCATTTCTAAGGGCTGGTAGTCAAACGTTACTGATGCTCAAACTCTCCTCCTTGTTCATATTGTTGTGGTGTTTTTGGATCTCTTGTCGCTTCCCTATAAATTTGAGTGTGATGTAATAGTCCTTTGAAAATGCCCACCATAGTTGTGGGCAAAATGTTAGGAGATGAAAATCTTTATAGACCATAGCCGTTAAGCCTGAATGGTTCTTAACTGCAGCACTAACTGGGAGACTGTTTTGTACCTACCAGTCTAGTTGAGCCCACATCTGCCCATCACATCCTGCTCTCTGTGCTAAGGCTGTTTAATAGTACCAGCCATTACAGCCTTAGATTGCAGGTCTTCCTGTTGAACTGAATTAAAAAAAAAATAGAGAGAGAGAGAGAGAGTTATGCAGGTGCCTGTTCTGCTTAGTGCTGGAGATGCAGGCCCCGTGTGAGGCAGAGTAAGGGGGAAGGTAGTGGGTGTGTATAAAGCAGTCATGTAAATGGCACTTGGCAAAGAATGAGAAGACAGGTCTCTGCTCCAGGAGCTTACAGTCTAGATGCAAGGGAACCCTCTGAAGTGGAAGTGGGGTAAACAGGAAGAGTGTGCGCTTATTTCAGTTGTAGTAGGGAGAGTGGGACCAATTTTCAGCCAGTATGTGGCGGCACATTGGTGTGTTGCAAATGGTCTATAGGTGTGCCACGGAAGTTTAGGAGAAGGTCATATATGAGTTGGGCCATGGGGAGATGTGAGCCCCTGGCAGGCAGTGTGGTGTGCCTTGTCAGAAAACTAATGCTGTGCATTGACAGTTTTTGTTCCTTCTCGGTGTCCCATGAGATGAAGAAGGTTGAAAATCACTGGACTAAGAGATTGTGCCAGTGGCTTTATATTGGGAACACTGAAGGTGCCTTGGAGATGGCCCGCTAGCTGGCTGGTCAGAGCCAAATTGCGTGGTTGTGTGAAGCTGCTGGGAGGTGCATTTGCTGTGAGCTGGTGTTCAGAGTTGCTGCTGCCACCGCCACCACTGCTATGGTTGAGAGCTACCACTCTGAAAAGTTCCCCTTTTTGTCTTGGGAACACATCCAGAAACCAACTTTTACTTCTTAAATAGGCAATGAAGACAGGAAACAGGAGACCATGAAAGGCTGTGGGTTATGAGTCAAATGTCAGAGGTGGTTTCCCAGCTCAGAGAGAAACCATTTGGCTTATACCAAAGATGATTCCTTGGTGACCTTGGAAGCAATGGAAAAGCAGGTGATCACCTCAAATGCTTTATAGGACACTGTTTGACTGTGTACCTCTGGGCTGATAGAAGATCTGATTATTGTGATCCTCTGTGGACTTACCCAGGTGTAAGCTCTGTTGTGCACAACGAGAAGTATTTCTGAATAAGCCTGGCTAGTGCTACTCGTTCCGAGAAGTTCTCCTGTAAAGAGAAAAATTACAGTGGCCACCGTCCAGCTGATGACATCTTCAGTAAGAGCTGGGAGGTTCTTTAGATCCCATATAAGTATTGTTTCTGTGATAAGAATCAAGCCAAGAATCTCCCTGGCTATCTGCTTAGTTGCCCACCTGGTTCTTGCAGAGGACCAGAGGCTGAAGTTCATCGACAATCTTTTTGAAAATAGCTTTTTAAAAAAAAATTGCTCACATCAAGGTAACTTGTAAAGTGGATTGATATCTTCTGGCACAAGTAAGAGCTCACAAAAAACATGTCCTAATGTTAACTCTCTACAGTACCATTTGAAAAATTTGTTTGGGCTTAAAAGGTTGGCTAGTGTGTAGCCTTTGCTTTCTTGTGTTTTGTTAAAACTAAGCTGAGTCACCCCTAGATCTTTGCAGTGAGGCTTGCAACTTGCACTAGCTCCCTTTGTTTCCCATCAAGTACTTATTTGCTTTTGAGGCATAAGAACATAAGATGAGCCCTGCTGGATCAGGCCAAAGGCCCATCTAGTCCAGCTTCCTGTATCTCACAGTGGCCCACCAAATGCTTCAGGGAGCACACAAGACAGCAAGGCAGGTAGCATCCCAAAGGCAACTCAGACCTTGGTGGAAGAGCTTCTGCATTTCTGATGGCTGTGTCCTTTGCATGCAAACGGATCACTCTTGACTTTAATGGCTTTTGAACAGCAGAACCTCAAAGGGTCTGTTGAGGTGGCCTTGGCAGGATGCCAGGGAGGGCCCAGTCTTATCTGCGGAGCCACCTGTGTTTACAGGCAGGATGTGCGGAAAGCACATGGTATGTCTCTGACGTGGGCCTTCTCCCTTTGAACAGACACGTTGTGCAACTCCGTGGAACATAAATAAGGAAGGAAACAGCTCTAGGGTTTCAGCCGTCTCTGTCCCGCCAGGCTGGAAAGTGTGGTGTTTGTTTACTTGGGGTTATCTGTGATGACCCAGAACCCCATGAGGAAGGTGACTGCTTCTCCTTAAGATCATCTAGTCCCAACTGCTTGAGAGTGGTATCTTTCAGCAAAGTGTTTCAGTGTTTTCTAATACTTTTATCTTTTCCTTGTCTTTTTTTGTGACTTGCCCCATTGCACTGACCTGTGCTGTTGTCTGTTTCTGCGATGGCCTGTGAGGGGCCTGGGATGCTGGCAAGTGCTGGGGCCTTGTATATGTGGTGAGTTTGCTCAGAGAGCACTTGGAGCCCCAGCGCTTCCTCCAGTGTTGATCCATGTCTGCGAGTTTGAGATGTCTGAACGAGGGTGGCTTGATCCAGTTCTTAGAGTGGTCTGTGGCTGTCCTTGGATGTAAGGTTGCCTTTTACTGATGCAGCCTGTGGACCCATTCCCCCCCTTCCCCCAGCACTGACTACTCTGACAGCAGTTCTCCCTTGTGCTGTCAATGGAGTTGGACACCACCATTGGCAGAACGATCCCCCTGGTCATGGGGCTGTTTGCTTCCTGGAGGCATCTGGCTGGCTGCTGTGGGAAGCAGGAAGCTGGTCAGGATGGACACACTGCCATGTGGTCCAGCAGCCAGGCTCTTCTTTATGTCTTGCCTGGGATGCTCCTTGCTCCGGGTGCTGGAGACTGGACCTGCTTCTGGGGCTGCCTGCAGAAGGGCATGCTGCATGTGACCTGATGGCCACCTGTCACTCTGAAGCACTGCCTTTCCTGGAGTCCTTGTCCTGCTCCGCAGTTGCTGCTGCGCCATGCGTTTCGTCATCTTTCCTGATGACATGCTTTGCAGTCTTGCATCATGCGTTGTCATGCACTCTCCTGCCTGTTCCCTGGAGCCTTCCTGGTCTCCAAATAGCTTCAGCAACCTGCTGAGCTCTGGAATTCCTGGGGTGGGAGGACTGGCTTGCTAGCTGTGCTGCCTGATCTGTGACTTGCTCTGCGGCTCCTCTGTTTGGATGCATCCCTGCTGAGTTGGGACAAGGAGAAGGTCCTTCATCTGCGAAGGTGGACCTTCTCTGTGCAGAGAGTGCTTTGCAGGTATTTGGAGGAGAAGAAAGAAGCCTTGGGCACAGCAAGCAATGTGAGAGCCTGCCCCTCCAGGCTTCTGAATGGGAGGAGGGGGTGTCTTTCTGGCCTTGGAGTTTGCCTGGGAGATCTTGCTGCAGACCCTTGGCAATGGCTTATTTTGGGAGCTCAACAATTGTGCGGCAGATGTTGGGTGTTTGGGAAGGGCTGTGGCCTGCCCCAGGAGGCCTGGATTGTTTCTGAGCTCCTTCTGAAAGACATTGACCAGGGGTGCAAGTATGCCCTGGGCTGTCTTGGGACAAGCGGCACACACTGGCCTCCAAACGTTCTATGGCCGTGGGAAGTTTTCACTCCTGTTCTGCTCTCCACTAGTTTCTGACCTGGTCATCTTGCTGGCTGTTGGGGTCTTTGCAACATACCTGGAGCAGTAGCCTCAGACAGTGCTGTCCCCTGCTTTGCATGCAGACAGTCCTTGCTGGTGTCTCCAGACAGGGTTGGGAAAGAGCCTCCTGGAAACCCTGGGGCAGCTGCTGCTCAACTGGGCAGGCAAGGGCCAAGGGTGTGACTCCTCTGTGCTTCGGGGTAAATGTTTCAAATTCAGTGTTCACTGCATTTTTACCCCACCCTTCCTCCCAAGATCAAAGGGTGCATTTGGTTCTTTCTCCTCTTCCTCCTCCCCCCCAATCAAGAGTCACTGTGAGGTGGGGTGACTGGCCCAGTGGCTGTCCTGGCTAAGCTGGGATCGGAAGTCAGCCTGGCACTCTGAGGTGCTGCGCACCAGCTCTTGTTCGCCCGCTAATGACCTCTTCCACCACCACTGCCCCCACCCGCTTGACCCTGAGCAAACAGAGAAGACAGGACCCTACCTGGATGCAGTTGATTCCCTGAAGCATGGGGGGCGGGAGTGGAGGGAGGAAGAGACTTGAGCATGAGGTGTGTGTTGGGAGGGTCGAGTGTGTGAGTGTATTTTGATGGTGGTGTGTTGCTTCTGGTCCTGGATGTTCAGCAGAATGGGTGTGGGGGTGGGATGGAAGTGAGTGCAGGGCTGGGCCAGCTGACAGATGACACGACCCGAAACCTTTGCGTTGGATGGGGTGGTGAAAGGAGAGAAGGGGGGCTCTGCACCTCATGCTTTCCTGCTGCTCCCTCCACAGTCAAGAGGTGCTCTCGTTTGCTCCACTGGTCCCTTTCCCACTCATGAGAGGTTCTGGGCACCAGCAGTCCTCTTTTTCCTCTGGAAGTGTGTGTTGGGGGAGGACCCAGTATTCATGAGTTGGGTGAGTGAGGAGGCTGTGCCTGGAGCAGCTGAAGCTGTGGGTAAGATGGAGAGGCGGCTGCAGATTCTCTTGCGAGCGGGAAGAGACTGGAATTCCTCTGTCTGTGGTGAGATGGAGGGGCAGCATATTTAACAACTCATTTTTTTTTGGGGGGGGGGGAGGTGGCAGCAGTGGGAGATCCACATGGAACTTGGCTCCCCCTCACCAGCCACCCATGGGTGGGTGCGTGTGCACTAACACACGCACAGAATGTTCAAACATGTCTTGAGAGAAGCAGCAGTGGTGGAGAGTTCATGCAGGGTGTACACATGTGGGTGGCATTTTGTGGGGCTGGCTTAGGCAGCGGTGGGGCTCCCCTCTGCCTCTTCACCCAACCTGGTGGCACCTGGCTGGCAGGGAACCGCAGTACCCTGGTGGAGAGTGGCTGGACTGCCCTGGTGACTTCCTTGGTCCCTGGCCGTGCAGATGGAGCAGGGTTCTTCCTGTGTTTGTTCTGGGCAGCCTGGACAATTGCTTCATTGAGGTGGGAGGCCTGAGGCTGGGGGAGTTGGCCAACTCCGATGGTGAGAGAGAAGGAAAGAAAGGAGAGCTTCCTGTTCTGCCTGCCTGCCTGTGCCCTCTTGGGGATGGGCCGCCTGCTCCGTGTCCCTTTCTGTCCACAGAGGCTTTTTCATTCGCAGAAGGAGTTCTGGCAGGTCAGGCGTGTGCATGAAACATCTTGTTTCGCAGAGCTTGGGCAGGTGGATGCTGCACGCGCTGTGTAGTTGGAGCCGCCTCCGTCTCTGGAAATGCCTGAGTGGGGTTCCCTTTGTCCTGAGTCAGAACGCTGGTCCGCCCAGCCCGACCGTGCCTGCTGCACTTGGCAACTCCTTTCTCAGCCAGGGGCTGGACTTGGGAGCTTCTGTACGCAGGTAGGCAGGCCTCTGCCTTGGAACTCCTTCGGTGGAGAGCCTTCCTTCTTTCTGGGAGTGGCTCCGATGAGGAACTGCAGATACTTTCAGCCAAGCGGTGGTGGTGGTTAATTTATGTGCAGCCAGAAAGTGGAAGAGCAGGGACCCCCCAGTGTCACATGATGACATTTTATTGATGGTGCCTGAACCCTTGATTTAACTGTCTAAGGGAGGAGAGAGGAGTTTGCTGAATCCGAATCACCATCACCTGTTCGTCCACTGAACCCTCACCCTTGACAGCTGTGTGGGTGCTGTCCCGCTGTACTCCTCCTCAGGGTACTCCAGGAATCCTCTGGTGGGAAGAGGTGAGGCAGCAGCACTGATGGAGCTCTCCAAGGCAGGTCATGGTTGGGAGAGGGCTGGGGGAGCGGCAGATTGGTCTCCCTTCCAGGGCTGGTGATGGAGCTGGAGCCCTTTCCATTCCTGAAGCTACTTAGGACTGATTGAGGGCCAAATGGAGAAGGGCAGCTCCAGTCCCAGCTCTGGAAGGGAGACCACTCTCCCCCAGCACGGCCCTGCCTGTGACTCCCTTAGCACTGCTTGGGGGGGGGGAACTTGGGAGGGGGGTTCATGACCTCAGGAATCCTCGAAATAGGTACTTCCAAAGTCTGTTGAATTGAGAGCTCATTGCATTTTCTTGTCTGGTAGCAATTGGGTTGCGTGCCACAGCCGCTGTTTATAGGAGGCTTGTAACTGCTTATTAGAGGGGGGGAGAGAGTCTTGGACCTCCCTTGTTCCAAGGTCTGGGCAAAGCCTCCAGCTAGTGCATGCAGATGGCACTGAACGAAGCAGAGCAAGATAATCATTTGGGGACACCATCGAGGCTTGTTATGCAGCCCTTGCCCCATTAGGCTCAGCCCAGGTCAAAGTTCTCCCATGGAGACTTCATTGCTAGCACGGGGAGCTCAAGGCCCTGTTTGTCTGCAGCTGGCCTTGTGCCAGAGCAGATTGTGCCTGGTGTCAGGTCATAGGAGGGAAGGCCTTTTGGCCATGTGGCACCAAGAGGCTTTGGGTGCACAAGCTCCCCGTGCAAGCATTTGGGGGGGTCCCCCTTCTTAACCTAGCAGCATTTGACATTTGCAGCTTGTATTGCAATCTGTTCTCCTGCACAGCTGCATTGTGGTATTTGTGCCCTGCCTGTCATCCCTCACAGATGGGGGTGTGGATTCCCAGGCGTCTCCCACCCAGTCCTGAGTGGACTGAGGAGGTGGCCACCTCTTGTGTCCACAGGCTCTTTCCCCACATTGCGTAGTAGACTGGAGGTGCTGACTCAGAACTCTGTGTGGGCACCGGGGCCCCACAGCTCTTTGTATCCTGGCTCCAGGGCTCGTCTGTCCTGGTTTGCCTGCAGCACTGAAAATAATGTTTTCCGTCTAACAACTCCTGCATGCCTTTGTAATTGCCAAGGCAAGGAAGAGAGAGGCTCTTCCGCTGCTCTGCAGCCTCTTTCAGCAGTTGTCTTCAGGTAGGATCCTTGCCTGAGGCAGGTTTTTCCTGTTTGTGTTCCTAACTTGGACTGTGCCTGCATCTCACTAACTGGGCTGCAAAGATTGCAGAGGTCAAATGCCAGTCCAGTGTGTGTGAGCCGCAGAAGGAAAGGCAAGAGGCTGGGCGGAGGAGGCAGGTAAGATGGCAGCAGTGTCAAGGTGCCTGCCTCTGTTGTCAGGGAGCAGCGGAGGGAGAGTGCTTTTGTGCCTTCCTCTCCTGAGTGGGCTCTCCGCTCCCAGGGCTGCTGGTGGGCTACTTTGGGGAGCGGAATGCTTTGGTCCAGCAGAGAGGTGCTTCTGGTGGTCTTAAATACTAATGCACACCCTTCTGCTGATAACTTCTGATGGCAAAGACTGGAAACAAGTAATGCAACTCCGGCTGTGGCTCTGCTGTCTTGGCCTCTCCCTCCTGTGGAGGCTAATTTGGAAGTTGCTTTAGGTACAGAACTTTTCAACTTGCTTTGAAGCCACTCAAATAGTTGAGTGTCAAAACGGTCAGCTCATTAGCCGAGTAAGAAGACGCAGAGTTATGCCAGTTGAATTCTCTGCAACCTTCTCAGAGACTGTGGAGTTTGACCCTTCCCAGGAATGTTCCGGTCCCAAAGCAGAGCCTCCTACTCTCTCCCCAGCCCAGTGATGTGATGGCTCTCTATCTCTTGCTTCTGTTCTACAATTGCAGCACATGCCCAGAGGAAGGATATGGACCATGTGAGGAAACGGAAAACCGTGTGGTGAAACAAGGGGAGATGAAGCTCAGGTGTTGCTTGTACAAGGACGTTCTTAACCACGGAATGCTTGGTGCTAGTTCTAGGAGCGGGAAAGGACAAGCCTGCCTGCTTTGAAGATCATCTTGGGGGTCCTTCTGCCTGTCCCTCCGCCTTCTGAAGTTCAGTGACCAGGGGCACATGACAGAGCCTTTCATGTGGCTGCAGCTAGGCTGTGGAACTCCTTGCCTCAGGAGATCGACACAGTGTCCTCCTTGATGACATTTTGTAAGAAGCTGCTGTTGTTCCAGCAGGCCTTTGATGTACTTAGCTCTTAATTTGTTGTTTTTTTTAATCTGATGCCCTGTGGCTTATGGTGCTGTTTAGCTGGTATTGCCTGTTTTTTTTGTTTTTTTTTCCTTTTTAGTGTGTTTAATTATGGTTGGTCTCTGCCCTACACTGAGGCAGACAGGTGGGGTGTAAATCTTCTTAATAACAGTGCAACAAAAAATGGCATACACTTCCCTGTTTTACCCTGTCTCCATCTCCCTTTTCTTCCTGTGTTGCTTCCCTTGTGTCCATATCTAGACTGTAAACCTGTTGGGGCAGGGACCTGCATTTTCATCCCATGCAAAATGTCTCGTATGTGGATGGTACTATATAAGTAAATGCAGATAATGGTCGGGGCTGATGAGCAGCCCAAGGCCCATGTGGTGCAGGTTCCTTGTCTGTCTGTTATATATATTTTAGTGTCATAATATTTCTATGGTAACATATTTTGCTATGGTGGTTTGCTGTGTATCCAGGTGAGGCCTTGTGGAGAAGGCACATGTTGAAAGGCAATAAATGTGTTCCAGGATTTGGGTTGGACAGTAGGCCTGGCAAACTGTTTGACCAAGAAAGGACCGGCCCTTGTCTGGCTGCTAGGCTGGGTTCACCGAGAAGTGGTCTGAAGTGTTTCAGCAGCTTAAACGGGGGCGATGGGACTATGTTTGGGTATTGTTGTTCTTACCTCTTTTAGCTCTTTGGGCCTCTAGGTTGAATCTTGCTTGTTCTGGCTTGGCTGCTGACTTCCTCTGTGGTGTGGGGTGAGTCACTTGACCTTTGTACAGGGCTTCTCCCCTCCCCCCCAAAAAATGCTTCTGTGATTCAGAGTTGTTTAAACTTTGGCTTCTGAACTGTGCTGCAAGGTCCACAGTGGGCTTGGCAGGCTGTTGTGGCTTCTGTTGAGAAATGACCTTGACAAGAAGTAAAGGCTTGGCGGAAGTTTGGGGGGGATTGTTGTGGGAAGACTGTCTCTGGAGCAGAGTGGTTGCCCTGAATTCATTCTTCCTACTTCAGAGGTTGGAGTTTCCTTCTCCTCTGTAGCTGCTTCCTTCTTCCTTTTGACTCACACATTGAGAAGTGAGCAATTGATATCCTCTCAGTTATCTCTAACATTCAAATCCAGGCCAGACGGAAAGGGAGGGATCCCGTCCTGCACTTGAACCCAGAAACATGACATAACTGTGCAGTCTTCCGCCATCAGCCCTGGCCTGACCCCCCCCCCCCCCGTTTCCTTCCTTGTGTCGGTTTTTAATTTGGGAGCCTCTTGGGGCAGGGAGCTGTCAGCTTTTCTATTGGTGACGTGCCCTCCGCACTGATGGTGTATTATAAATAAATTGGTCCTGAGAGGAGAGGCTTTGCAATGCGAGGGAGATTCCTGGTCCCTTCAAAGGCTTCTGGGTCACCACTGCGGGGCTTGCCTGTCTCTGCAGCCTTAGTGTGTTAGAGATGAACTGAACAGATGAAGAACTAAATTGGTGGCCAGGCAAAGGGTTCTGTTTGTGCGCAGCCCTCTGGCGACGGCTGCGATCTTATCCCTTGGAAATGCCTGGGAGCGCGGCAGGCAGGCGCTGCTGACCAGGGAACTGTCCTTCCCCTCCATGAGCTTCAGCCTCCCCCCCCCCCCGCCATAGTTGGGTGTTTCCTCAGGAGCTGGGAATTGACTGCTGGATTACACTTGCTGGCAGTGTGTTCCAGGAGAGCAGCAGCAGCGACTGCCAAGGACTGAACCTGGGCCCTTCTGCATGCAGAGTGGGAGGTCTGCCACTGACTGACAGGCCATCTTCAGCCTTAACCTCTCCTTTCTCGCATGGGGAGGGTTGGGATTTCTCTGCTACTTTCCAGATTTTCAGCTAGTTCTCAAACATACTTGTTCAGAAGCACCTTTGAGGTCAGTGTGACTTCCCGACTTGCCTCTGTTCAAATCCAGATGCCTCTGCTCCATTTCCACCCTCCTGGGACGTAGATACAATGCGAGAGGGAGTCATTTTTCTTTGTTCCTCACCTCCGTGCTCACACTGAACGTGTTTCCTGTTTCGTGCAGGTGGTGGACCTCTTGAGGGAACCAAAGAGGGCGCAACATCAAGTGTAGTGCAGTGTTGTAAGACTTGCACCAAGTCCAAGTTGTGTGTACTAGCTGGCACCTGCTTTCCAGGGCATCAGGCCGAGAGCAGTCTCACTTTTCTGCATAACTACTCTCCCCCCAAGAAGCAAGCGACACCTCTGCTTTAAAACGCTCTAGGCAGGCGGTTGCTGGCTTCTGCCATGTTTCTTTAACCCATTTCTGCCCAGCCCACAGGTGTACATATTTGACCCCTGTTGCGTGAATGCAGCGTTGGGCAGAAATGGCTTAGCAGGGGGTTACTTTTCCAAGTATCGTGCACCTGTGCCCCTCCCTGTGTGTCATAGCAGAGCCCCAGGAGTCCCAGCAGGTGCTGGTAATGTCAGCGTCTTGCAGTGGGTGCTTCCCCTCACCGCAGAGGGACTGCAGCTATTTTTAGGTTCCTGGTTGTGTATGAAAAGAATTGATTTGGTGGATTCCGTCACCAGAGCAAAGGGCTTTGTTTTAGTGCAAGTAGCATGAAGTGCATTGGCAGCTGCAGAGTTCTGCCGGGGGAGGAGTCGGAGGCTGTCTGATCCCAGCAGCCGGAGGAGGTTTTGCCTCTTGTCTGGGGCCACAGGTGATCTAGAATTCTCCCCCTGCCCCATTATTTGAAGGCCTTCAGTGTGTTCACCTTGGAAAGAGGTGGGTCAGGTGTGTACGCAAGGAAGAGGGAGCAGAAGGTGGAGACCCTGCAGTGTCCTTTCTTGCGTGTTGCATTACCAGACACGCACAGTCACTGGGCTCTGGACTGTGAAGGGTCGCATGGCCTCCAAGGGCTGGTCGCTGGGCAAGCGTCCTAACAGAACCTAGCAGGAGTCTTGTCACACCTTGCAGGCTGCCCTGTTTGTTTTAGCACCAGTGCTTGCGAATGGCAGTCCACTTCGTCAGAAACAGGAGTGTCTGCTTGCAGCCGTCAGTGCCATACAACTGGCTTCACGCGGGAGTCTGTAAATCTCTGCTCATTCATGTCACGTAAACTATGAAACACATGCTTTGTAGATGCTTTGAAATTGCGAGAGTGGCTGAAATGCTTGAGGCTGCCCCCCTCCCACCTGGCACCCCTGGCAGTGACCTGGTTCACCATTCTCATGATCTGCCCTGGCAGATGGGCGAAAAGGCGATGTGAAAGTTGTGTGTGTGCACGGACAAGGCTAATGTGCAGGGGGGGGCGCAGACCATTTTAGCTGTGGTCGGAGTGACTCAGGTAGTCATGAGGTCCTGGACTTCCCTTTCTACAGCGCCTCCTCTCCCTGCTTAAATGCCGCACACTGCTCGGGGCCTGTGGAATGGAGCCGGACAGAACCCAAATGGTGAAAGGTTCTAACTTCCCAGTCTGGGGGCTCTCAATGTCAGACTTGAGCACAGGATCCTCCTGGCTGGGGACGGTCCCTGCAGCCTCCAGGCTGCATTCCCCGCTCTCTGTCCTGTGCGCAGAGTTACCGAGCTGTCTGTTTCTTTGCAAATGGCGTGAGTGGGATTGATGAGGCCGACCCAGCGCCGTCGCTTCTTCTGCCAGGAGCAGGCTGGAGGAAGTGCCCGTCACTGTTTTGGACGCCTCGCTTGGCAGACCTGTCATCTGCTCTTGCTAGTTTATCCTTCATGAGGGAGAAGCGGGCAGCCACCCAGCAGCTGTTCTGTGCCAGTGGAAGTGGCAGCCTGCAGAAGGCACAGGGAGCCTCGTGGCTTTCTGCCGTGGGCTGAGCTTTCCCAGTGGTGGCATGCCAGTTTTGGAGCTCCTGCCCCTTCTCCTGGTGCCTGATTGGCTGCTGCTGAGTGAAAACAGTTTTGTTTTCCTGGGCTGACTTTAGCAGTTGCTTTGCTGCCTGGAAACGGAAGCTGAGCGGTGGGGTCAAAATACAACACTTCAAACGCGATGCTGACATGCAGTGATCTTTGCAACCCCTCTGCCAGGCAGAAAATATTCTTGTGGGCAATGTGCACAGCAACTTCAGACCACAGGTTGCCATCCTGTTTTTACTAGACGGCTCTCCCACAGGTGACATGCTATATTTGTCACTGGTACAAATGTGGTGAATATAGTGAATGAAATTGAGATGGATCAAGAGATCCATTTGTAAGGCTGGGCCATTCTCCACCCCACCCATTACGCATCAGGAAATGTGTCTGTGGCTTTGCATGTCAACTGACCGGGAGTGACGGGTGACCTGTGCCTGGGCTGCAGACGTTGGAGCACACACTGAGTGCTCCTTTATACTGAGAGAGAAACTGCCACAACTCCCTCCCTCTCTCCCTGTTGCTTGTCGGGGAGGCCTGGCTGGAATCTCTCTGAGCTTGCCAGGCATAGGCAGGTGCTTTCGTGGGGCCACCTGAGATGGTGCAGTTGCAGTCCAGATTGTTGCCAGACAAGGGAGGGTTTGTCCCTGGAAACCGGGCCCCCTTAAGCATTACCGTGGCACGCTCTCCCCTTCTTTGCTCCCTCTAAGGAAGGCGCCTTCCCCTGCCTGCCGGATGACTGACCTTGTGCATTTTTCTTTCCCCCTCAGTTACCATGTGGGCAGCCTGTTGCAACTGGTTTTGCCTGAATGGACAGCCCGAGGACATGCAGCATCGCCCCCAGCAGGGGAGTCGGAACCAGGCCTACGCCAACGCCGGCTACAGCTCCTTCCCCTCGCCCACGGGGGCTGAACAGAACTGCAAGACCTGTGGGGTGCGTTTCAGCAGTTCCTCCCTGAAGGTGAGTGAGGATTGGAGGGATCTGTGGTTGAGCCCCTCTCTGCCTGCAGCAAAGTCTCTGGCAGCATCTCTGGGTTGGAGCTGATGGGAGGTTCCTGCCGGAGACCCTGGCCTGGGCTAGGGGCTAGGCAGTCTGAGTCTGTAGCAGGGCGCATCAGGTCCTTCAGAGGACCTGATGTGCCCATGTCTTTTGCAAGTCAGATGTTTGGCATTGTCTGCAGCTTGGTTGTTATGCAGATTGTGGGGACCCTACCTGAGGTGGTGGATGCCCTGAAGCTTGGCCTTCTTCTGACAAGAGGAGGAGAAGAGGAGAACCCCAAGTCTAGCCAAAAGAGAGGGGTGTCTGGTCTCTCTTGCCATTCCCCTGTTCTGGCTGTTCTGAAAACATGCAGGGGCTACAAATGTGAGGTGCAAGATGAGTGAGGATGTAGCTGGAGGGCGCTTCAGATCCATGGCAGCAAAGAAAAAGTCAATTTCTAGGCAAGGAGTCTTTGCCATCAGTCCTGACCCACCCACCCCCCAGCCAACTCCTTAAGCCACTGGAATGATAAAGCTTTGTGCCTTGAGTGATGGCCCCTGCTTAAAACCCACATGGGGCACAGTTTCTTGGTGTGGAATCCACCAGGGCTGCCTCCTTCTCCAGCCCCATTAAACCAGAGAGTAGAGTTGGTGAGTTCTCTGATGCAATTCTTATTTCAGTGGGGCTTGATCAGGAGAGCGTTCTGGTGGACTGAGCCCCCCAGGCCAGCTCTGTAAGTCTCCCACTCTGATTGTACCCCAGACCCCTTACTGAGTGCCTCTTTCTCTTGCCTTGCAACAAGGCTGCCTCTGCACCAGCCTCTGCAGACCTGCCCTTCTGGCAAGTCAGGTGCAGGTGGCTGCAGGGGGAATGGGGCCAAGAGTAGCAATCCTTCCACAAGAGAAGAGTTGCTGTTGGCACTTCTCCCTCTCCCACCTTGCCCAGAAGCCCTCTCGCAAAGGAGCTTCCGTTTCCTTGCAGTCTGGTTTTTCAAGTTCTCCTGGCTTTGGGTGCTTTTGTTCTGCATTTGAGCCAGCCAAAAGCCTCCTCTCCTCCTCCTCCAAAGGAAGACAGTGTTCTAGATGGAGTTTGAGGCTTGACCTGAGTTTGAGGAGGACCAGTGGCCAGAGCTGGTATTGTCCATTTGAAGTCTAGAGGCTCTCAGTGCAGTAGTCCACAGGGCAATGATGGCACCAGTTGGTAAAGGAAGCAGGCAGGGCTGTCTGGGTTGCCACCACCTGGCATCAGGTGTGTACATTGTCCATAATTAAACAGGATGGTACAGTGCCATAGGAAATAATGCCAGGAACACATAACACAGAGCGCCTTGGCCTCTGTTCAGATTGTTTAGGCCTGAGCCACAGAAGACAATGGCAGTGACAGCACTACCGTTGACCAACCTGTCGAAGACCTCCACACTTCTTTGTATCAGGCCCAACTCTGGGAACTGCTTTCTCCTACACTCTGCTGCCCTTCAGCTGGGGGGCTGTTTCACCTTCTCCCAGGCTCTCTGGGGCTGCTGGCAAACCAGAAATGCCCTTTAGAAGCCACCACGAGGAGGCCTTCTGAGGCATGGGGAGGTTGTGTGTGGCCTCTTTGATGTGACTGGAAGGCAACTGAAAGGCTTTTTCAGGCCTTTCAGCACGGGCTTGGGATCCACGTAGAGTTAAATTCACAGGTGCCAAGCCATGGATAAGAAGGGCCCACTGTACTCTTGTGGGAAAAGGAGAACCTGTGCAGGGCAGCATTTGAGGTTCTCTTTCCCCCTTTCACCCCATCACAGCAACTATGTGGGTGTCGCCACGTGACCCCTCCTTGGGAAAAGAGGGAGAACCTCGCCATTGGAGGGGGATTCTTCTGCTTTTGCATAAAATTGGAAGCATTCCTGACGAGGAAGGATTTGGGGAACAGAAAAGGTCCACAAGATCCGGTTTCTCCTTTTGGATGCCTGGAATTGTGCGACACTCAGAGAAAATGTGCTGGTCCGGGCTGGGCTGGAACGGGACCAGCTTCAGATTGATTCCAGCCTTTCTGTTTGGATCAGGAAGAAAGGCCTTTCCTCTTCCCTTTGGCTCTGCTGTACTTTTACGTTCTGTGTAGACTGGTGGATTCTTTATGCTAGTTGGTTGTGGGATTTCAACCAGAAACAAAATGTCTCTTTAAAAAAATAACCTTGTTGGGGTAGTTGAGAAAAGACTGTCAAAGGCCTGTGGGGTCACTTTTGGAACTTCGTGGGTGGGTGAGGATTTCACCCCGAGCGTCAAAGTGCAGCGCTCTAAGCACCACACCACACTGGTTCCTACAGTGCGCTCTGCCTCCCCAGGAGGAACAGCCTGCCAAGAAGTTCTCTGAGCATGTTTACAGTCAGATGTTGCCCTGGGGGGCCACTCCCCGAGTTGTCCCCGAGTTCCAGCTCAGCTTCCCCACAAGCTTCCATTTCAGCCAGTCCCTTGTTTGTTTACAGCCCAGGGCTCAGTGCAATACAAGGCCCCATTTAGCTGGAGAGAGGGAGGTGCTGTGTCATTAATACAGCCATTAATCGTGGGACTGTTGCAAAACAAAGAGGTTCTCTGAGCACAGGGAGCGAATGGAACGTCTCCAGGCCGAAGAGACTCCTGACCCAGCGCGGCAGTTAAAGGTGCAGGCCTGCTTTGGGCTTCTTTCCATGGCTGTGGCAGACTCTGCTGCTTGCAGGAATACAGCCTGGAGCTCGGTGCGAAAATGTTCTCCAGGGCTCTTGCACAATGGGCAGTGTTCAGTTAATTATTCTTGGAGCTGCCACCCAATTAAAGACACACTGGCTGCTTCACTGTGCCAGGTTAAATCTAGTGACATTTGCATTGGAGGAAAAAACCACCAGTGTGAAAGTCCACTGGTGGTCTGGCCTGGTACAGTCGCTCTTCTCTCCTGGTTACCGAAGGGACTACCTCTTCCCACTACGTGACTGTCCTCTGCCCTTCTGTTATGGGTGCAGATGCCTTTACATAGAAAGGCAGAAATGAGAAGGAGAGGTGGTGCCCTTGGTGGACACAGTTGCCCACATGACCATGCTCTGCCTGACCGAGCCCTGCCAAGTGTGAAGATGGGGGGTGTTGATGTGTCACTGCGCTGGAGGCGGTTGCACCACTGCCTGGGGCTCACAACAGGTGATCCTTCCAAAACGAGGCTGGAAAGCCCTGCAGCCTGGGCTGAAACGGTGTTTGACTGCATCTGAAATGGCTTTTGGTCCAAGCAGATGCCCTCAGCAGTGCTGGACTGGGGGAGGGGGTGTGTGTAGGTGGAGAGAAGAGCCGTGCTGGATCAGGCCAAAGACCTGTCTCATCCAGCTTCCTGCATCTCAGAGATGCCTCCAGGAGCACACAAGACAACAGGACACCTGCATCCTGTTGCCACTCCCTTGCACCTGGCATTCTAAGGTAGCCTATTTCCAAAGCCCAGAGGTTGCGTATACCCATTTTGGCTTGTAACCTATTAGGACTTTTCCTCCGTATATCTGTCCAAACCTCTTCTAAAGGCACCTGGGCCAAGTGCCATCACCACATCCTGTGGCAAGGACTTGCACAGATTAACTACATGCTGGGTCAAGAAATATTTTCTTTTGTCTGTTCTCACTCTCCTGACACTCCATGTTAGTGGATCTCCCCTGGTTCTGGTGTTGTATGAGAGGGAAAAGAGCCTCCCTCTATCCATCCATCCACCGCATGACTGTGTATATCTCAGTCATGTCCCTCCTCAGGTGCCTTCTTTCGAGACTGAAGAGCCCCAAATGCTGGAGGAGAAGCATCCCTTGGTTTCTTGGGCTGCAGCTGCAGGGAAAGGAGAGTGGACCTGTTTGGTTTGCTGTGCATGAATACTCAGCTTTTCTTCCATGCTTGAACTCAAGATGGTGCATGACTGGGGTGGGGGTTTCTGACCAGACCCCTGTCCTGCTTAGTTTTAGCCATGTCCCACGTTTGCCAAGTCCTGCAGACCCTTCCCAGTGTCCCACTTAGAACTGACCAGAGCAAGCATGGCGCAGGAATGCTGGTCAGTTTTTCAAAAGCTCCTGTCATTTGCTTTGCTGGCAAGTGTTAAGAAAGTGATGCTAAGAACAGCTTTGAAGTGGTGGATGCCTGCAGGGGAGGGTGGGGTTCGGTCAGCTGAAGTGACCTGACCTGGTCCTTGCTTTGAGCACATTCCTGTTTTTTGTTTTTTTTCCACAAAAAGGTATAGGCTGCCTCTTAGTCCTTAAAAAAGAAAAAAAAGACACCACCCTCTGCCAGAACCATTCATGATGTTTTGGAGGTGGAGGCAAGTGTTTTCCTGGGTCTCCAGTATTGGTCATTTAAAAATCCAGTTGAGAGACCTTTCCTGTGTTCTCCATGTTTGGAGTGACAGGAGCCTCTGGACTCTTGCATCCCATCTTCCAAGCATGTCGGAATGGTCCATTGCTCTAAGCCCATTGACTGTTTTGGATCCACTGGGAGCATGATGAGGAGAAAACTCTCTTCTCTCTCTCTCTCTCTCTCTCTCTCTCTCTCTCCCCTGCTCTTCTTTTTCCTTCCCCTTTAAAAGCACAAGCGGTGTGTGCTTTGCAGAAGCTCCCCAGGGCTTTAGGGACACAGCCTGGCACGGCTGTGTTGGAAGCGAAAGCAGCTGTTTGTTTCAGAGAGCATGTTTTTCTGGAAGTGCTGTGCTGAAGTGCACCAGCCTGTTCCGGCAACAAACAGGGCATGGAACAAACAGGAGCAGCCCTGCTGTTGGGGGGGGGGGAGGGATGGGTTGCTGGCAGCTCTTCCTGATGACTGTGTCAAGCCATGGGGAGGTATTCCATGAGAGCAAGAGTTCTCTTTGTAGGCACGTCATGGCAGCACACAAGAAATACTTTGGGGGAACAGTGGCTATTTAGCTACTGTGAGTCACAGCTTGGTTCCTCAATCCCTGTGGACAAGGGAGCCTGCAGGCTCTCTGAGCTGGGCAGATCGCTGCTACCTGATGAAGAGTTCTGTGCAACCTGGAAGTGTGGCTAGATCTGTATTTCGCATTTGTAAGGCTCCAGATGGAGGGAGGGTGCTGCCTTGGTCCTAAACCAGGACATAGACGGGTGGGAGTTGGTAAGGAGTGGCGGGGGTGGGGCACGGGGAGAACGGAGGGAAAGAGAAGGTAGTCCAGGCAGTGTTTTTATTGAGGGAGGAATGAGGAAGACTTTGATGCCTAGCAGGGAGGGGTGGTTTCAGTACTTGCAGGCAGAAGTGGGAGAGATTGAGGATGGGCAGCAGGCGGAATCAGATGCAAAGCTCAGAAGGAATAAGGATGGGCCTAAGGAGGGGAGAGTCCCATACAAGAGTGGTCCATTGAAAACAGATGGTGGTTGGGATTGAACACCTATGCTAACTCTTGGCACAATAAAGTTGGAGAACACCGTATCTCCAGGTGGTTGTTGCCACCTTGCTGGGGTTGGGGTGGTGGTTCGTTTACGCCAGCTCTTTGATGCGAGAACTGAATGTTGTTGCCGCAGAGGGTTGCGTTCCTCCATCTTAGGAAGCCATCTTGTGATGGCGTGATTGTGACCAAAAGGAACACAAGGTTCTCTCTGGATGAGCACGAAACTCCTTTGGCTGGCCTGTCTGCGTGTCCTTGGGGTTGTCTGAGGCACAAGTTCTTGATCCAGCGATTTCTGTTTTCTTATTAACACGCCCCCCCCTTCCTTCTTGAATAGTATGTCTGCTTGGACTGCAAGAAGAACTTCTGCCCGCTCTGCGCTCGTCAGCTGGAGAATGGGTCCTGCCTGTGTCACCTGTGTGAACGCTTCCGTGCCACGGCCTTCCAGAGGGAGGAGCTCATCAAGATGAAGGTGAAGGACTTGCGGGATTACCTGGAGCTCCGGGAGATCTCCACGGAACTGTGTCGTGAGAAGGATGAGCTGGTGGACTTGATCATTGACCAGCAGCCCGCAGTCCCCTGCGGGGAAGGCAGGACTCCTCGGGTTCCTCCATCAGCCATGGGTAGCACTGCTCAGGAGCATGGCTTTGCACCTCCTCCGCCAACTGGTAACCCTGCGCCTACCTCAGCCGACAGTGCTTCGGCCTTGGCCACCACGGAGCCTGCCCTGCGGACTGAGGAGCAGCCGCAGGTACCCCCCGTCACTCAGCACAGCACCCATGTGCGCGCTTGCCTTCGTTCTCATTGGTTGCCCTGTGAGGGTGAGGGTTTATGTGTCTGCTTGTCTTTGTGCATGCAAGTGGAGTCTGAGAAATTCCTGTTGCTAAAGTGCATGGGAACTTCTGGCCACCCAAGGAGGTGCATGTGGGCACAGGGTGGGGACTGCGTGGCAAAGCCGTAGAGCTGTTGTTGCTTTGCCTGCTGGATCTGGGGCTCAGGCCCCTGGACTCTTCAGTGCAAAAGGGATTCCTGATCGCAGAGCTGGGCCAGACTCAGAGCTCTGCCTGGACCCGCATGGGAGGTGCTGTACATAGGTGAAGAAGAGGCAGCAGGCCTGGCTCCTGCAAGGTCTGTTTGTCCTGCAATAGGCACAGGAGAAAAGCAACAGGGAGGGAGGGAGGAGGAAAACAGTGGCCACATATCCTTCCCCCATACAGGGAAGAGCCTCAGTTCAGTGATGAGAGCCCCTCCTTTGCCTGGCAGTTCGGTTCATGGCAGCATCTCCAAGCGGGGCAGGGAAAGGCACCTGCCTTGGGGATGTGGAGAGCTGCTTCCAGACAGTGCTGAGCTGGAGGGCCCAGTGGCCTGACTCTGTAGTAGAGGGTGGCACTACATGGACACCACGGTGATGCAGCCTTCCTCTTGGACTCAGCCACGCTGCCACGGGGCATCTGGCCTTGTTTGAAGCCGGAATGGAGACCACCTCCCAAACTGGCGAGCGGAGGTGAGGGGGAAGATTTTGAGCCCCTGCGTGCAGGCGCCGGGCCCCCCTCCAAACAGTGGTGGGAGTGCTGCTCTGGGGCCTGCAGAGCTGTGACTGCAGCATTCTCCTTGACGTCACACGCTGTGTCACAATGGAAGGCAGCAGAGCAGGGCCAGTGCTTCACAGCCCGCTCTCCCGGTGGCTGTGTGCAGCTCAACCATGTCTGGCCCCAGGCCTGCTTCCTCGGAGGGATCACCCAGGGGCCTTCCCACTCACGCCAAGCCATTCCGAGATCCGCCTAGTCAACAGTAAGGTGAGGGGGCCTGGAGGGCCTTGGCACTAGCCATGGGAGGTGTAGCTGCGCTCAGCTTGGCAATGCTGTGGGTTCCAGGCTTCCTCTTGTGGTTCCTTATCTTCTCCTGGATGAGCACACAAGGAGCGCATGGAGGAGGCTGCTGGACCCTTTTCTTCTTCATTGAGGACTGGCTGGGGGATCTGGCCTTTCAGCCACACGTCTTCCTCTTCCAGGCAAATGGGCATGTGCCGCAGAGCCAGGGCGACATGGCGGAAGTCGAGAACGCAGTGGAAACACTGATCGAGGAGGAGGCGCAGGTAGGGAAGGGCCAGCCAGTGAGTGGACGTGGGAACGGGGCAGCCAAACATTTGCTGCTCTTGTCTGTTACTGCTGGTGCGACAGTGGGGTTGGGTGTTACTATATGGTTATTTAGAACATTTTATATACCACTTTTCAATAAAAAGTGTCTCCAAGCCACAGGCCGTTGTCCTTCTGGTCTACGATGACATTTACCCATTGATCATGTAGGTGGGGTCCAGCCCCCAGTTCACCATGGCACCCTTTTGTGTTGCCCTATGTAAGTCTTGACTCCCAGCCCCTCTTCTACCACTGTCAAGCTGAGCTGATCCCGTCGGACTGCCCATTCTCCATCTTCCCACCCCCACTCCCTTCTGGCCCTCCGGTCTTTTCTTTCTGGAGCTGCGACTCCAACTTCAGCAGGCCAGTGAGCCTCCAAAGTGGCATATAATTATGGTTCACTGGAATGTGTTTCAACTATGTGGAATGGGTGACATGGTGCGGGAGTGGAGGAAGAGGGTGGGGTGATCCTGCTTTCGAGAGGCTCTTGTCAGTTGGCATCCTTCAGTCTCGGAAGACTGGTATCGCGCTCTGAATAGTGGTTCTGGAACAGAGTGTCCTCTCCAGTGCGCGAAGCCTGGGTAAAGTAGATATGAAGGATAGACTGTTACCCATGCAGCAAATCCCCCCTCTCCACGTCACTGAAATAGTCCATTGGAAAGGCAGAAGCCAATACGGTTGGTTCCAGTGGCGTCGCAGGAGTTGCCAGAGCGTGACTGTGTTCAGCCATGAACTGCCTCAGGGACTCCGGCTCCGGATTGTGCCTCGAGGTTGACTCCTGAAGCCTTTTCCATAACTGGATGTAGCCACAAGGCAGTGGAGGTTTGGGATCAGAGTTTTCTTTCTCTCAGATGAGCTGCCTTCCCAGGCTAACGAGTCCCATCTACCCGGTGGCTGTTTAGTTGCCTCTTACAAGTACAGCCAAACTGAGGGCCTATTCTTATCCCCAGCCCCCAGAGGCTCTTGCCACTGCCGCCTTTTTGTGTCTCAGTTGCAAAACCTGAAAGAAGCCCACACCTGCAGCTGGTCCCAAGGGGACCACAAAGCCCTGTGTCCACCACATTTGGCCAGGCCAGAAGGGTGTGGTTGGCAATGGATCTGTGTGTGTTGCTGGGTGCGTGTAAGTCACTGCTTGGTTTGCACCACTGGCTGCCTGTGCACATGACCAGACGTCCTTTGTGGGGCCCAGTGAGCACCTGCCAGGATGGCTGCCCAGATGATAGTTCTGCTTTCCCCAAAGAGGCATTTGGGGTGCAGGCAGTCGGGCTCCCACCTCAGGCAGCCCTTTACTCTGATGGTGGTAAGCCAGGGCAGCTCCACTGTTGAGTCCCAGCCAACCACATATAGTCTCTTTTCCCTTCAGTCCACTGACTCGGAGGACAACCTGGTCGTGGGGCGGAGGGCCTCCCTGTCTGACCTGACGAGCGTGAAAGACATTGATGCCCTCTCAGTCCGTCAGCTGAAGGAGATCCTGGCTCGCAACTTTGTCAACTTCAAGGGCTGTTGTGAGAAGTGGGAGCTGATGGAGAGGGTGACCCGCCTCTACAAAGAGAAGGACCTCCAGCAGCTGGGTAAGGCTGGAAATGTGGACAATTGACCGTTGTCCCCAGCAAGCACCAATGATCTTGCAGTAGATTGCAGGAGTTATATTGAGACTCATTGCTACTGGTAGACCACTCTTCTTCTTCCCCCCCCCCTCGAATCTGTCTAGTCCTTTTTTAAGTCCATCTGAGTCAACAGTTGTTGCTACATCTTGTGGCAGTGAATCCCACAAGTTAATTATTCAGCTGTGTGAAGTTCTTTTTTTTCCCTTCTCCTTCAGGGCTGAATTCACTGCTATACTATTTCATTGGATACCTGAGTCCTCTGAGGGAGGGAGAAAAACCCAGAGACTTTGACCAGTCTCTCAGCCTCCTTCAGTTGCCTCTTTTTCAAACTAATAAGCCCCAAATATTGTTTTGATAGCCCTTTTGTGCATCTTCTGTAGCTCTGCAGTGGCTACTTGGATGTTCCAACAATAATGGTGTTAAGAGGGCCTCTTTTGGCTGATCTTCAGTGGCTCTTTGGAACAAAGCCTGCTGGCTACCGTGGGCGCAAACCAGTTGGGGCTTTGCAAGTTGAAGTAAAGAACAAGTGTTGCAGAGAAGAGGGAGCCCCTGTTGCAGTTGAGCAGGACAGTGTGTTTTCCAGGCTCCCACGTGGCCCTTTGCCTCCCCAGATTGCAAGGGGGAACTGCCACAACTCCAGCACTCAGTGTTACCTGCCTCTGCCTGCTGAGACCTGGTCTCCTTCGAACTTCCAGGTGTAGCAGGAACCCTGCAACCCTAAGCCCTGTTCCCTTTGCAGTCCTCTTGTCTTCTCCAGTTACTGGGTATGGTGGAGCCTGGCAATTCCCAGGAGGCCCGCCACAGAATCCTTTGCTCCAAAGATCTTGTTGGACTGAAATTGGACTGAATTTTAATTTTTTTTTGTCTTCTCTGTTTCAGTTTCTGACATCCATGATAAATCTGGTAAGTGGCTTCTCCTCCCACTTTCCCAAATGTCAGAGTGAGGAGTGGGGGACTGGTTCATTTGTGGGGCAAATATGTCTGTGCCTGAAATGATTTGTGGGCAGCACCGTTGTCTTGTGGCTTGGTGGTCTTAACACTCATGCAGTTAGTCGACTGAGATTTCTTTAATCAGGTGACAGCCTTCTTTGCATGGCTCAAGATGCCAGTTATAACCTGCAGGGCCTGAATGACCTGGGCTCAAAGGACTGCCTGTCTGCTGCCTAAGGTCACCAGGAGAGGCTGTCCTGCGCGTCCTGCTGCTCTCCAGGGTGTGGCAGGTGGGCATGTGTGCAAGAGAGGACTTTGTCTGTGGCTTCCCATGTCCTGGGAGATCACACACTCTGCCTTCAGTGTGCCTGGCACTGTGCATATAGAGTCAGGCCCCTGCACTGGAGGGCTTTGACCTTACCGGGTGGTGACATAAGGGAAGGCATCAAGCTGTGTAACTTACTAGACATCTAGCTGTGTTTTAGACTTAAAAGACATCATCAAACAAAACTTTAAAAAAATAAGTAGCTTGTGGAGCAGACCCTAAGAGCTGATAGGCTGCAGCCTTTGCCCAGAGACGACTGTGACTTCCACTCACGTGTCTCTTGTCCCATCCCCCCCCCCCAGCTCCCTCTGGGAACACTGCCACACTCCCTGGCTCAGAAGAGAACCTCTGCAAGATCTGCATGGACTCCGTCATTGACTGCGTCCTCCTGGAGTGTGGCCATATGGTCACTTGCACAAAGTGCGGGAAGCGCATGAACGAATGCCCCATCTGCCGGCAATATGTGATCCGGGCAGTCCATGTCTTCAGGTCTTGAGGGTGCCAGGGAGCCAGGAGCACCACCATCCGAGAAGACTTCGCTGCTGCGACAGGAGCACGGCCCAGCTAAGTCCAGCCTGCCGGGCCGAAGAAGCTTGCAGGCGATAGGTGAGAAGAGGCATGGAAGACATGGGCTGTGATTGGCTGTGTGCCCCATGTGATCCTGCGCCTTATACCATGGTGCCTGAAGAGCTGGGAACTCTCGGTAGATCTCGGGAGCAGCACTCTGTTGGCTCATGGGGGGGTGAAGAAATTCTTGCCTCTTTCCAGGCGGTTGAGGTTCCCCCCTTCTGCAGTGAATAAACCAGGTGGTCTAAAGGATTTAGCCCACGAGAGAGGAAGAGAGACTTGTTAATCAATTCTCCTTTCTCCCTTTGAAACAGCTGGGCCTCTTACAGAGGGGGAATTTGTGCTCTTTTTGAGGATTTTTTTAACTTAACATTTTTAGTTCATTAACTAGCCTTGCAGGTCAAGTGAAAGTGTTTCCCTTTTGATGGCTTGATAAGTGAATTTAATCCTAGGTTCACAACAGCTGTGAAGGAATGTCCACTGGGGTGCCAACTATTGGATGCACGGCACAGGAAGTGGATTTAAAACTGTGAAGAACTGTATAAAACATCACCAAAGTGCATGTGGGTATCTTTGGGTCATGTGCATTGTGTTGTCATTTAAGGCAGCACAGTAGCTTTTGGGAAGTACAAGTTATACGGGTGCTGATTGAGTCCCATGTAGGAGGAGCAGGGCCATGTGCCAGGCCCATTGCTTGTGTCTGGGGCAGTAGAGAGCTGCCTGTTCTGGCACAACTTTGAACCCCCCAAAGGCCACGCTGTGGTTGCAAACGCTTTCACTGGAAGCTGCACTCGGGATTGCAGCTTTACTGTGGTGTAATGATGTGGTTCTCCAGAGATTGTCTGCTCACCTGTTTCCAAGTAGCTGTTTTCTGGGAGCCAAAGATGGATGTGCCTGATGAGCTAGTCACCAAGCTCATCAAGGTGTCCACTGGTGTGCTGGCAAAGTTTGCACATGTGGTTGGGGAGATTTTGCCAAAGAGGGGGTGGGGGAGACATTTCAGGTCCATTCACAGGTGGGCCACAAGTCCTGGGCTCTTTTCTTATTTCTTTCCTTAAATTGCTGGACTCTTCCATCTGCCTAGCTTGTAAATTCCTGTGAACTTTGGAAAGGAGAAGAAATTTGTGGAATTGGTCCGAAGTGGGCGTTTGGAGAGGCCAAACTTATCTGTCTGTCCTGGAACAAAAGCTTGCCTCCTCCCCAGAGACTGTGGAGTTGCTCCTTGGCAATTCTCAGAGATGGCTAGGAAATGTTGCACAGCTGTTTATACCCCCCCCTCCTCCCAGGGGCGCTTCCAGAGGCTGTGACCTGTGGCTCCCTCCTGGGTGGTTCCAATGAGGCCTTAAAGAGCACACTGTTTCCCTTTTGTGGACGAGGCCTTATCTCCGCTGCTTCCTTCACTGTCGTGTCTTAAGCCTCGACTGCACCCCAGTGGCCTTCTGGAGTGCATGCCAGCTGTCCCCTCCTTTCTATTTTTAAAAAACCCAGCACAGATTGAGGAGGCCTTAATTTGCCTTAAACACTCCTGTATTCTGTGTGTGTGTGTGGGGGGGGGGAAGAGTAGCTCAGGCAGCAGAAAACATGCAGTTGCATATAGTGGTGTACGTTGGGGTGGCCAATGTGCTGATGTGCAATACCCTGCCTGTGGGAGACATGCTCACTGTGAAGAGTCAGGCTGAATCTTGGCCTTGATTGCAAGTGATTCCCTTCTCCTCCCTCCCCAATATGGTAGTATAGACACCCAAAGGAACATTCTGCTGGAAACCTCTGCATGTGTGCAAAAGTACACCCCACAGGTATTTCCAAAGAACCTGCATCAAAGTGAGTGTGGGGCTGGATCGGATGGCAGTGGGGCGAGGAACGTGATGGAGCCACCTGCCATCCTTGCCCCTGGAGAAGCTCTGTTCCCACTTGCTTGTCATAACAGCTGTTCAGAGCAGTTGATAGCATCACTGGTGATGCTGGTTTCTGTAACATTTTATAGACTGTTTCCCTACTGTTGTGGACAGTGGGAGTCCTTCTGCAGAATGATTCCAAACCAAAGAGTTGGGCCGTGGCTGCTGCTGTCTTACTCACTTAGAGAAGAGGGTGGTTGTGAGCTTCATTGTTGCCTCCAGGAAAGGACCACAACCTGCTTCATTGATCTTGGCATGGACTAAAACAAAATATGGAAAACAAAACACTGGTGTTTCTGGACACCTAAATGCCCATCTGAAAATGCCATTAAGCTGGTACTTTGCACCTTGTTTTTAGCCTCTGAGCTAAAGGTTTTTGCAAGGTTCTTGGATCTTAACTTCACAGTCCATCTCTGGGTGTCCTGTGGCTGACTGCATTTGCGTGAAGTTGCAGGAAAGACTCTGTACTCCTCCCCTGCATATCTCATAGTGAAGCTACCCTGTGGGTAGGCACCCCCCAAGCCATGAACCCTCCCTCTTCCACCATGGCTGACTTAACTGCAGCTGGAGGAATGATTGGAAACAAAAGGGAATTATGGTTTGAGTACGTGCATGAGCAGGCACCAGCCTGGAGCTTGTGTGCGCCTTCCTGCGAGTGGAGGGTTGTGGTTGACCACAGTCTGGTTTGTGTACACTGGTCCTGCAGTCTCTGCGCACAAGCTGAGGAGGGAGCCGGCTGGTGCATTTAACAGCAGACCAGGGTTTATATTACATCTGAATGCTGCCTTCAGTTTTCAAGCTGGAATGGTGGGAGAAGAGAGAGTTAATTCAAAGAGGAAAGAATATGGGTGTACCTGTAATAGAGGTTCTCAAACTGGGGTGTTGCAATACACCAGCTTGAGAAACCCTGCATCTGGCCCCTTAAGGGGTGGGGGAAGGGAAAGGCAAAGGCACCAGCCTCAGGCTCACAGTTTTTTGGGGATTGGGTTGTTTTTTTTACCTACCTGCAGCCAGTGTTGGAGTTCTGGGGGGGGGGGGGTCCAGAGAGCCCTCCAAATATCTTTTAAAAAAAGGCACTTCTGGTTTTGCAATGGGGGAAAAACCCTTCTTGTCCGCAGCAGCAGTGTGATCCTGGGGTTGTGTTGCTGCCTTAGCCCCTCCCCTCATTTACCTCAGTTCTCAACCTCCTGAGGGGTTGGAGAATCTCTGCCATAAAGTGCATTATCAGGTTTTGCAGGGAGTATCTCATTCTATACTGACCTTTGGCTAGGGGTAGAAAGGGGAGTGAGGATAGAAATGTTTCACTGGTAGGTTTTCTCAGGCCTCGTTTACACTATGTAGCAGAAGAGATGATGGCTCATGACTGCCATGGCATTTTGAATGTTCCCTTCGGAAAAGAAACTGTCTGCAGTCTGAATATTAGCAGCTCAGGTAACGACTGGGAGAGAACCTCTCCTTTCAGTGGGTGTTTGTGTCTACTTGCAGAAAGCTTGGTATACAGGAATAGCACCTCCTAGTGGCTGTTCTACATTCCATCACCTCCTGCTGTGTGTAGACCAGAGGCCAGAACTGAGCCTTAAACAGCTGGCCCTCTCCTCTTCTCCCCCCCCCCTCCACTGCAGCTGCAAAGTTGCCATCTGACAGGAAGGGGGGACTTTTCTCTCCAAGTTGATGTTGGTTCATGACTGATGGAAAACCATGGAGGATAAACTCTTTGAAGGGAAGAAAATGTCTTTTCGTGTAGCAATGTCTGCTTTCTTGACCAGCCTGTGAGACACTGTGGGGTTTCACTCCTTTTGGTACAGAGTTCTGCTTTATAATTTTATAATAAAAGGGAAACGTGAGGCCAAGTCAGTTTCGTCTCTTCTTCAGAGTGCAGGGCTGCTGGACCCCCAGTCCTTGCACTAGGTTTTGGTGTAAGAGATGAGGACACTCTTGAGGAATGGGCAGTGCACACATCACACCACTGTGAGTCAGTGCGCTGTGCCCAGGACTGCACGTTCACTGAAAGAGTTCCCTGCACTGTTTCCACCCCTTTCCAAACCATCCTCTCAGCCTAAGCTACCTCACAGGCTTGGGGGGGTAGATATAGCCCCACACTATACTTTGCATGCAGAAGGCCCAGCTTCAGTCCTGGCAGCCCTTGCAGGCTGGGAGAGTATGTTAGGCTGAGAGGATGGCTGGCCTGCGCCACCTGAGAGCTTTGAACTCTAGTCAGCCTGGTGTGAACTTGAACACCACTGACAGCACAGGAAAAGCTGCAGGGCTACTGAACATCAAAGGGGGGGAGGGGACTTACTGCTTGCCTGTAGCAGTAGCTGGCACCAGTACTGCAGTTGTGAAATACCTGCAAGCTCCCTTGCACTCATGTGTTTGAATTACTCCCTCTAGGGATGTGTGGGGTTATTCATTGCAGGACTCCATCCACAAACCTCTCTGTTGTTAAAGGGGTGAGAGGAGAGGTATTCCTGGTAAGAGCAAACATGCAGGACAGACCAAACACTGGCAGGGACTCCTCTGGCCCCGTCGTTAGTGCTGTCCTGCCCCTTCCCCCATATTGACACCCAACAGAATCTCATCTATCCCAGCCTAGCCTGGCCTGTGCCTACTACTCTCATGAGCAACCAAGGGCCAGACCAACTATGTAAGA
Source organism: Tiliqua scincoides (assembly GCF_035046505.1). Classification (NCBI taxonomy): domain Eukaryota; kingdom Metazoa; phylum Chordata; class Lepidosauria; order Squamata; family Scincidae; genus Tiliqua; species Tiliqua scincoides. Next base: position 58,654,740 of record NC_089828.1, read on the forward strand.
AACCCAAGTGGAAATTAGCCTTTCCCACAGATGTTTCACCCTGGATACAAAAACCCTGTGAGTTTCCAAAGCCAGGAGTTTTCCCCTGTCCCCTAAAGCAGAGTCTTTTTCCCCTTCTTAAGCTGTGAGGTTGGGGGTTGAGTGCCTGGGTTCTGAATAGATGGGTGGCCACAAGCCCTGGCGTTGAAGCTATGCAGGGTGATTTGCAACACCACCTTCACTGCACTGTGAGAGTTTATCCACAGAAAAAGCTGCACTAGTCCCTCCTCTGCCACTGTCAGTCCTCCTTCCACATCCCCCCCCCCAAGGGCTCAAGAACCCAGGCAGTCAACCTCAACTTTCCTGCACAAATGCTGGGGCCTTTTACACAGCTTCAAAATAGACTGTTACCAACTGTGTAAAGAAAATGGAATGGCTGCTCCAAGGCAATGCCATCACAGCAGGGCTACAGCAACACCTGCTGCCAGACAGTCCTGTTCACTCTTAGACTTCTTGTAGTTGAATTTGGGGTCTGTCATGTCTGCTGCTGCCTCTAGGCAGATTACACAAAACAGCTGGAGAGTGACAGAGGCAGTGACATGCCCACTTCAAACCAGCAGAAATGGTTCTGCAGAGAGATTGCAAACAAGCATCTGAAAGGCAGGAAAGGGTCACAGGCACCTGGGACTCCAAGCATTTGAACTTCCCCCTACACCTTAAGCCTGCTACAAGCAACTCAGAAAGTCTCTAGTGAGACTACACCTTCCAAAAGGTTAGCAGACATGCTGACCAAGTGACACCAGCTGGCAAACATTTGACAACCTTCAAGTTAAGGAGAAGCAGCGCTGCCTCTCATGCAGAAGGGAGTCATTCATTTTACTAGACATAACAGGAGGCAGTGGGGGGTTCCAGCAAGAAGGCTGTTGCCCTTCTATTTATAGAACATACAAAACTGAAAAAAGTGATAAGGATTTGTGCAATGTCACCTTTTCCAGAAGCACCCATTTCATTCTAGGGGGTGTTGATTAAAAACATAGTTAAGGTGTCCATAGAGACTAAAGCGGCCATTCCTGATGTGCCTGCCCCTGGGCTCCTGCCAGTGTTTTGCCGCAGCCCAGGAAGGCTAGCAAGGGGCCACCACCCGCCTCTTCCGAATGCACTCCCAGATCCAGGCTGGGGAGACCTGCTTGGCGTCCGGGTTTTCCTCCACATCCCCCATGACGTGCGTGGCAGAGGCCGTGTCAAACTCACGAACCAGGTCTCCGTCGTAGGCTATGAAGTACCGCCGGATTTTGCTGAAGTCCTCCGTGGAAGGTGGCAGGTATAGCTTCACCCCGCTGAATATGTCCAGCAGCATTTGCTGTTTTGCAGGTGGGGGAGAGACACAAGAGGGGGGTGAGCAGAGAATGGAAGGGAGCTTGATTCGGAAATAGTTTCTAGTGGAAGGAAGGAGAGCAGCAAAGACCTCCCCGGAGTCAGAACACCACCCCTCAGAAGTGCAGAAGCCACTGCATGACTTAACGGGGCAGTGCTGTTTTCTTTTGAATCCTTTCGCGCACATTCTCAAACCCAATCTCTCTCTGTTGTCCCTAAACGCAAGTGTGAGGCACTGAAAAATGCACATTTTTGCCTGTTAAACCCTGCTCCCCAGTTCCTCCTATGTCAACTAGAGGACTGCTAGCCTCTTAGGCAGAGGCTGACCTCATGGTTCTTTGCAAAAGCAGCCCTTAAAACCTCCTGCTTAAAGACCAAATCACACCTTTTACTATCCTTACTGATTTTAGAGCCTGGTTGGCTGAAAAGCGGTAGAAAGCGTGTACAATACACAGACAGTGTATATCAGTAGTTCTAGGCCTACTCAAGAGTCACATTGGGAGGGGAGAAGAGAACATTATCAGAAAGAACATAGACTTCCTTATGGCAGCAGGACAACAGAGCGTTTGGGGGTCTGAAATGCATCTGCTGCCTTCCAGAGCAGAACAGGGGCTCCCCTGGCTTCAGGGTCAGGGGACAAACTAATCTCTTGCACAGCACTGAGAAAACCCAAGAAGCCAGCATGGCCCAGTCCTGCTCCTATACAAGGCCCGGACAACCTCTTGCACTTTGTTCTTTAATGACTGCTGTACTAACTGTGCTGTTGTGGAAGACTCTGCTAGTTCTTGAGCTGGGGTTGCTGATCTCAGTGCCTTCTTCTGACTGACTGAGTTGGCCTGCCAGCCAGTTCTCTGCCTCACCTCATCTGCAAGAAAACAGTCATGGTACCACGTTTGGCTGGCCTAGTCTTGCCTGCCTGGGCTGTTGCCATCTGGCCCCTTGCAGATGGTTGGGAAGCCAAGACAGACATGCTGACTCAGACTAAAGGGCCACCCAGTCCTGTCTCCAGCAATGGGCAGTCAAAGGCGTCTGGGAAGCACAGCACGAAGGCCGCAACTCTACCATCCCTTTTAAACTCAGAAGTTCCTTAGCGCCCATCGCTATCAACAGACTGACCCCTTAGGTGTGGGCTTGTTTCTTAACATTAAAAATATGGTTCCTGTTCCCATGTCTCATGGTCATTCCCTGCATCCATTTTGTTTCCTTGTCATCTGAAGAGAACCTACTCAGAACATGTCTTGTCAACACGGCTGTTAAAAATTCTGCCCTGCAGGAAGCACAGAGTCTCTGACCAGAAACATCCCTGCAACTTTCTCCCGCTCATTGTTTCAAGGGACCTGTGAAATTGCAGACACACTCCTGCTGCCCCAAGCTGTAGTTGGAACAGGACCCCCCACAACTCAACATTCAGGATTTCACCCTGATGAAAATTAACCTAGAATTTAATATAGGCACATTAGGCAAAGCCACACAAAACCCATTTGTCTCAACAGAGCACCCAGGGCTCTCCTCTCCGAATTGGCCACTTCTTGTTTTCTTCGTACAGCTGCCAACTTCTGCTTGTCCAGCTGCCAGAGCACAACACTCACCTTCTTCTCACTGCTCTCCATCTCAGCTGCCTTCCTTTTCTCTCCTCGCTTTTCAACTTTCTTTGGGGGGGACCTTTCGGTGGGTTTGCTGGCTGCAAGGAGAAAAACCCTCCATGTCAGAAACTCAGGATGCACTGGTCGGGGTGGGGAGAAAGGAAAGATGGAGAAGGTTACACTAGATACACAACCAGAGGCAAATGGCCTCTTCTGCCACGCTGTTTAACTATTTCCACACACAAGGCGAGCCCTGATGGCATCATGCCAGAAGATTCAACCAGTCCAGACTCCCACTTCCCTCACTAACTGACCAGATGCTTCTGTGAAGGCCACCAGCAGGACACAAAGGCAGGAATTCTCTGCTGAGGCTTCCCACCACTGGTACTTGGAGGTGGATTGCCTCTGTGCATGGAAGTTCCATTTCTACAAGTCCAGGCTAACAGCAGCCCCTCCCAGACCACTTCTAGCCTCACCTTCAGGCTTCCTGGCTCTGATGGGTGACTTGCCAGTGGGCTGCTTGATAGCCTTGCGAGGAGTAGATGACCTGGACTGCCCCTCGTTCTCCCCACTGCTGCCAGCTGTGGACGTTTCCTCTTCCGTGGCGACCACGACAAAGTCAGATTTCTCTTTTGACAGCTGATACAGCTCCTGTCCCGTCCCCCCACAAAGAGCAGAGATTCATTAAAAACCCCTACAGACTCCCAACCTGTGTCACCTCCCACCTTTTGGTGATGCAATGAACAGCACACTCATGAGGTCCTGGCTAGATTAAGCTGTGGGAGAACCAGCCACTGATGGGATACTTCAGATGCATACGGTGTGCACGGCAAAAATAGTTATGAATGTTCTCCAGCTGCAGACAAGCTTCAGGCCCAAAGAATATAGCCCAACCAAAAGAAGAGCCACTCGTGATGAACTAGGCATCCTACAGGTGTGTCCTCCTCTCTCCCAACTCCTCCTCCAACTGAGGATAAGCAGCACCAACTGGGCCAGTGAGATGCTATCCTTTCCACCACTGAGAACCACAGTTGGCTGCTATTGGGGGGGGGCATTATGGGAAGCAGCTTCCTTTTCCTGGCCCCTCCCCCATCTTTAGAGTGAGCAAGCGAAGAGCAGCAGCCTGGCCCAGGACTCCCTCCTCCGACACAGAAGAGGCCTCCAGCCTGAAACCTGAACTGCTGCACGGGGAAATCCGAAGCAGGCGACTCACCCGGAGCTGTGGAAGGCTGGTGGCTGTGGTCCAGTCTTTGTCCTCACGGATGCGCGTGCAGCGGGGGAAGCGGATGGAAATCCCATCAGCCGTGTGGGCCTCCGCTTTGGAAAACTCGGCACCTGTGATCTCCCACACTGGAGCCTCCTAAGGTGGAGCAACACACTTGCGGAGCAGGCCAGCACTGCCTCCCCTGCCCTCAACAACTTGGGGTTCTCTGGCGCTCCCCGCCCCAATATTCACACACAGGCCTCCCATACCAACGCTGGGGCGAGGGGCAGCATTCCAGCAATTCTGCAGTACCAAATGTTCCTAGACCAGGTGCTCCTTCCTCAGAAAGGCGCTGTAGAAAGCCATGACACCACACCCTTCCAAATTGTGCGCATCCCCCCCTTCCACCAGTGCCTTAGGCAGCTTACCTTTGGGTCTGGAACAATGAAGTCCGGATAATAGTTCTTATTGATCTTCAGCCAGCCTGGAATTTTACTGGGATCCTAGGAGACAGACAAGGCACATGTTAGCCACCTGACCAGAATCATCTTAATGCAGTCCAGTTTAGCATGTCCAGAAGGCGCCCCAGATCTTTACAAATGGCTGAGCTCAGGGACGGGGGCAAGTTTGCAACAGGCACTGCAGTGATGCTGCTCGTCCCCGGATGCAGTGGAAAGGGGAGGCTCCTTGTACCTTGCTGATCTTTATCATGTCCAGCTCCTTCTGCAGCCGTGCCAGGGTGGCATCATCATGCCCTCCAGAACACTTGGTCACTGTGCACCACTTCTGGCTGTCGGGATCATAGCAGCCCATAAGAAAGATAGACATCATTCCGCCTGGGACAGAAGGAGATATGAAAAGAGTTCTATATTCAGTGTAATAAGAGCTTTTCATGCGAATCAATCCAGGACAATCACTGTCTCCTAAGAGTGCTTGTCACATGTCAGCTTAAGATGTGTGCAACACACACACACACACACAGGAAAGTGCAGGGACTGAGCACAACGGCCAATGGCACAGCTCCGCACACTGGAGCAAAAAGAGGAAGACAGTCTGAAGGCATAACAAGAGGTACCTTTTCTTGAGGGGAAAACACAACAAAAGTGAAGGAGAATCAGTAATATAATGCAGAGCAATATATTCTGCACTTACTCACACAACTCTCCCTACACATAAGCGGTTCTTGGTAGGAGGGAAAGAGCAGAAATCCTTACAAGGGAAAAGGAGTACTGTTCCTTCTAAGGTGAGCAGCTCAGAGCTCAGCTACCTGGAAGTCAGTGAGGATGTCATCACTGAATGTCTGGGGTGGTTCTTGGGCCGCAGATGGAGCGGGGATGCAGACACAGCACCAGCCGATGAGGCAAGGAATGGCCACCAGGGTCTGTGCCCTGGCCCTTTATGCCCCAAATCCCCAGAGGGGACACAGAAGGGCTTTTGAGCTCACCAAGGACCTTTCCTTTGTGCCTTAGCAGCCCATCCCCAGCTTGAGACAGGTGCCTTCATTTTGCAGCCACAAACCCTTGATTTGCTCCAGAGACCAGAGCCTCCACCAGCATGCAACTCCTGATTCAATATGACCACAGACTGGGGGAGAGCAGCCAGGGTTGGGGGAGCAGTCTTTCGCGTCACTAACAACCTCATTTACTTCAACTCAGGAGGCTCCCAGGATACGGCTTTTGTCCAGGGGTTCAAGTCACAGAATTTTCCCAAAAGCCAGGCAAGGCTTCTCTCAAGTCAGCCAGCGATGGCAGGGGCGTAGGGGCGGCTTTTACGAGCTGGTCTGTTTTTTGACATGGGGAGAGTATCACCACATGTCACCCAGCATCCTGAAGTGGCACAGTTCCAAGAAGAGCTGCACCATGCAAGAAGCCAGGAGTTATACATGCTGAACTGGCTTGTCCAAGTCTGTCCCCCAAAGAAAGGAAAGTTTTCTTCAGGTTTCCATGACCATTTCTTGCTCTGGTTTCCAGGAAACACAAGCCCACCTTTGCTGCCTTGACCATAGAAAGCCCCCAAGACTACCAGGTCTGCCGTGTCGGCCATGGCCCCCTCATTCAGGTAGTCCTTTTTCACCTTCAGCCAGTGGCGTTTTCCAGGTTCATAGGTGCTCTGGACAAACGAAAGAGAGCAAAGCATCAGAGAGATCAGAAGGGGCGACAGGTGCAATTCCTGCAGAGCTGTGTATGCATGCCATATTTCACAAATAAAGTAAAGCTCCTCAGTCTTACTGATAGGACAATTGGATTGTAACCATGTATGGGGTATTGCCTGCCATCTCTTTGAAGTCAGAGGAGCAGATGAGAAAGATTTCCACTGGGGGAGGGGGATGCTCCAATGGTCAGCATTTAATTCCAGCTGCCTGCAGGAGAAATAGCAGGTCTTGGGTCTTCAAGGGCAGGGGGCTGGAATCTTCTTTCCTTCCCTCCAATATAGGAGGCACAGAGGGTTTCAGGATGCAATGATCCCAATTCAGGCAAAAGGAACTACAAAGAAACTCAGTACAGGGGGAAAAGCTACAGTCCTAGAGCAAGCGGAATCCCCTACTCTGCTTCCCCAAATCCTTCCCAAACAGACCCCTTTCCAGCTTTTGAGCTAAACACATCTTCAAGATGATCTCCCACCTTACCCTGACCCTTGCAGAGGATCCAAGCCTGGCACAGGCTGACCAGGAGCAATCGCTTGTGCACAGAAGCTTCGTGCCTCCTTTGCTGAGACAGAAGAGCTTAACTGCTTTCTAAACCCTTTCACGTTTCCTTCCCTTTACTGGTGCTTTTGCAACTTCACTTGCTGTGCTCCAGTTGCCTCATCTTTCCTGCCACCCTCTTTGTTCTCAGGGGTTTCTGGCATCTACATCCTGGGGCACAGCGAGCATGGAACCAGGCCTACTCTGGCCCAGAGCCCTGAACCAAACTCTGGTCAGAGATCTGCTGCTTTCCATCATGCTCCTGACCTAATCGATAATTCTGAAACATAAGACAGAACCTTCAACTGATGCCTGGTTTTTCCTCTGAGAAGGGAACAAAGCAGCTAACAATTTTTAAAGCTCCTTGCCATTCTGCAAAAGCAAAACCAAATAAGAGATGCATTATGCATAATTAAGTTGCAGTCACACAAGGCTGCCCAATACAGAGTCAGAGCCTTGGTCCAGACAGCTCCAGACTGTGGGCACTGATGGGCAGCGACTCTCCAGGTTCTGGACAGGGAAGATCTTTCCCTGCTCCATCTGGATTGGCTGCCAGGGAATAAAACCTGGGACTTTCTGCATGCAACATACACTCTGCCCTGGGCCCTCTCCCTAAAATAAGCATCCCGTCCCCCAACACCCATATGTCTGCCTGAAAGCCTGTCTCGAATAGCATGAAAGGACATTGCCCAGCCAGCGAGATGGTGTCGGGATGGCAGTTCCTAACTTTTCATTAGGATGATTTTCAGATTGACACAAACTCAGTTATGACAAGAAAGAGCTTATGAGGAAAGGTATTTAACAGAAAACAGAAGTTGGTGCTATCACAGAACTGCAGTGGTCCATTTAGCTATAGTCGAGTGTTACTGAAAGAACAGATATCAATACATTTGTCCCAGTTCTGTCAGTCTTTCCTCCCACCTCTTTGGTTTACAAGTTGTCTATCTGCTTGGCCACGAGAACAGAATCCCAGGCTTTTTCTGAGCCACGCTCAAGCTTAGAATTGTGGGTGGCCTCCCATGTTTTGCCTTCAAGACTGCTTTATGTTTAATGCAGCCACAATTTCCAACCTTTATCAAAAGCTGATTTGTAACTGTAAGGCAACAAAAATAGCAACAGGTGTAAACAAATCAGATGACCAATTATTCTCCCTAGAAGAGTTCTGGTATGTCTGAAAAGGGGCCTCTCCAGAATGCCCCATTATGGACATCAGTGGACTGACCTTCACGTCTTTCAGCACCAACCCCTCCAGCCCCTCTCGGATGACCCTGTTGATCATGTCGGCAAGGTCGGAAGCTTTCTGAAATTGAAAGGAAAATGCCAGGTTAAAATGAGAGACTTTCCTAGCCCTGCTACAGGAAATACTTTTAAGCAGAGATGTTTAAGGCTCAGCCTGGGACTCTGTGTGTTTAAGGTAGATGATCTATCAGTACAGTCCCTCCCAGATGGGCTAAGTTATCCCATACAAGACCAGTGGCCTACCCAGCCCACTACTGCCTGCTCTGCACAGTCTGAGTCCTGTTGCCCAGGATCCCCCAACTACAGGTTGCACCTGGGACCTCCACCCACAGACTCACCACGTCCCTTGTGTCACTTATGGCCTGGATGCTGCTGCTTCTCTGCCAATAAGGAGAATGCAAACATCTGAGCCTAATCTGAACTAACAGGAAGGATGCATTAAGGTTAATCAAACCGCAAGCCTCCCTCTCTCTCCCTCTCAGCAAGTCTCTCCCTGCGAGACTTCCAGGGTCTCCATGGGCACTCTGACCCCTTTAAGGGTCGGCAATACCTTCTGAAATAGAACCTACCGTGACATGCTTCATCTCTGAGAAGAGGATCCTGTTGGGTATCTCCACCATGTTGTCATGGAGAAACTTGCGACGCTCACGCAGGGGTCTGCGGGGTGGGAAAACAGGGTGCAATCAAGTCATCCCAGGGAAGTTGCCTTGGTGGTTCCATGATAGATTAGACCCAAGTTTTTATGGGCACTCACTGGAAACCCAAAGCATCCTCACTCACCTGTCCATCAGGCTGACGTCATTGAAGTAGATGCAGTCAAAGACGAACAGGCAGACGTTGGCATCCTGGAATGCAGCTTTCTGCAAGGGAAAGCCAGTTAAAGTTAAGGCAGAGACAGTAAAGAGGGCAGCAGCCATGGGATGGAGAGGCAGGAAGATCAGGGTTGGGGGGGGCATGTATGCTCACAAGGGTGGATGAGGCTCCCACTGAAACCTAATTGGTCAACCTATTTTGGAAGCACCTAATAATCAAAATAGGAATTTTATATATACATATCTCTTGCTTATATAGTATTATCAACATACATGACACTTCACACAGATTGAGAAGATGAGTCTCTCCCCCAAGGGGCTTACCCTCTAGATTTTGCCACAACAGAAGGAGAGCAGAAGCATATTCAACTTACATGTAGGTAAGCTCAGTTATAACAGGGGACAAGGGTTAAAAGTGGGCTACTAAAGGCTATAGTAGAAAAAGTACGGATTTGAAGGAAGTGGAGAACAGATTGTGATCCAGGTCTACTTGAGCATGAAAAAAAGAGGGCAAGTGGCAGGTGCACCGTTGGTTCAAACTTGGACAGGTCAGCTTATTTCTGAGTCAATTTTGGGGTAAAAAGCTCTACTTCTCTGAGCCAGGGACACACCCTCCCCAGCTATATGAAACAATTCCAGACTCAAACATCAGAAAGACACAGGCAGGGTTTCTCCAAGGGACACAATGAGTGGCTCACGGTCTTGCCTTTTATTAACAGTATTTATCACTTTTCAGTATAAGGGTGGCCTGCCTCATCCATCCTTGCCCTCATGTACCTTATGCACCCCAAGTGTCCCAAAGGGCAGTGGCTTTCCGGTCTTGGTGTCTATCAGAAGCACTTCCGCATCCAGAATCATGCTGTGTCCTCCTGGGAAAGCTTTTGGAATGAAGTCCTTGAAATGAGCCACCTGGTTTAAAACAAAAACAAGCAGGCACCCACATCCCGCCAATCAGCAATCATGCGCATTAGAGCTGTGCTTACAGATGCTGTTCCTGAAGCGTCTGAAGTGCATCACACAAGTTCTCTCTACAATACTTAGAAGAAGCCCTGATAAAGTCAGACCAACAGCAACACCCCTGCAAGCTAGACTATCGGGATGGGACTGAAGAAAACGGAACCTTGGACTCGCTGGGAATTCACACTACTGCGTGCATGGGAGCATAGACAGGTGGGTATGCTGTTGAAGTAGGCACTGTGTCACATGCCAGACCAATGCCTGGCCCATGCAGTGCTCCCTCTAATAGGTCTCTGTCCTACTGCCTCCTGGCCAGGTGTGCCCATTTGTGATGATGCACAAAGGTGTTCAATGCCAGATGAGGGGGCTCTTTCCCGGCTCCTGCTGTGGCTGGGTGGTTAGTGAGCAGCCTTGTGGACTAGCTGACCTGCCATCTCCTCTTCTTTTGTCCCTGCCATGGGTGTTTCTGGCCTGTCCGGTTAGGGCAAGTCCTTCAGCGGCATCCAAACCCATCTTGCCTGGCTCCTGGCCTGCGTTTGTGCAGTGAGCCTTTGTGCCGCTTTGTCCAAGTGCTGTGGTGGCTCCCCTTGTGAATTGGTCGAGTCCCTCCCATGGCAAAAAAAAATGTTCCTCCCAGTTGATCAACTCCCTCAGACTCAAACCTTGCCAGAGAGACCTGTGTGTCTGTTTCATTTGCCTGCCTCTTCCAAGGAAGCAAAATTCCTATGCTTCCTCTGTTCTGCTCAGTGTTCCTTGGGTGCGTGCGTTTGTGTGGGTGAGATCAGGGGACTTGAATCCTGTGTGGGGAGATTCCTAGCAGTCCTTTGCTTTTGTTCCTTCACTGCTGATGCCAGTCGCTCCTGTGGGGGGAGGCTGTGGCATCCTTGTGTGTGTAGTCCTTGGAGCATCTCCCCATGGTTGGCGGTAGTGCCTGCCACTGTGTTGCTAAGGGCTGCCCCCCCCCCGATGGCTACTCATTGGACCTGCCCTGCCCCTGCTTCGTTCATCCTATGAGCACTTCTTTGGCCACTAGTGCTGGGGTAGGCTGGATGCAGCGAGATTCCTGGGAAGCTGCACCAATGCCAAGGTGCTGCTCCATGGACAATGGGTTGTGTCAGGGTTTCCGGGGGGTGGGGGAAGATACTGGGAAGGGTTGCACCACCATAATCTTGCCTGGACAGGCTTGGGATGCAACAGAGGTTGCACCAGTTTGGGTATGTCATCAGCTTGGCGTCCAAATACAACCAGGCCACAAATCACCTCTACTTAGACTCTGGATGTTCTGCCCTCAATTCTCTTTCACCCTGCCAGCAGGGGACATGAAACCAGTGACTCTGGGCTCTGAGTGGATTTCTCAACCGCTGGGGGAATTAATGCGAGCAGCAGCCATGAGGTCAAGAAGAGGAGCTGGCCACTGTTGCAATGAGTCACAAGACCCTGCTCACCTTGTGAGGAAGGACAGGCTTCAGACTGCGACTGAAGTAGCTGAAGTGGTCGCCCTTCTTGTGCACCTGGACACGCTCCCCATCATATTTGATCTCTGAGAACATCCCGTTGGGGCATTTCTTCATGGCGTACTCAATGGACTTACAGGCTTCAGCCTGCCAGTGAAAGGAGAGGAAGACCACATTTGACAGTTGCCCACAGCCTGACAAGAGCACAGCAAGCTGCCTTCCCCTGAGCCAGGCCCCGGTTCCTCTCGCTCAGTGCTGCCTTTTCTCACTGCCAGGAGCTTTCAGGTGGGTCTTTCCTAGCCCCAGCCAGATATGAACCCGGCAGGTCCCCGACCACCGGGCAAGTGCTTTCCCCTGGAGCTGCGGCCCTGGCCCACAGTGCAGACCCACAGTCTCCCAAGACCCCCCCAGCAGCCCTCCAGAGATGCCAGGGACCAATCGTGGCACTTCCTCATTCAAAGAATGTGCCCCATTACTGTGATACAGCTCACTGATAGCTCTAGAGGATCTTATCAGGAGTACAGGTCCACAGAACATATTTTTCTACTGAAGTACATTTGGACTTATTTCCATGGAGGTAAGGACATGAAAGACAATGTACCACAACTCCACATTTAGATAACGTTACACAGAAGAGGGGAGGTGTACTCAAGAGCTGGATTGTGGCATCTTGAGTCTGCTTTTCTGAGTCAAGAGGGGACACAAGCCAAAGTCTCAGCACAAGAGGCTTCAGCAGCCACGGCCAGAGCTCCACGTGAACAAGAACACCACCAGAAAAAGCCCAAAGAGGCAGGCAGGGCAGTTGGGGCGAGCTGTGCTGAGCTAGAGAGACCACAGAGATCACTGGTCAGTCTACGGGTTGTATCCAGCTGTGTTCAAGCACTTCTGGGTCTCGTCCACATTAGAAGAATTGATTTAACTTGCCCACTTAAATAAATGGGATGCCACTTGGGCTGGGCTGGGTCCCCTGAGCGCATCAACAGCGGCTGCAGTTCTGTTACCAGCATGGGCTGGACGGGGGTCATCAGAGTGGCCTGCACACTGAGAGTCCTCTTCAGGCCAGGAACTTTCTGAGCTTCCTGCTGGTTCCTCAGCACCCTCTCCACCACATCTTGGAGGTTGCGGGATGCTTTGAATGCCTCGTAAGCATTTGGGTCCAAGGCATCTAGCCTGTAAGGAACAGCAAAGAAAAACATTCCACTTATTTGGGCGCAGTGGTAGGTTCATTATCACGTACCTCCCTCCCCAGGTGAGAACTGCCTGCATCTATTCTGCCTGCTCTTAGAAAAGAAAGCTGATCAAATAATTTACACAGTCTCTTGTAATAAGAATGTGAGCAGAGATCTGCTGAAGCAGACCAAAAGGCAGTCTCCCCCCCACCCCAGCTGTTGTTCCAATCTGAGGAAGCACTTACACATGCTTTGCACCAGCATTCATTTTCAAGTCATGCTTAATCAGCCTGATGATACACTTCAGGTCGTTCGCTGTGCACCTAAAGATAAAGGTAGCTGAGTCAGTGGGTCTTTGTCTAAATGCCCCCTCTTGCAGGGAATCAGGAGGACCCCAGCTATGACAACAAGAAGTAGGCTAATATATTAAGGGGGCTTATGGCACAGCAACAGTGAAATGATATTGCGGCAGGCACTGAGAGGCACTCCCTTGACATCTGGCTGCTCTCTGGATTTCACAGTGGCTGGAATCTTACAAAGGTTCACTCTCAACCCCTATTAAGTGGTAAAGCAACTCAGCTTATTTCTGAGCTACTGCAGCTTCAGGAATAAACCAAGCCACCTCCCCCCCCCCCCCCCAACTATGAAATTTTCTTGGATGGGTCTCTCCATCAGGGAATAGGCACTGTGGTACCCACAGCCTTGAGTCTCCCATCTGCAACAGGTCTGCAATTAATTCAGGTTTGTTGTTTTGGTTTTTTGAGGGGGGGGGGGGCTGTTTTCCGCATTTTCAGACACTTAACTCCTCAGAAGCTCCAGCCTCAAATGCTGCTGGGGTACCCATTGCAAATAGCCTTCACCCTTCGCTTGAAATTCCATTATCCAACCCCATGTGCCATTTTGTGGACTGGGGAAATTCTTCTTGCACCCAGAGACTGGCAAGCACTTAGCAAATGGGCAGCCAAACCTGTCCAACTAGGCCAAGGGGTGGGATGGTGTGATCAGGTGGGCTCCATTTCCTGGCTCGGATAACTCGATGACCTCATCAAAGCAAAGTTATATGTATTTCCCAGCCCATACTAGGGAACTGGTTGTTCTCTGCCAGTTGCCTGACTGATCCCATTCGTTGGGAGTTCGGAAAGGGGCATCTACTTGCTCATCCGTAAGTATAACAACTAGATTCCTTGCACAGTGTGCCTAAGCCAGGGACTTAAATCATGATCAGGACCTTTTGTTGCTTTACAACTCCAGTCTGAATGCACACTCTTCCCCCCCCCCCCAAGTTTACAAGGTAGCAACAGTTCATGGGCTGAGCGTTCCATCTGCTGGATGTTAATTGCTGTTCTACCTGTCTGCTAAAAATATTTCTTTCCAGCCAAGCTCACCCTTTCCCATCCACCTGCTCATACTTTTACTACCCACCTTTCTTTCCCTGTATTGTTTAATCCCCCCTTCTTTTAGGTTCTTAAGTTAAATTTTGACCCTTGACCTACCTTACCTGGTCCATTATTGTGGGTAATACAGTGGACTATCACATCTCTTCATTCTGCAGATGATACTGTGGCTTTGATTTTTAATAAAAGTTCCTGGGGTTCAGTGCTCTTTTGGAAGGGTTTGTTCTCTTCCCCCCCCCAACAGCCCTCCTCTGCCTGTAACAGTGGACAGAAACTACCAAGGCCCCCCCCCCCCCAGTTCAGCAGCTGGTCCAGTAAAAGAGAAGCAGGGAGCAAGAAGGGGTGTGAGAGCGCTAACCACTAGGAACTACTCCCCTTGGTCAGCTGACCTTCTCCTAGGTGTCCCTTTTCCCAATAAGGCTGATCTCATCAAGCCTACCGGTTTGCCACCTCCTGAAGCAAGCTCTGCTGGTCATCCTCTTTGGAAAGCTTAGAAAGCTGTGCTAGGAACTCGTCCACCTCTTGGATTGTCAGGAGGCTCTTGGCGGCAGGAGGGCAGGATTTGCTCTGCTCAAAGAAGAGCCGCACTGTCTCGGAAACGTCGCCCTGTTTTAAAAGAAGAAAATATAGAAGTCAGACGAAAGGAGGGTTGGGATGTCTGCACGAAGGCACCAGAGCCAGATACTCTTCACTTACACTCTAATGAGAAAACCATGCCCCTTCTGGACAAGTTGTCATGACATGTGAGCAACCAACAATGCAGGAAGGTCATCTTAATGGGTAACTTTCATTCGTAGTAAGGCAAGAAAACAGTTTCAATGCCATAGAAGACATCTCTTATGTAACCCTATGCCCAGTTCCCTGAACTAAGCCCCTCAGGGCAGGGACCTGTCCTCTTGCAATTAATCCAGTGGCAGCAAACCCTGCTTCACCAACCTGTTCCAGGTCCCGGACCATGTCTTCCTGGTTGCAGTTGAAAATCCTGCCAAAGAGCTTCACAATCTGCTTGTCATTCAAGTTGTAGACACTCTTAATGACCCCTGGTAGCAGCAGCTTCACGGTCAGGTAGAGATCCCCTCGGAAACCATCTGGATCAGGGCAGACGGGGTACACGCATGTGAGCAAGAAACAGGCTGGTCTAGCCTCTGTGTGAGTCCATGAGAAGGGCACCAACTGTAAGTGAATCTAGATCCCCACCTAAGTCACACCCTGCCAAGTTACCCCCACTTGGGACGTTTAGACAGAAGGGTTTTTAATCAAAGCACTGGAAGCCGAGAATCAGTCAAGGAATGTCTAGTGCCTGGTGTCTCTTCACATGTTTTGTTGCTACTCCAAGGCTGTGGTTTCAGTATTTCTTCAGAATCACAGAATTGGAAGGGACCTACAAAATCATCAAGTCCAACCCCCTGCCAACGCAGGCAAGTGCAACATCTCCAACAAGCTGCTTTCCAACCTCTGCTTATGGCCCTCCAAAGATGAAGAGTCCACCACCGCCAAAGCAGTCTTACCATCAGGAAGTTCTTGTGTTAGCATTTAATAGATGCATCCCTTGCTGCAATTTAAACCTGCACCAATGATTGAATACACTGACACCAACTATACCTCCACCAGTTCCCTTCTGCAGGAAGCCCTGGATGATCTGGGTTTTCACGTTGTAGCTGGGCTTGTCCGCCACCATGGCGCAAAGCTTCCTGAACTCTCGCAGGAGACAGTCCTTGTGCTTGGGGTCACATCTCTCAGCAGACAAGCTGGATCGCTGCGAAGTGCTGGGGGCACCTTCCTCAGAGCTGCCTGGCTTAGCTGTACAAAAAAAGACACAGAGCATTGGTAGAAGCTGCCATTGACTGGCCATTTCCTCTCTCCCAGACCTATTTACACTTCTAGGCCATCCTGGGACGGGCTTTTTTTTTAAAGAGCTATATAAGGCAGCTGTTTCTCAATAAGTGAGAAAGATATGCACTCTTTCCCGCCCCCCTAACTCCACACTAAAATATGCTGTGCTCTTACAGCCAAGCAGATTGACTGGAAGGTGCTTATGATGGTTTTCTCTTAGAGAAGTTCATTTTGCATGAGCTTCCCCACTGGAAGGAGGGAAACCAAGAGCAGTGACTCATTCAGAGTTAAAGAAGGTAGATTCCTTCATGGGTAGTTACACTGGACTCACTGGAACCTTTAATTGAAGTCATTCTCAGAGCAACACAAAGAGCCCTGGCACACAGTATGAGAATTACTGATACCAAGGAACAGGGCATCCCTGGTAGCTGATCTCTGGAGTCATTCCCAGGCCTCCTATCCAAGATTCTTTAACTGTTGAGGCCCGGAATAAAAACTGAAACCTCCCAGATGCGAAGCATGCCCTCTGCCACCCAGTCACAACCTCTTCCCAGTGGCTCCATCTCTCTTAAAAGCCTACTATGAAAGCAAAACAGACTGAGAAGTTACAGGAAACAGAATTTTAAAATACCTTAAAAAACACAATTGCAGTTGAGAAAGAAAGAGACTTTTCTTCCTTCTTTTTTAATACCAGAACTTATATTCAGCCAATGAAGTTGATGGGCAGACAAAAGGCCTTCCCCACATATCCATATTTAGTTTATGAATTCACTGCCACAAGGTACAGCGATGGTCAAAGCTTACATGGCTTTAAAAAAGAATTTGACAACTCCATGGAGGAAGAGGAATGGGCTGTCACCAGGCAGTGCCCTGGAAAACAAATGGGGGGGGGGGGAGGGAGAACCTCTATTGCCTTCACACGTTCCTTTTGTGTCTCCAGGAGGCATGTTTGGCCACCTTAGGATGCTGGGCTACACAGACCTTTGTTGTGATCCAGTAGATCTTGCATTCATAGCTGCTGAGGTTTCTATAGAGGTTTCGGTAGGAGGCCCAGTGACATTTACTTACCTATTCAATTGTACTATTAAAAGCACTATGCTGCCCATAACTCGTTGATCTTGAGATCAGTCACCTCTAGCAATTTCCCAACTAGCAATTTCCCAATCACCATCTCTGCTTTGAGATAAAATACCAACAATGCCTTACGAACAAAATCAGAGGCCCCCAATACGCATCCGCACCTGTGAAACCTGAGAACTTCTTTGGTGATGGATCAGAAGACGCAGGTGGCACTTTCTTGGGGGAGGTTATTTGCCCACTGGGAGAAATTTTTGCCTGGACAACAGCCTTTTTCTTCGGTGTGGTTGCAGTTTTGGAAGTCAGTTCTGTAAAATGAGGCCACAGAAGTGATGTAGTCAAACACTGCAAGTCTCAGAATGCCACACTCCAGCAGTTCCCAAATTTTTTAGTGCTGTGACCCACCTCGTCCTCCATAGTGGGTCATGACGCGATGCTCCTAGTCACACGGAAGCAAACCAGAAGTAGCTTCTCCAAGGCATTCTGGGCCCCACCGAGGCCAATGGAGTGGGTCGTGGGCCCAGCACGACCCAGAGGCTGCCTTCAGAGACTCCCAAAATGCTTTGTGGTACAACCAGGAGCATCAAGTTGCAACCCAGTTTGGAAACACCGCCCTATCCTACAGGCTCTACAGGTCTGTCCTGCAAGGACAGAAGCCATGTCATGACACAGCACCACACCTTCAGGAAATTTTAGTGTTCATTGTGGGTGCAAGTGAGAACCAGTCTGAATCTCACTCCGATTATGAACTCATATGGCAACCTTGAGCAAATCAGTGTCTCGCAGCCTCATTATGTCCCCCTCTGCAGTACGGGGGCAATCCTCAAAGCATTGCTGGGGAGGGAGGTCAATATCTGATACAAACTGCAGCAACAGCAGTCTAGTGCTTTAAAGCGTTAACAGCATGTCACAAGCATTATCCTGAGATAACCCCACGCCTCTGAAAGGCAGGCACTACCCTCTCCATGTTGCATGGTGGGGAAGGCTGAACCAGAAACAGACGCTCCTTTAAGGTCACCAAGTGAGTTCACAGCAGAAGCAACATGAATCAGAGACACACAGCTTTGCTGCTCAGTTTCTTATCAGCAAGGCTGGACACACTCCCTAGTGTACCACCACCACCACCACCACTTGTGCATCTCACCCGAGATGTGCTGGGTTATCAGCTCCTTCTCGCCATCTTGCAGCTGCTCCCAGCCCTCCAGGTCTGTGATGTCCTCGATCTTCTTGGTTGTCACCCGGGCCCTCTCCAGTTTCTCAAACATGCACTTCACGTGGTACCACTCCTTCATGTCCCCACCAGACTCCGTGAACGGGTTAGGGACAACCTTCCCAATGCGCACCATCCCCTTCAGGATCTTCTCTTTGCACTTCTTGCAGCCTGCAGTGCCTCGCTTGGCGTAGTCCACACAGTAACGCTGCTCTGCCATCTCAGAAGCTGTGCACAGAGTCTTCACAGACCAAACGTACGAAGGTGCTGGGAAAGCAAAGTCTTGGGCACACTTTGGGTGTTGGCCAGCCAACACCTGAACACTAGTCCTCCACAACGATGGGCACCTGCGGAACACCCCAGCGTCTGGGAAACTGAGAAGGCCAGAGTGTACTGGAGAGATCTGGGTCTGCAGCCAGCCTGATTTCTCACTTCTAAAGAGGGTCCTAGCTGTCTGTCGGAGCAGCACTCTGAGAATGACAGGCATGCAAGCTTCTTAGCTTAACCCTGTGCAAAACAACAACAGCATATAGGAAAAAAAGTTTAATAGTCACAATCATTATGAGGTCTACCCTGGCCAAAACACCCAAGTGATGCTGTCACTACAAGTTCCACCATCCCTCACTCCTCCTTCACTACGCTGAGCCAAAGCAGGCATAACTGAATGAATATTCTTCCCTGATAACTCCTGCCACTGCTCCCCTCCCTAGTGCTGAATTTTATCTTGGAAATGCTATGGGGGGGGGAACTGTCCTATTATCCCTCCCTCCATACATTAATGCACCATTCAACCACCATCAGAAGCCTTTTGGCCAACTTAATATTTCTATGCACTGCACCATATCAAGAAAAAAAAAACCTTTAAAAAAAAACTTGAAGAAAATCAAGCATTTCGAAAACTTTTCTTTTCTTTTTTTTTGAATTAGTGAGCCAGGATGGTGTAGACTCAGGTTCAGGGGCTGGGCTCAGACCCGGAAGATCTGGGTTCAAATCCCCGCTCAGCCACAAAGCTTCCTAGGTGATCTTGGGCCACTCACTCTCTGCCTCACCAACTGCGCAAGGCTGTTGTGAGGACAAAAGGAGGAGGGGAACCATTTACAGCAAGCACTATGAGCGCCTTGGAGGAAAGGAAAAAAAGGGAAAGATACCTTAAAAAAATTTTTTTCCCCCGGAGTTGTTTTCTTGGATGGTGCAATTATCAGGGCCAGAAGGCACAATCCTGAGAATTATTCGGGGGGGGGGGCTTCACTGCACTTTGACAGGAGCCCCCAAATGAGGCAGAATCAAGGGGCATTCCCTCACACACATATGCCCATCACACTCCCCCACACACACCTTCACAAAGACACACACAGACATACCTCACAGTCACACATACTCCCCCTCCCACAGACACCCCCCCACCCCACATTCTCCCACACACATATCCTTCCCCCACACCTCTCACACACCCCTCCCCCCACACAGACCGTTCACCCACAGACCCCTCCCCCCACACCTCTCACACAGACCCCTCTCCATACACAAACCCCTATCCCCATTCCCTTCACAGACCCTCCCAACACACAGGCCCCTCACCCTGGCCTCAGACCTCTGCCATGCAAGGGGAAAAAGTGAGTGCCCCGCCCCCCCTCACACGCACCTCCTTCGCCGTCGCGCGCCCCCTTTAAATCCGGGCATTTCCCAGCCTTCTCCCCTCGCAAGAGCCAAGGCGCATGCGCACAACTTACCCACGCCGCCCCCTCCTCTCATTCCTGGAGAGCTGGCGCCACGCCCCCTCTCTCTGCGCAGGCGCGAGGCTCCGCCACGCCCCCTCCGCTCGGCCGCCACGCCCCTCCTTGCTGGCCACGCCCCGCCCTGCAGAGCTGCTGCCTCTCTTCCTCTCGCGCGCTGGCGCAGCGCTGCGCCCGTTGACTCTGGCGGGGCTCTCTTCCGAGTAGACGCACGCAGGGTGTCTCTTGCAGCTCCGTCCCAGCCACACTTTCCTGGGAGTAAGCCCCGTTGACACTGATGGAGCTTACTTCTGAGTAGACGTACAGAGGACTGGGCTGTTAGAAGTGCACTGGAGTGACTTGGGGCATGTCTCCTCGGAAGCAAGTCCTGCTGTGTTCAGTGAGACCTACTCTCAGGAAAGCGTGGCAGGACTGCTGCCTCGCAGAAGCACTTCGCCTGTCTTGGCCAGCAGGTGCTTCTTGGCTTCTACTGGGCAGGTGCCACTTTCACAAGCGCAGTGGCGTAGCTGGAAGGGGGCAGAGCGCTCAGCCTGGCGGGCAGCCTCAGCGGCCCCTCCCTTCGTAGCCATTCAGCAGTGCATACATGCTGGGGATTCCAGCACGTTCCAGGACTGTGTTGTTTGGAACTTTGTCCTGCCAGGTGATGCCGAGGATGCAACGCATGTGGAAAGCGCTCAGTTTCCTCTCCTGTTGTGAGTGAAGAGTCCATGACTCGCTGCAGTATAGAAGCGTACTCAGGACGCAAGCTCTGTAGACCTGGCTCTTGGTATGTTCCGTCAGCTTCTTGTTGGACCAGACTCTCTTTGTGAGTCTGGAAAAAGTGGTAGCTGCTTTACTGATGCGTTTGTTTAGCTCGGTATTGAGAGAAAGAGTGTCGGAGATCGTTGATCCAAGGTACACAAAGTCATGGACAACCTCCAGTTCATGCGCAGAGATTGTAATGCAGGGAGGTGAGTCCACATCCTGAACCATGACCTGTGTTTTCTTCAGGCTGATCGTCAGTCCAAAATCTTGGCAGGCCTTGCTAAAACGATCGATGAGCTGCTGGAGATCGTTGGCAGAGTGGGTAGTGACAGCTGCATCATCGGCAAAGAGGAAGTCACGCAGACATTTCAGCTGGACTTTGGACTTATATAGACATCAGGAACAAATTCCTGACAGTCAGGGCAGTTCGGCAGTGGAACAGATTGCCGAGAGAGGTGGCGGACTCTCCCCCACTAGAGATATTCAAGCAGAGACTCGACATGCACCTGCTGGAGATGCTGTAAGACGGGTGTGTCAAGCTTGTTTCATATTGAGGGCCAAATAGCATTCATGATGCCTGCTAAGGTCCTGAAGTGATGTCATTAAACAGGTCATAACCAAAAATAAGCACTTTTTCTCACTTAGGAACTCATTAGCTGCAAATGACAGAAGAGAAAATATGCAAATCTTGATCATATTTCAAGATATGGGAGATCCCAATTTTCATGTGGACTGTCCTTTCAACAGTAACACCACAGCAGTGCTCAGCAAATGAGAGCCTGAGGGCCAAATAAAATCTAAGAGGATTTCCTGCCTAAGGCAGGGGGTTGAACCAGATGACCTATTAGGGCCTTTCCAACTCTATGATTCTATGAACTTACCTTGGTGTGCACATCCCCGTTACAGAAGACTGTTCCCTGTGTGAGGCCCTGGATCTGTAGGCGTGCATAGCTTCATTCCTGCGCAAGTCATGTTCAAGCATGCCACCCCACCCTTTACGGTCAATGTGCATGTAAGTGAATGAAGAGCCTCCATCCAAATGAGACACCCAACAGGAGATGTGGGCTATGTCAGAATGCCTGATTCAAGAGAGGGCACCAGGATATAGGTCTCTTGTAGTCTTGTGTACTCCTGGAACATTTGATAGGCCACTGTGAAATAAGAACATAAGAACATAAGAACAGCCCCACTGGATCAGGCCATAGGCCCATCTAGTCCAGCTTCCTGTATCTCACAGCGGCCCACCAAATGCCCCAGGGAGCACACCAGATAACAAGAGACCTCATCCTGGTGCCCTCCCCTACATCTGGCATTCTGACTTAACCCATTCCTAAAATCAGGAGGTTGCGCATACACATCATGGCTTGTACCCCATAATGGATTTTTCCTCCAGAAACTCGTCCAATCCCCTTTTAAAGGCGTCTAGGCTAGACGCCAGCACCACATCCTGCGGCAAGGAGTTCCACAGACCGACCACGCGCTGAGTAAAGAAATATTTTCTTTTGTCTGTCCTAACTCTCCCAACACTCAATTTTAGTGGATGTCCCCTGGTTCTGGTATTATGTGAGAGTGTAAAGAGCATCTCCCTATCCACTCTGTCCATCCCCTGCATAATTTTGTATGTCTCAATCATGTCCCCCCTCAAGCGTCTCTTTTCTAGGCTGAAGAGGCCCAAACGCCGTAGCCTTTCCTCATAAGGAAGGTGCCCCAGCCCCGTAATCATCTTAGTCGCTCTCTTTTGCACCTTTTCCATTTCCACTATGTCTTTTTTGAGATGCGGCGACCAGAACTGGACACAATACTCCAGGTGTGGCCTTACCATCGATTTGACTGGGGCTGTGAGGCTACCAATCCTGTCCACACTTCCCTGGGAGTAAGCCCCATTGAGTAGAATGGGACTGACTTCTGAGGAGACTCGCATAGGCTGGGGCTGTGAGGCTACCAATACTGTCCACACTTCCTTGGGAGTAAACCCCATTGAGTAGAATGGGACTGACTTCTGAAACCCTCTGGCGAAGGGGAGCCCTGCCTGCTCCCTCAGGGGACTGCAGCTTCCCCCACTCTGCTCTGCTTTGCGTTGCCCGCCTGGCCGGCTCCTCTCCTAGGAGAAGGAGGAGGGGAAGCCCACGGCAGTTGGGAAGGGCGGGCGCCTCACACGGGCAGCTGCCTTCCTCCTCCTCACTAGGGCAACTAGCTGAGGAGAGGAGCAGAGTCCCTCCTTGTTGCTACTTCTTCTGCAGTAGGCAGGTAGCAGCACCCCGCAGGCTCCTCTTGGGCTTCCTCCCCCACCCCTGCTCCTCTCAGCTCTTGGGGTGGGCTCCATTAGCCCCATTTAACCCCCCCCCATTGATTTGCAGAAGGGCTGAGCAGTGGGAGGGAGACTGCTTCTTGTGCCTCACTCTAGGTGACTGACCCACCCACCCACACACCACCCAGTCCTGTTACTATTGCAGGCATCTTCCTTCTCCAGCAATAGCTGTGGGGGAGAGTTTTGTTAATGAAATGCAGAAGGGGATTGGCTCCTTTGAGCATCCTTGAATTATACTCAGAGTTGCCTCAGGGTGTTAATTATATTTTTATGCATCTGGTGGTAGGCACAGTATTTTTCCTCATTTTTTTAAAATCTGGGGTGTCCCTTAATCTATGGTTAAAGAGGCATTTGTATTCTGATTTTAACTATATAGACAACATGTGAAGCAAACTCAGATTAACCATGTGAGTAGCGTCATGCCTCTTTACAGCATAACAACTTATACAGATGAAGTTGGTTTCATCTCACAGAGTCCTCAGGAGTTCGGTTCATGCTAATTGGAGGAGAATGTTTTGAGTAGTTACACCATTTCTGCCCAATGTTGCATATTTGCAGCAGGGAACAAATGTGTACACCTGTAGGCTGGGCAAAAATGAGTTAATTAATATTGTATCTGCAGTGAAATGTATGAGGGTGAAACTATCATATTTACACTCGTACATTGTTTGTCAACCAGTGGTACGGGTACCACCAGTGGTATTTGAGTGGTACTTTCTGGTGGTACTTGTGGGACCTCCTGATATCGACTGCCTGGCAGCGAGACCAGTAACTAGGACACTGTTTCTCAACCAATTGTACAGGTACCTGGAGTGGTACTTTCTGGTGGTACTTGTGACTCCCCTTCCCACAAGCAGCCCTGACCCCATGAAGCCCTGACCCTCTCTCCCATGCAACCCTGACCCCGTGAAGCCCTGACCCCCAAGCAGCCCCGACCCCCCTCCCCACAAGTAGCCCTGACCCCCTCTCCCATGCAACCCTGACCTCCCTTCCCACAAGCAGCCCTGACCCCCATGCAGCCCTGACCCTCCTTCCCACAAGCAGCCTTGACCCCCTCTGCCATGCAACCCTGACCCCCCTCCCCTAAACAGCCCTGACCCAAGCAGGCCTGACCCCGTCCCATGTGCACCCATGGGTGTCTGGATAATTGATGAGAATACTGGGGGGGGGGGCTACTGGACACCTGATGGGGGATACTGGGGGGACTGGACATTGTCATTAGGACACAGAACCTGTTATTAATTTATTTGAATCCCACCACTGGCTAGCAGGCATGCTCAGAACAATTACTCACAGAGAAACTATGCAAATGTGCAGTCTTACTCTCTACAATCAAAACTTTTTTTGGGGAGGGAATGAAGCGGCATGCTATTAGTTTTACTTCTGGAAAAGAAAATGTTCCTTACCCACCTGATCCTTGGAGCTACAGGATCCTTGGAGATACAGGAAGCTGGACTAGATGGGCCTAGATCCAGCGGGACTGTTCTTATGTCCTCTCTGAGACACTGCAGCACTGATGCCTTGCCCAGACCATAATTTCGCACTAGTCAATCCATCTCTTAGCCTTGTCATGAGTTTTAAGAACATGCATATGTTGGCAACCTTCAGTCTTGAAAGACTCTGTTATCACGCTCTGAATGGTGGTTCTAGCACAGTGTCTAGTGTGGCTGAAAAGGCTGATTCGGGAGTGACAATCCCTTCCACACTGGGAGCGAGTACAGTCTGTCCCTGGTCTGTCTCCCTGGCTATGGGCCTTCCTTCTTTGCCTCAGTCTGTTGGCCAAGTGTCTCTTCAAACTGGGAAAGGTCATGCTGCACAGCCTGCCTCCAAGCAGATCGCGCAGAGGCCAGGGTTTCCCATCTGTTGAGGTTCATTCCTAAGGTTTTCAGATCCCTCTTGCAGATTTCCTTGTAGTGCAGCTGTGGTCTACCCATAGGGTGCTTTCCCTGCACAAGTTCTCCATAGAGGAGGTCCTTTGGGATCTGACCATCGCCCATTCTCACAACATGACCAAGCCAACACAGGCATCTCATAAGAACATAAGAAGAGCCCTGCAGGCCAAAGGCCCATCTAGCCCAGCTTTCTGTATCTCACAGTGGCCCACCAAATGCCCCAGAGAGCACAAAAGACAACAGATATAACCTGCGTCCCGGTGCCCTCCCCTGCATCTGGCAATCAGAAGCAGCCTGCCTCTGAAACCAAGAGTTTATTTTGTATGCTTTTATTTAAATATTTGTACCCCACCTTTCCAACCAACAGCTGGCTAAGGCAGCCAACAGCTTATAAAATATTTTCATATGAGCTCAACTTGCTAGCATTTTGGGACTAGGCAGAACACATGCTGGTTGTTCTCTCTCTTCACTGAGCACAGAGCAGCTATATTCAGATTGCATCAAAAACACAAAAAGCTGTGATTTGTGTATTCATCAGTCTGCAAGGCTGGATGAAACAAACACAGCAACAAACACCAGGTCCATAAATCTCTTTTATTTCCTATTTCAAAATAAAAAAAATTGGAATGTTTTCTATATAATGCTTCTAAATTGCATCCATTTTTCATTTTATATGGGTAAAATATATTTCCTCTTCAGTCTGTAATCATTGGCTATTTTGAAGCTTCACAATGGAAAGTATTTGGAATATTTACCCCTCTTGTCTAAATTGTGTCTGTCCTTCTGAATCCAACCCAGTTTGCATTAATGTGATGGGAGCCTCATGTTCTTATCGATGTGAAACATGGCTACAATATTACCCAAAGAGGAAATCTAAAATGTGTGCAATGTGACATTCACAATTCAAGTCCTAATTGAGACCAGCTCTCTGAAGTCACAACAAGATTTTCTATCCAGACTTTGCTGGTCTTGGTGGAAACTTCGCTTAAAAGCTTTCTGGAATTTTTTGTTTGGGGGGGATATGAAATTATTATGTCTTCCTTTTTTTTTCTTTCACTTAGAAATGTCTTAGCCTTTATTTGCACATTTTTTTCCCCTTGTAATTGTGGCTGTGAGCTGCATTGATAGAAGCAAGAGTAACTTTGGGCGCAATCCTAACCCCTTAGGTCAGTGCTTTCCAGCACTGGCATAGCGGTGCCAGTGGGACGTGTGCTGCATCCTGCAGTTGGGTGGCACTCACGGAGGCCTCCTCAAAGTAAGGGAATGTTTATTCCCTTACCTCGGAGCTGCATTGCCCTTATGTCAGTACTGGAAAGCACTGACATAAGAGGTTCAGATTGTGCCCTTTATCATGCATTTATGCTGTTGAGCTGGGCTAATTATTTGGACAGTTATGGTAAAACTGAGTCCATTCTTTGCTGCTTCCCTTTTTCAATTTGCTCCCCACCGCTTTATTTTAAGCTCACCTTATCTGCACCTGGGCTGAAAAGTGCAGCAGCAGCAATTTAGGGGCCAGTGATTGGTGCGGTCAGAGCAATAGCGTGAGGGGGTAGTAGAACCCCCAGTGAACTCCCCAGGCCTCCCCAGGCCTCCCTATGCCTTACGAGGCATTAAAAAATCACTTCTGGTTTTTTTGTAAAACTGGAAATTGCTTTTTTTTTTTTTTTTGCCTTTTCAACCATTCTGAGCAAGCAGGGGCCACAGGCAGACACGTGTGGTCACCGCTGAGCTCAGAAGACCCTTCAGAGGCGAGAGAAGCGCAGGAGAGGCAAGTAAAGTGTGAGATTCTCTCCCCTTCTTTCAGCTAGTCCTTGGATGTGGGTGGTGATACAGCCCCGCCATGTTCTTCCAGGGCAATTGGCAGTTTTTAAAAAGAGTGCCATGCTGAAAAGGAGTGAGCTTTTTTCATAGCTGGCTGCTGCTCTCCCAAAATTCAAAATCAATTAATGATCTAGCACCTTCTAATCTAACGGTCAATTTGCAAACTTGTCCATTAAAGTTTTGGGCCACCGCAGCTTTAAATCCTCCTTCTGTTGTCTTTTGTAAAAAAATGAATTCCTTTTTTGGGGGAGGATGGGCTGTTTAATACTCCCCATAATGGATCCCTTGGAGAAGACAGACCCGAATGTCACAATAAATTATTTGAACAAGCCCGGGGTCATTCGACATGTTTACCTTTGCAGAACAACTCTTGGAATTCCAATAGTCCAACCCAGCAGTCTTCCTTTTGTGCTTGGCAATTGCTCAGAGTCAGGCTTGGACAAAGAATGTCCGGATCATGACTGGTCTCTGGCAGCTGCGTCCATCATTCTGTTCTGCCTGCTGTGACTTTATTGTTCTCTAGGTCAATTAGGTTTGCCTTGTCTTGGAGATCATTTAATTCATTAAAAGCTGTTTTATGTGATTCATTTTACTTTTTGCTGCTGTGAGCCACTTTTTTGGGGGTGGGGCGGGAAAGGCAAATCCTTAGATTAATCAAATAACTCAGGAATGGCCCCCATTTTCTTGCTCATGGAATGAATGAGCTTCAGAGAAGGGGGGGGGCAAAGAGCCAGAAGCTCCTTTTTTGCGATGCACAAGGTAAAAGCTGAGCTGTATTTTTGCCTTTTGGAAATGCTGGTTAGTGTGAGTTGCCCATAGCATGCTTTGGGCTCCTCCCCAGAGAGGCCTAGAGCAAGTAGACCCATCGTTTCTGTAGCATGAATACATGCGAATGAACGCATGAGCACTATGCAGTGCACACCCTCAGCCACTGGTGTGATATGTTTTTGGACAATAGCAGGTGGTGCGACAATCTGACTTGTCTACTGACTCCTACATGCTTCCTTCTTAGAGTGTTCCTTCTTAGTGGGGGGTTAGACAAAGCCGCCAAGGACATGTCTAGCTGAGGCTCAATGGAACCTCCAGGTTTAGAGGTAGTATAGCTGAATACTAGTTACTGGATCCAAATGGCAGTGGAGGACTGTGGCTTTCATGCCCCATTCTGGAATTCCCATGGGGTTATTTGGGTGACCACTGTGGGTACAGGATGACTGAGCTAGATGGATCTTGGGGCGGATGCAGCAGTCCTCCCCACTCCAAACTGGTCCCCAAAGTGGCTCTCTGAAAAGCAGCGTGACACATCCCAGACCGGCAATGGGGTTGAGTGCCTGTAATTTTTTCACTGGTTTGCCTATGTGTTGATTTTGCATTTGCCTGTGCTTGAATGCAAACAGAGGCTGTGGTGAGACTGATAGGGATCAGGGCCACAGCCTATTTCCCACAGTGCCATGGTCCTGACAGAAATAGTGCACCCCCCCCCCCCACAAAAGCATGCTGTGACTGTTGAGCATGGATGACATGAACCATACGCGGCCTCAATGTGGTAATTCCTCATCTCATGTTCTGCTGCTGCTGGATCTGTTCGCTTGCGCCAGCCGACATCCCAGAGCACCAGGGAGCTGCAGTAGTGTAAGGCTGCGTTTAGCATGAACACTTCTCACTGTAATGGAGTTAAAGGCACTTAAGAATTCCCTGGCAGCTGGGAGAGTGGAGGGGGAAACAAGGCCATGTTTCGGGCTGTCAAATGAAAAGACTTAGGAGACGGTGAGAACCAGTGGCGTAGCTAGAGGGGGCGGAGCACTAAGTTGTGCAGGGAGCCTCCCTGTGGTGGCATAGCCAGAGGGGGCGGAGCACTCAGGCTGGCAGGGAGCCTCAGTGAGGCGGGCAAGCAGCCCCTCCCTTTGGAGCCATTCCCAGCCTGAGCTGAGGCGGGCGATTTGCAATGGGGGGCGGAGGAGGACTGGTGCAAAACCTTGACAACCCACAGCCGGCTATTTCTTATTCCTGCCAGGGACAGCCTGAGTTCCCCAGGGAGTCAAATGCAGCCTTCACAGTACGGCTACTTAAGACTGCAGTCCTCGGCATACCCACATTATGAGTGTGCTCCATGGGACTGATTTCTGAGAGCAGAGGCAGCTGCTGGGCTCTGAGTCAAGCCATTGGTTCACCCAGATCAGGGCTACTTGCACCTTGGCGGGATTCCAGGCAAGGGAGGGTCTTCCCAGCCCACCTGTAAGCACATCTGCTTCCAGGGTGGATCCGAGACCTTTCTACATGCCAAGCAGGTGCTTAAGCTCTGAGCAGTTCTGCTAGACCTGTATGCTAAGCAAGCGAGAGATGCAAGCAGCTTCCCTCAACAGGCAGTTGGAAGATCTCCACGACTCTTTGGAAAAGGGCCACATGGACATGACTCTAGGGGGCAGCCATGCCTGCCAAAGGAGGTCAGGGAGTTATGGAACACTAGACGGAGCTCCAAGAAGCCTCTTGGCATCCTTGGTGAGCTGCTTAGGGTCGTGATGACTTTGAGCTGATTATACCAATCGAATGTCAACTCCACCCCCCCCCCCAAGGCTGTTTGGAGAAGGGCTCCAGTTCAGTGGTCGAGCACCTGTTTGAATGCTGCTGGTCCCAAGTTCAATCCCTCTGGGACCCCACCAAGTAGCTGCTGCCAGATAGCGCTGAGCCAGGGGGCCCACGAGTCTGACTCGGCAGGAGGCTGCGTCGTAAGGAACAAAGACCGAACTGCGTCCCCGGTGCGGCTAATCGGGATTTTATGCAGTCACATTTGCAGCCTCCTCAGTCCTGGTGTCCTGACTGCTGTGGCTGAATGTCTGTTTTTGTTAACAATTTTCATGGAGCAACGTGAAATATTCTAAATCTTTTCAATGGCTTGGCTAAAACACTCCAGGCTTGCACGGGGATGCGCTGAGCGACAATGGAAGCTTTCCAATTAATCCGGGCGGCTGCGAAGATAATGGATTTATGGTAATGAGGCACCCTGCTGGAGAAAGCTGGCAAGCTACAAATTCTCTCTGAAGAGCGTAAGAAAAACCTGGTTGGAACTGGCCCGAGAGGGCCGCACTTGCCCAGCACCCTGCTTCCCCCAGCTGCACCTGGGAAGCCCCAAGCAAGGGGAAGGCAATGCCCTTCCTCCACCCCTGCTCCCCTGCAGCTGGTGTTTAGAGACATGCCACTTACTCTGGAGGCAGCCTGTAGTCCATCCTGAATGGTAGCCAGACTAAGCACGCACTGTGTGACTTGTCCTTCCTTTTGTCCATTCTAAATCTCACGCCAGAGTTTCATTGATAGCTGCTGGTTCTAGTATTGTGAGAGAGGGAGAAAAACAGTTCTCTCTTTGCATACTATCCATAATCTCACAAGTCTCACTCAAGTCCCTTCGAATCTTCCCTTTTTCCAACCTAGAAAGCCCCAAATGTTGGTAGCCGTTCCTTGTAAGGAAAGTGTTCCGGTCCTCCAATTATTTTGGTTGTCCTCTTTTGCACCCTTTCAAGCTCTACAATATCACTTTTGAGATGGGACAACCGGAGCACTAAGTCTTAATGAAACTCTCTCCTCCCTGTTCCTTTATTGTTGTTTGTGAGCTTTTAAAAATCATTCCAGATCTCTCCTATAAAATGGAGTGAGTGAAGATGGATGTATTATGCTGAAAACAGCAGAGTCATCCTCGAAGTGTCCTCTCTGTGACTGATCCAAATATACCTTTTCTTCTCCAGTTAAGCTCTGAAAATCTGAAACTGAGCATGGCACCGATTGGCTAGCCCTTGTAACGTCCATCTTTCTGCCGCAATCCACAGAACGGCTTTTACTTTTATTTTTTTTCTTAAGAAAAAGACATCGAGGGAAGGAATCAAGTAATGTTCATATTGCATTTTCATTTTCAAAAAATGTAGATGCCAGCCAGAATATGAGAAAAGGGGCAAGATTTATGGCTGAATTGGTGCTTGATTGGATGGTAGGCATATTGGCCATTTCAGGAGCAAAGATGGAGAGCTGAGGGATGTAGTTCAATCTCCATCTCACTCTCTCATTCTCAGAATTATTTTCCTCTCCTCCTCAAAACAGACTGCATTTGAAGTGATGAAATCTGATATCCCAGAGTACAATAATACATTGAAAGCTGTGTCTGACAGAATCAGCCCACGTGCCCACCCAGCTAGGCTTGTGATCCTGACTGACAGCAGCTCTCCAGTGCTTTAGGGAGGAATTTTTCTC
The DNA here is from genome assembly GCF_035046505.1 of Tiliqua scincoides. Taxonomy (NCBI): domain Eukaryota; kingdom Metazoa; phylum Chordata; class Lepidosauria; order Squamata; family Scincidae; genus Tiliqua; species Tiliqua scincoides. Next base: position 58,685,439 of record NC_089828.1, read on the forward strand.
CCCTACCTGGAGATTCTAGGAGTTGAACTTGGCACTGGCTGCTGGCAAAGTTGGTGGCCTGTCACCCTTCTATGGCCCTCCCTAAAACCTAATTTTGTACCCCTAGCGTAGTGCTGGAAAGCCAAGAAAAAGAAAGGAAACTAAGGACGCAATCCTAACCCACAGCACTGGTATAGCTCTTTCCCCTGGGGGCTGGGGATAAGAATAGGCCCTCAGTTTGGCTGTACTTGTCGTAAGAGGCGACTAAACAGCCACCAGGTAGATGGGACTCGTCAGCCTGGGAAGGCAGCTCATCTGAGAGAAGGAAAACTCTGATCGCAAACCTCCACTGCCTTGTGGCTACATCCAGTTATGGAAAAGGCTTCAGGAGTCAATCTCAAGGCAAAATCCGGAGCCGGAGTCCCTGAGGCAGTTCATGGCTGAACACAGTCACGCTCTGGCAACTCCTGCGACGCCGCTGGAACCAACCATATTGGCTTCTGCCTTTCTGTTGGACCATTTCAGCGACGTGAAGAGGGGGGATTGGCTGCATGGGAAACAGTCTATCCTCCATATCTACTTTACCCAGGCTTCGTGCACTGGAGAGGACACTCTGTTCCAGAACCACCATTCAGTGCGCGATACCATAGTCTTCTGAGACTGAAGGATGCCAACAACGGTATAGCTCTGTCAGTGGGACGTGTGCTGCATCCTGCAGTTGGGGGGCAGCCACGGAGACCTCAAGGTAACACAGTGTTTGTTCCCTTAGCTTGGAGTTGCATTGCCCTTCTGTCAGTGCTGGAAAGTTGGTTAGGATTGCGGCCTAAGACTGCCTGTGAGAAAGCACACAAATGATGTAGCCAGATCAGAAAATGGGCCCAGTGCAGGGACGGCATCAGACCCTCCGTTCAAGGGTATTCAGCCTCTTGGCCACCAGGGGCTGCTGCTATCACACTGGAAAACTCCACCGTTCCAGTTCAGACCTTGAGAATTCAGCATGGCCTGGAATCCGCGACTTCTTCTCCAGTGTGCCCAAAGGCATCCGTGCATCGAGTAGATGAAACCTGGCAGCTTTTACTGAATGGGCCATTTTGCCGTTGCCCCAGATGGCTCCTGTTCTGCGGCTCCACATGCCTTGACTTCACATCTCCAATTTCATGTTTGGAAAGAAAAAGCCACTGGCGTTGAACGTTTTTTGGCTACACTGTGGGGGAATACTTAAGAAAAGGACTCGATGAGTCTCATTGTTTTGGGCAGATGTTTGAAAGGCAGAAACGGTCTCTGGCTTTGAACGGCTGCTGCTGTCATTGTCACAGGCAGAGGTCCTGGCCATGCTTTTTCCACAAATTCAGGTGCGGAGAATGGCATGGTACCCCAGTGCAGCCTGATCTGGGATGAAATGCTGCCTTCGGTTTCAAGGTAAACGTAGGACCCAATTTTTGACTGTGAGGTACAAAGAAGTCCCATTTTCCACCTCTTTTAATATTTGGTACATCGTGGATGATATTTGCATTCAACTTCGGCTTCCTGTTCTCTTATTATGGTTTTGCTGTGGTTTATGATTATGACTATTAGCCATCTCTGTACATGGTACGTGACAAAGAAAGAGAAAGTAGGTCCTTGCCCCAAAGAACAGACAGTCTAGGTCAGCAGTTTTCAACCTATGTGCCATGGCACATTCGTGTGCCATGAGACGTCTACGGGTGTGCCACTGGAATTCGGAGCACAACATTGAAAATAGCAGATAAACTCTTTTGGGTTCTGCAGCTGTGTTTCTAGGGCAATTGTCTGTAGTAACAAATTGTCTGTCCCCCTTTCTCCGCTGGCAGAGCTGGAACTACAGACAGTTGGCCTAGAAACAGAGCTGCCGAACCCAGAAGAGTCTCCCAGAAGTTGGAAGTGACATCGCAAGAGGTGAAGACCATAGAGGTCAGTATGCCATGAGAAGAAAAATGTTGAAAATCATTGGTCTAGATTGGGGGTGTCCAACTCATTTCATACAGCAGGCCAAAAACCATTTATGATGCCTACTAAGGGCTGGAAGTGATGTCATTAAGCAGGAAGTGATGTCATTAAGCAGGTGATGACCAGAAAAAAAAACATTTTTCTCATTTAGGAACTCATTAACTGTGAATGACAGAAGATAATGTGCACATTTTGATCATATTTTCAAGATAAGGGAGAGCCCAATTATCACATGGGCTGCCCTTTCAGCAGTGACTCCTCAGCTCAGCTCAGCTGTTGAGAGCAACTGGTGGTGCTGCTGGGAGCCCGAGGGTTGGATAAAGAGCTTCTGCAGGCCACTTTCAGTACCCAGGCCTTATGTTTGACACCCCTGGACTAAGTATTGGATTATGTCTGGGAATATTTGGAAGGGGTCATCACTCAGGGGTAGAAACCCTGTCTTGCGTACAGAATGTGCCGGTGTCAGTTCCTAGGACAGATTCCCTGCCAGTGCAGACAGTATTCAGTTGGAATCTCCAAGCATCTGCTTCTGAAGAAAGCAGCTTCCTATACCCCTAGTTTGCCAGATATATGAATCAAGGCTGGCTCCAGAGAGGGGCATCTAGAGAAGCCCAAGAGCAGTTCAAATCTCTGCCATTCTCACTCTGCACAGAAGCACCCAGAAGTGGTACAAGAGAACTCTCAGATTACACACCCTGTCTAAGTTAAGGGGATCCATGTATGATGGATTGGCTAAGGACAATCCTGGGGCTGGCACAGATGAATGAACAAATATCCAAATAACCCACTGAACCCATCTACAAAATACAAGGGAAAATGTCTGACCCACACAACTGAAAGCACAAAGATATTTTCAGGCATAAGCTGCATTGTCCACTCCACCGTTCTGCAAAAGCGAGACCAAATATTCACGAGACCGCTTCAAAGAATCCTCCTTTTGTACGGTGGAATGTTCCAGATTTACCATTATCGTAATCTTCCAGAGATTCTTAAACACTCTTTGACTGGAAAGCGCCTTGGCATCTTTCCAGTTCTTTGCAGCGGAAATGGGGAACTGTGGCAATCAAACTCCACACCAATTCCCCATGTTCCAGATAAAGACACATCCCTTGTAAATCCGAATATGAAAAGTCTCAGATCCGGGGGGACAGCGGATCTTGTCATTCTTGCAATAATACTCTCCTTGAACTTCTTAACAGCGGCTTTAAATGACTTCCAATATCCCATGTCTAAAAGCTGCCCCCTCTACCATGTCCCCCCCTCACAGTCTCACTAATAGAAGACTTGAGACTGGTTCAGGCATGCACACTGCTTGGTTCAACTGCACCATGAGGAGATAGCTCACAGATGTGACCTGGGCTGCTGCAGGCAGAAGGACACTGGAAGAGCCCTGTTGCATCAGACCAAAGGCCCGTCTCATCCAGCTGTGGATACCAGCTTTGGGAGGGGGATTTTTAAAAGGAAGAGAGTGCAGGAGAAGGGGTTAACCACCCATTCCCATGGTCCCAATTTTTATTATGTGGCTCATTTTCAGCAAGATACTGGTTGGCCCTGTGTTAATTAGAAACACTTTTGAGATCATATGTAGTTTGGCCTCCGGGGTCTTCTGCCTGAAATTGCAGAGAGCTACTGCCTGCCTGAGTAGACAGGTACAGTCAGGGTCTGACTCAGTAGAAGGCAGCTTCCAACATCCTTCAGTGGCATCCATGTGTCAGAGGTAGAGCCCCTGTTTTGCATGCAGGAGACCCCCAATTTCAGTCCCTGGCAGCATCTTTGGGTGGAGCTGGGAAAGACCCTTCTCTGCCTGACACCCAGCTGATGTTGAGCCTGAATTGGTCTCTTTCCTCCTCCCACCCTGAACTGTCCACTTGAATTTCAGCAGCCTGATATGTCGGGCAGAGGGAAGGGCTTTTGGTTAAGCTGTTCAGGCAAACTCAAGTGATCTGCAGGTGAACTTCTGCAGATCACCCAGAAATCTACTTTCTGATTCTCCTGGTTCTAAGGTGAGCTTTTGGTTCATACTGGGGCTGTCCTGGCTACTTGGTTCCACGGTTGTCCCATGTGAGCTGAGAACACACCTTACACTCTCTCTGGTGTCTTTCTGCAGTGAATTGGGGTGTTGGGCAAGAGATGTTTGTCCACCATGGCTGATCTTTTCATTGTAGAAGGCCTCTTGAATTTTTTTGTAGTCACCTTGAAGTTATTGGGAACAAATGATGAAGCAGGATCAGAAAATGGACCCAGTGCAGAGACATAACTGGACCTTTGAAAAATGAGGACCTTTAATGTTGGGAATTGTTTTCAGGTTTCAGATGGAGTATTTTGTGGTGAGTGAGCAAGACTCTCCTTAGTGGAGAACGGAACCAGTGATTATCCTGATAAAAGCAGAGTGTTTGTTTCTGAGCTTCAGCATATCAGAGACTCTTTGGAGAAATGTTAAGTTCCCCCTTTTACACATTTCAGTATCATCTACTCCTCTGAACATAATCTCAGCCTCCAGCTCCCCCTCTCAGCTGATCGTGAAGTGGAACCCACCTCCTGCAATGGCCTCCTGTTGCACTACATGGTGCAGTGGCACCTCCCTTTCTGAGCGGGCATGCTGTGCTTTCCCTGTGCATGTGTAGGTTCTTATGAGTCTCAACACACAGGGAACATAAATACTCTGAAGTGCCACCTAAAATTTGCCTTTATGCCTTGATCAGCAATGGCATAGAGAAGCCCAATCTGTGCAGTGTTGTTCTCAGTGCTGAATCAATGAAACCCACTTAGACACAAAGCATTCAGAGCATTCTCAAAAGGATTTGGAGTCCGTTTGACTTTCAAAAAGTGTTTTATTAAAAATAATGACCTCGCTTCCTGCTTGATGTCATCACTTCTGACCCTGCCAGCTCAATGATGTCACTTCTTGTTTAATGAAATAACTTCCTGTTTAATGGCCACTTCAGGTCCTAGATCTTAGGGGGATCCTGATAGGTTGTTGTGCCTTAAAAGGGGTCCTGGTGCAGAAAAGGTTGGGAACCACTGTTTAATTAGTTTAAATGGTTTTCTTTTATGAATTGTTGTTCTTCTTTTGCTTGGAAGCAACCTTGGGTTGCCAGAGATATGGAAAGTGGGGTAAAAATGTTTCTTAAAAAAATTAAAATAAAATTAATTAATTAAACTGGAAATTAATTTTAGGTGGTGGACTAAAGTGTGGGCAGTTGGAAGTTTTATGTTTTCACCTCTAGGTGGCAGGCTTGCCACAGGAAGCACCATAGCATAGAATTCTAGGGAGGATTTTTTAACTTTTCCTGTGGTTGTGGTGGAGAACTAGATTGGGGGGTGGGCGAGAAAGGAAGCCAAATTTCATTTTCTGGTATTCATGTTTTCCCCCCGACCTACTCAGCGAATTGTATTCATGAGTCAGGGGACGGAAACCTGGCTGACCCAAGATAAATGCTATAGTGAAAGAAAGGCGGGGCGGTGTTGAGAGAGAAGGATTAGGATATTGGTTTGGATGCCCTGGTGAGCTGAAAAATGTACAGTTTTGCAAACATGATAGTTAATGTTTAATCTGACAAATTGCCTCTTATCATGGAGCTGCCTGTGACACCCTATTAGGTGATAATAGAATTCTGTGCAGAAGCCGTGGGAGACCAGTTCCGTCCGATTAATTTGCAAAACTGCCACAAACCACAAATCTCTAAAGAGTTTGTGTGTTTCTTGGTTCTTCCTCCCCCCCCCTTTTTTTGGTTGCCCGAAGAAAACAGGAGATTGGATGTTTCTATTTGTTTTTGCAAAAAGATGAACGCGGCTAATAGGATTAATATCCCCAGTTGCGTGTGGCAAAATGGAACATTGTTAAGTGGCCCATTATTAGAGAATTATATTTCTGGTGGAAAAGAAAATAAAGCCAGAGGAGGAGGAATGCGACTCTGCTGGAGTTCAGTCCATGTTAATGATATTGCTGTTGCTGCGTCTTGGGGGTGGAGAAGGCCAGAGGATTGGCCTGTGGTCCTGATGTCTGCTCTGTGGACCACTTCGCTGCTGACTGGTGCCCACACTAGGCCTTGGATTGTGCACTTGCTTGTGCAGTAGTGACCTGAGACATTTTAGCACCTGAAGAAGGGCACCAAATGCTGTCCCCTTTTGCCTTCATTAAGCACTCACACAACACACACACACACACCACACACCTGGCTGCTGCTCTGTGGGTGGGACTTGAGTCGGCTGCTGGTTCAGGCATGCTGCTGCTGCTGAGTCGGTGGGACTTGAGAGCCCAACAACCCCAGAGCTGGAGAGGATGTAGAAGACGAGGCAGGGCGATGGGGAGGGGCTCTCTTGCCCTATAGAGTAGGGTTAGAGCAATATTTTTCAACCAGTGGTACAGGTACCACTCATAGTACTTGAGGTGGTGTCTGGTAAGACTCACAGGACTCCTGGGCATCTGCCACCCAGCAGCGAAACCAGGAATGCAACACAACCAACAGCAGTAGGAGTTTCGGCTTGGTAGGCAGAGCTCCAAAACGTGCTTTTTTGCACTCAAAAAAACCCCTCCCATCCACCCTGAGCCTCTTACTGGTGTTTGTCACATGACATCCAGCCTCCCAACCCAGAAGTTACTGGTGATGATGTCATCACCTGTAGCTTCTGGCGGCACTTCAAATAGGTGGACCATGTAAAGCAGGGGACAAACACGACTAATCCATAGAGTTGGGCTGGCTAGAGCGGTGCTGCCATAGAGGTGAACATGTGTGTTGGGTGGGGGCAGTGGGTCCAAACCTGCAGCTCCCTCAAATTTGGCACCGGAGGCAACATGTTCCCATTACTTCATTGTAAACCTACCCCACTCATATGGAAAGTATAAGCTCCAGCCTCTTGCAGATGAAAATAGAGACCTGTCTGTAACACCCTCGTTCTCACACCCTTATTGTTTTCTGATCTCCACCCAACCAAACCCTCATTTGAAGGCTCTTTGTCACCTCTGTTTATTCCCACAATGGCTTGTCTTCCTCTGACTCGTATGCTGAGGGGGTGATGGCTCTTTTGGCCCAACCTATTCTGGTAAGACCTGATACTCCTGCAGTCTGTTCATCTGCAGTTAAAAATATCCCCCAGCAGCTGTTGTGTGCAGAACAGCAGGTTGTGTAAATCACGGCACCTTGGTGACCATGCGCAACACATTTGACATTCTCACATCATAGAGTTGCATCCAATCCTGACTCTGCGATGGAGGTCCTGCAGTCTCTTGAGGTTCAGCTGACCTCAGAGCAACACAACACTAACACCTCCTACTCCAGAAGTGAGTTCAGCAAGACATCTGGAAGAGGCCAATATGGGGACAGGACACTTTTAGAAAGAGAAACCATAAAATTGGCCTATCTGGGGAAAACAGGGACAGTTGAGGGTTCTGAGGAAGAACCCAGTACCAGTCCTGAGGGTTCAGGGATCAGCTTGGCCGGGTGGGCTCATTGATGGATATGGGTTCTTGACTGGTGCCTGACTCGGCTGATCCCTGCCAGAGATCACAATGTCACTGTCCCTGTACTGAGCAGTAGTGTGGAGTCAGATCCCAATGAGGGTCGTAAGGATCAACCTTGAACCTAGTCCCAGGCCATGACACAGAGTGAAGCCTGGGATGGCCAGCAGTCAGACCCCAAAGCCGAAGACCACAGAGGCAGCTCCCCCTCCCTGAATCCAAGTCCCTCACAGATCCACCTCTTTCCTGAGCCGGGATGCCTGCACTAGCAGTGAGCCAGGAAGAACCTGATGGAGTGGAGGAGGCGTGTGAGACTCCAGGCCAGAGGGTTGCTCTACGACTGTCCATCCTCCAGGCAGGGATGTGAGGCATCAGAGGCAGATCCTGGATGAGTTTGAGAACTTGGTCCTTTGTTGGAGCAAAGGGACCACTTGGAGCTGTCCAGGGTCCTGAAAATTGAAGAGCCACTCGCTTAGATAGCTGTAAGAGGGGATTGGACAGGTACATGGAGGGCCGGAAGTCTACACCTGCTGAGCTTGTGGTTGTCCACAGGGACCTCTGGGCTCAGAGGCAGTGTGCCACTGAATGCCACATGCAGGGGACCAAAAATGTGGGAAGTTTCTGCCTTCATGCCCTGATTGTGTGCTTCCCAAAAGCGTCTGGCTGACCTCTGCTGGCAACTTAATGCTGGGCTGGGGGACCTACAGCTTGACCCTGCAGGGCTCTTCTTAAATCCTTCTGAAGTAGCTTCAACTGGTCTGTGAGACCTGGTGAGTTTCAATGAACTTTTTCTCTCTTCTCTTTTGCCCTTGGCAACTTAGCCTCCACTGTGCAAAAGCCCTGGGGGATTTCAACCTGAACAAAATCTGCCATGAATTATGCACATTTGCATATGAAATGTTGGCCCAAGAGAATCAACCCAGCTGCAGAACACGTGGCCAGCGCTTCTCTCAGGTCACCTGGATCCAGGCCACCTCCGTCCACAGAGCGCCTGACAGTCTCCTCCTTCCATGGCTGCAAATCTCAGCATTAAACATGGGGAAAGAGTTGTTTTCATGAGGGATTTCAGGGGGTTGCTGAGGTTACAGAGAATTCGCGAGCCAGGATGAAACGGCCTTTATCGGCTGCCTCATCGGATGGCCTGCAGTAAAACGAGCCCAGCTGCAGGGTTAAATCAGATATCTGGGAATAAATGTAAGTGTCAGGGAGACTGAAGTGTCGTATTCATCATAGCCGAGAAAGAGGGACAGAGTCACGGATGTGTGCCATTTGTCAAAAATGCAGCATTTCAAAAACAAGGAGGAGGCCTTGAGGAAAGCAAGAAAACCCAACCCAGGGAGCTCCATTGACTACTTCTCTGTCACTTTGGTTGTGCCCCTCAAATGCCAACATGCTAAACAGGGGCATCACCTCCCCCCCCCAGAGAGGGCTCCAACTCTGCCCATAAGGACTGCCCAGCTGGACCCAAAATCCCTAGAAGCAAACAAGAAACATGGTCTCCCCTGCTTAGATTGGCCCTTACATGTCCCATCCTGCAATAGGGAACCTAGGACTTCCAACAGGGGAATTTCACAGAGGGAGGGGCTGTAGTTAAAGGGCGCAGCGCCCATTTTTCATGTAGAACGTCCCAGGTTCAATCCTGGAAGCATCTCCAGGGAGGGCTGGAAAAAGACTCTCACCTGACAGCCTGAAGAGCTGCAGCCAGTCAGCCTAGACAATACTGAACCCCAGTGTGTACATTTTTCCTGCATGGAGTTTTTGGATGGGCTGGTTGGAGGAATCCAGGTAAAAGTCAGTCTGGCCAGAAATGTGATTTCCTGAGCAGCAACCAAGTCCCCCCCCCCCGCCAAACCCCACCCCCAGAGGCTCCTGTTTTAATTATCAACTGCAGCCGATTTTCGCAGAGCAATTTCTGCGCCTCCAGCAGAGCCCTGTGGCAGGTCTTTCATCTTGCTCTGGCTTATTGGGGAAATAAGCTGCATTAAACATCTTTAATCCTGCTCAGGATGCACTACCTTTGATCACCTTCAAATTTCATACACCTAGACAGTGCTGAGTATCTCTCCCTCCCTCCCTCCCTCCCTCTGCCACTTCATTAAATTCCATCTGCTGACCAGGATGGGATTCTTTCCCTCCTCTTGTTTGCACATTCAGTTTTCTTTCTCCCTCCCCCTCCCTCCAATTCAGAGGCAACTTGCCCTTCAGGCCAGGTTGAAATAGCTGCTTTGAGTGGCAGCAGGGAGGGGAGTTGGCAAACTGATGGGGAGCGCCCTCCATTCTCTACCTACCTGTCACCCCACAACTTGCTCCCCTCATCCACTGTCCTTCCTCTTCTCTTGCTCTCTCCTTTGAGTGTGAGTGCAGGAGGGAGTGGGGGGGGGGCAGGCCTGGGCTCCTCTTTCACCAGTGCTGCTGAGATTGTTGCAGTGGGGCTGTAGGAAGAAGTAGCCAGCAGTGTAGTGCTGGTGAGGAGGTGTTGGTGGAGAGGAGTCATTGATTATGCAGGGGATGGACAGAGCGGATAGAGAGATGCTCTTTACACTCTCACATAACACCAGAACCAGGGGACATCCACTAAAATTGAGTGTTGGGAGAGTTGGAACAGACAAAAGAAAATATTTCTTTACTCAGCGTGTGGTTGGTCTGTGGAACTCCTTGCCACAGGATGTGGTGATGGTGTCTGGCCTGGACGCCTTTAAAAGGGGATTGGACAAGTTTCTGGAGGAAAAATCCATGGGTACAAGCCATGATGCGTATGTGCAACCTCCTGATTTTAGTAATGGGCTATGTCAGATGCAAGGGAGGGCGCCAGAATGAGGTCTCTTGTTATCTGGTGTGCTCCCTGGGGCATTTGGTGGGCCGCTGTGAGATACAGGAAGCTGGACTAGATGGGCCTATGGCCTGATCCAGTGGGGCTGTTCTGATGTTCTTATGATAGGTTGTACGCATGCTCTGGTGTGCATGTGTTACATGCACTGCACACACAGGAGAATTGCGAGAGCAGTGGCATGAGTTATTACTAAGGTTGATGTCTCCTGATAGCTGGAGGGCAGTCCAAATGTTTATGGGACCCAAGGTGGGGATCCAGATGCCATGGCACCCCTTCCCTGGTGAAGAAGTGGCAGGCACAGGCTACTGCCCCTGCTCCTGCTGTTCCTTCTCCTCCTGCATTTGCTGAGTTTGACATGCAAGAGGGGAACAGAGCTGAAGAATGCAGGCGGAGGTGCTGGGAAGATGCTCTCAGCACCCCTGATCCCCTTTTCAAGCCCAGTGGGAGCTGAAGCAGAGATGGCAGAAGGGGGCATTGATCCTACCTGTGGAGTTTGAAAGGACTATGACTGTCCTCTCCTGCTTAGGGGTTCCCCAGAGGCAGTTGGTTGTCCACTGCACATCTAGGGGTGTTGGGCTACTAGACACCTTTGGCCTCCTCCGACAGGGGTCTTCTGCTGTTCTTGAGAACTCTTTCCAAACAGCTCCCAGACTGACTCACTGATCAGCAGCGTGATGCACCCCAGCTGATATTAGACAAGGACAAAAAAAAAAGGGATCTGTGCCCCCCAATGGCATTTCTAATCCAGTTTCCTTGTGTCTTATGCCTACACCTTGCTCCCATCATTGGCTGATGTAAGTCCAGGGGGTGCACAAGACACAGGGACGCCATTTTCATGTTCTGTAATATCTACTGCCTTCCTCAGACTCCCTCTCAGTGGGGTCATGGTAATTTTGACACCCCTTCAACAGCCACACCCAGGGCCAAGCCCCACTAAGATTACACAATGGCAATGACAACTTTTCAGCATTTTCATCTCCTGCCACTTAGTCCCACTTTGAATGAAACTTGATTTAACAATCTAGTTTGTTTAATCCCGAACTCTTTAAGCAGGTTGCAGTTGTTTAAAACAAATCCATTCTGAAAATTTGAATTAAAAATATACACCAGATAAATGTTAGAGGTGTGTTAGAGTGGTAGGCCATGTATAATTCCTCAGAAGTAACTCTGACTGTGTTCAATAGGACTAAGGCAATAATAATAATAATAATAATAATAATAATAATAATAATAATAATAATAATACAGGTATTTCTATACTGCCTTTCTTGGTCGTCAGATTTCTCCTCAGACTTTAATTCAAGGCGGTTTACATAGGCAGGCTATACTAAATCCCAATAGGGATTTTTTTACAATTGAAGAAGGTTCTGTCTTTCAAGAACCACAACATTTCAGATATCCCAGGTAAACTGCACAGGATTGGACAACTAGTGTAACAGGAGCCACACACTGTCTTCCTAGGCAGACCTTGGAAAAGATAATGGCCTAGATCAGTGATTTTCAACCCTTTTCATCTCATTGCACGCTGAGAAGGTACTAAAATTGTCAAGGCACACCATCAATTTTTTGACAATGGACAAGGCACACCTTGCTGTTGCGGGGGGGGGGGGGCTCATATCCCCAATAGTCCTATTAATAAATGACCCTCCACCAAATTCCCACGGCACACCTGGGGACCATTCGCGGCCCACCAGCCATGGCACAGTGGTTGAAAATGGCTGGCCTAGATATTAGCCCTTAGGCAAATTTCTCCATTGGCCTCCTGTTGGGCCTGATGCTTCTTTTGGGCTGAGGCCCTTTGGCAAAATGTTCAGAGGCAATACCGGAGAGCCCCACCAATGACTGCTGCTTTAAGAGATGTCCTGGAGCTCTGCTCTGCCTCCACGACACCCCTGCTCACTGGAACCATTGGTGGATTCGTTCCATGGGAAGACAACTTGAGGAGTGGTTGGGCTGCTGGCTGGGACTTTGCAAAGAACCCTGTGTCTGCTCCTCGGCAATAGTTCTGCTCTAGCCTGCATAGCAAAAAAACAAGTGCCTCTGCGTTTGTGTTTGATTATGCCGCAGGAGTCTGGAAACCTGGAGATAAATCTGCGGGAGAAGCAGGAAAGGCTTCCTCCATCTCTGCTGCCTGTAAAGAGGTGGATGCTCTGACCTTCTGGCCACAAAGCGTCAACCTGTGAAACATAATTCCACAGTCCTTTGATCCACCAAATCAAGCAATTTTTGGTTGTGGGTGATTTCTTTTTTTCAAAGTTTAAAATTTTAATTGCAAGCATACGAAACAGAGCAAATTTCACAAATCTATCAGCCGACATAGAGTCTCCTTCAAGCGCCTTATTTCATGCAAGATTAAAAATTCAACCGTTGAATTAAGAATGGTGTTGTTTTTTTCTCCCGATACACAGTGAAGACTGTTAGGCCAGATGGCAAAAGTGTCTTGGAATTTCATACTTGATTTCAAAGATGCAGTTAATTTAACTAATGTTGCCATTTCCCATATTTTTCTCAGACATTCATTTTTAGAGGGAGTAATTGCAGCCTTCTCATCACTTAGATAGAAGCCCCCCCTCCCATCGTGCCCTTGTGCAGGATTCAACAGAAGGGTAGTTTCACCAGTGGCGTAGCTAAAGGGGGTGCAAAGCACTAAGTTTTGCAGGGAGCCTCATGGCAGCATGCAAGCAGCCCCTGCCCCTCCCCTTCAGCGCCACTCCGGGTGGTGGGAGCAAAATGGAGGCAGTTGCCTGACTCCAAAGGGGACGGGCCACTTGCGCACCATGGTGAGGCTCCCTGCAATACTTAGTGCTTTGCACCCCCTCTAGCTATGCCACCAAATTTCACATTAGTCAAAAGGCAGCCCTTTGGGTCTTAAGTAGGGGTAGAAAAATTCCATGCGGGGGATGAATCCTGCTCGTCCAGATCCTGCAGCACTCTGTCTCACATTTGGCCACACGTGCAAACGATCAGCTATGCCACCATTGCCTTCATCAGAGTCATATATCCTGTCTATCTTTGCTGGAGTCATACGCCACATAGCTAACTGTTTTCTTGCAATTGCAGAGATACAGTATCTCTAGCATACAGATAAAAATATATGGCTTTATATATATTGAGAGGGAATGCACAGATCTGGGATCTGCTGGCCCAGAGATGAATTATTCAGGAGGGGGGTGCTGGAGGTAACCAAATGCCTTCTTTGCATTGACAAATATTTTCCTACTGAGTTCCAGGCGACATTGAAACAGATCAGATGGCATCCCTCTTTGTGTAGCCAAGTATCTTTGCCAGTGTAATTCCCCCCCCCCCAGTAATTAATACAGGATCCGAGAACTGACTTTGAAGTGGGAGACTTGAACCTGCCTCTCTCCCTCCCTGACCCCCTGCCGAGGAGTTGAGAACAGCCTGCGCAATTACACAGTGTCGGTGGCTCGCAGGACCTGAGCTTTTGTCTAAAATTAGTCCCTTCTCTTCCTCTTCTAGCAGCAGATGATTAAACGAGGATTCTTTCCGGAGGCTACCTTTTTTCTGGATTGATGTTTTCTATTAAAAAATGCATTGCTAAGGGTTTGTGAAATATTGCTGCCGCTTTGGGCTGGCGGAGCTTTTTATGCAGATTAGCCCCGGCTAGGCAGCAAAAATGATAAATGATTTCCATAAACTTGGAAAGTTGGGTGCCATGACCCAAGGAGTGGGTGGGCACCCTCTTTCTGTTCCCTCTTTTCTCCAAGAAACAGAGAAGGCCCTTTTATCAATCCCATGGACCAGAGGGGGATGTGTGTGTGTGTGAGAGAGCGAGCGAGAGAGCGAGAGCGTATAAACATATAACAAACCTCTTCTTGTCTGATATGCAAAGGGGTGATGCAATTCAGAACACCACCTGGTGCCATCTCAGATATGCTGCCTCTGAGTTACGGAAAGACCCCATTAAAACACTTTCCATACTCCTTGTGTGCTACCATGAAACCCAGAAGTGTCGGGCCTCCAGTTTCAATTACAGGGGCAGTGCAAAAGCGTTGCCCCGTGAATGAAACTGGAAGTAGCACATTTCCGGTTTTCATGGAAGCGTCAAGGAGCAAGGCAAGGAGAGGAACGATCAGCTTCTCATGCAAGTGAGCAGAAGCAAAATAAAGAGTTCTTTGGAAGCAAAGGATCATGTCCATTTGTGAGACTGCAAAACAACCACCCTCAAAGCAGTGTCCTCGAAAAGCAAGTCATTTTCACAAGTTTTCTCTCTGAGGTTCAGCTTGTCAGGGAGTCAGCCAGGTGAGGCACTGATGTAGGGCGTACACACCTCATAGGGCCCACCTGGTTGGGCCACACCCTGAGCCTCAGTAGTTCCAGTGACAACTGAACAGTCAATGTGCCATAAGCATGCAGGTGGGGGCTCCCTGTCTAGGGCCCCCAGCAACCTGAGCAGTAACTGTAGAACACTTGTGGTCCAGGCAGCAAGAAGAATCCCTTTCCCCCAACACAGCAGTCCCAGACTCGTGTCTTGCTCAGTTAAATGTGACACCATCCCCACTTCTCAAGCAGAGTTCAACAGAAAGTGACAGCAGGGAGGAAATGTATAGGTTTAACTGTCACAAACCTCTGCTGGTGACTTTGTTTTGGTATGGGAATGACTTATTGGGAAGGGATTGTCATGCTGCAGAAGCACTGACTGCCTCCCTCCCTGTGCAATCCCGTGTTCTGCAGGAGTTCTTCATCTTTCGAACTCCCTCCCAAAATCTCTTTCCCCCAATTTCTGCTGGAGAGTCAGCTGGTTTCCCAGACATCAGTTGCCTCCTTTTCTTGCTAGCTGATGTTGAAGGATAAGGAAGGCTGGGCGCCATTACGGCAGGTATAAATATGCAATCATTAAAAACAAAAACAAAAAATCCCAATCAGTATGAACAGTGGTGAGATTCTAGCGTCAGTCCTGGCAACATCACAAGGAGGGGATAATGAGATCTGATCCACAAACCCTTTGGTTGTCGTCTTTCACTCTTGTAGACAAAGAAACCAATCACACAACCCCTCTCTAGAAGATCAGGGCGACAGGAGATCAAGCTTGTGCAAGTGAACTGTATTCGGCTCACAGAGAAGGCTGAGCACACTTCATACTAAACAAAAAAGAATTAAGAATCCCTGCAGTAGGCCACCCGGTATCTGTGACCTGCCTAATATTTATGGAAGTGGTGGGGATATTTGCATAATTGCTTTTACTTTCCATGAGTCTACATGTTTGGCACTGGGGGGGGGGGTATTTTAATTCAGCAACTGGAACGTGGGGCCGCCTTTTGTGAAGGGTCCAGAAATGACAGTGCATTCAAAATGCAGCAGGACTGGGGCAAGTTGCTCAGAGCGCAACATCAGTGGTGTAGCTAGAGGAGGTGCACAGCACTAAGTTTTGCAGGGAGACTCAAGCGGCCCCTCCCCCTCTCCTTTGGAGCCATTCCGGGTGGTGGGTGCAAAACAGAGGAGAATTGAGGGGGGCAGGGAGGCAAATGCCTCCATTTTGCTCCCACCACCTGGAATGGCTCCGAAAAGGAGGGGCTGCTTGCATGCCGTGGTGAGGCTACCTGAAAAACTTAGTGCTTTGCACCCCCTCTAGCTATGCCACTATGCAACATGACGGTTTTTGCAACAACTTTTGGTGCCTGAGCCCAGTTTGACCTTTTATAGTAAGGATGGGCAGTCTTGCCCCTTTGTTCATCTTGTTTTGGCAGTGAGTCGACCTAATTCCAAGTCAGTCCAGATTTGTTTTCATTGCACTGTCTTGTTTTATTCTTTTAATTGCAACCACCCTGGGAGCTTATGCTGAAGGGTGGCTAATAAATGTGCAGAATAAATAAAACAATGCAAGTTCCCATCACAGAAAGACCAATTGCCTTCCAAAGAATAGATGACAGCCACGTAGGATGTCCTCAAATACAGCAGAGGCTTCACTAAGGATTCTTAAAGCATATATAGCTTATTCTTACTCCTTCCCCACTCTTTGGCATGAACCAGTCCCTCCAACATAGATTCATGTATAGTATTATTTATTGATCAGACAAGTGAAGTAGCAACACAGATTGAATACCAACCTCACCAGGAAATTTGGGGGTAGGATGGGGAGGTTTAACTTATTTATAAAGGGAAGAACACTTGGAATATTTCTTCCTAGTCTAATTTAAGAGAAGAGATGGCTGCTCACTGGAGCTACCCAACGACAGTGGGGATCGTTTTCCATTTTTGTAATATTAAAATGCAAGCTTCCCTCCCAAATGAAGTTGATGTGCGATAGACAAATATACACAGCTATAGGTCGCTGAGGATCTTGAACAGAGGACTCAAGCAATTGGGACCAGGTGTAATAGTTTCTGAGTCACTGCCATAGCTCACCAGAAGAGGGAGCTGTTGGCTTGCTCTTCAGCACCCCCATTGCCGATGGTCAAAGGTGATATTGCAGCTATCAAACCTGCAAAGGTCAGGTGACAGTACTGGGTTAGATGAGCATCATCAAATGAGCTGTTGCATAGTAGAGCATGCATATTTCATACTGAAGGCCTTAGTTTTAGCCCCAAGCCTCTTCAGGTAAGAATCTCCAGTTGCAGGGTTCTGAAAGACCTCTCTTTCTGTATCTCTTGAAGAGCTGCTTCCAATCAGAGGAGGTAAGCTAGAGAGGCCAAGACTCTGATTCCGAGGAAAGCAGTGCCCCTTAGCAAAAGCATTTGTAGCTCAGTGGTAGCACACCTGCTATGTGTGCAAAAGTTCCAACTTCAACCCCCAGCATCTCTGCTTGAAAGGATCTCAAGTAATGGGGCAGGAAAAGACCCCTGGAGAGTTGCTGTCAGTCACAGTAGACCTTGCTAGTCTAGGTGGGCCGCTGTGAGATAAAGGAAGCTGGACTAGGTGGGCCTATGGCCTGATCCAGTGGGGCTGTTCTTGTGTTCTTATGTTCTGTGTCAGCTTAAGGCAAACTCATATGTTCAAACATAAAAGAGGCAGTCTATAACTCAGTAGCAGTGTTGTAGCTAGAGGGGGTGCAAAGCACTAAATTTGCAGGGAGCCTCACTGCGGCATGCAAAAGACCTCTCCCCCTCCCTTTCTGAGCCATTCTGGACAGTGGGAGCAAAATGGAGGCGTTCATCTGGCCCCAAAAGGAAGGGGCTGTTTGCCCACTATGGAGAGGCTCCCTGCAAAACTTAGTGATTTGCAACCCCAGTAGCTACGCCACTGAACTTGTTTTTTGTTTTTTTTTAAATTTAATGTGTTGATCGCTTCACTCCCCAGCAGTTCCCAAAACAATACCTGAGCACCTCAGGCCCAGCTTTCCAAATGTTCGACCCTGTCGGAAAGATTCTTGAAACTGGCAGTCCTCTGGGAAAGGCAGCAACTTGCTATCCTGAGCCAAGAGATCCCACACTGGAGATGGTCAACAGCATCTGGGGACAGGAGGGGGGAGGTTTGTACTGGAAATTTGATGGAAATGGTCCCTGTGTGGGTTTGGGAGCCTGTGTTACTTTTTCCTTGTTAAAATCTTGATAAAAGCCCCGCCTGGCTGCCTGCCTTCTCTGGTGTGGTTGTGAGGAATTCCCCAGATGTTTGCTTCTGTTTGTTTTCCTTTTGAAGAAAGGTTAAAAAAAAAAAAACCCACAAACAAAACAGGCCCCCTCTCTGTACAGTATGTAGTTGCTATTATTATTGTCAAGGATTCCCAGAGTGTTTGTTTGTCAAAGCCTGCTTCCTTTCCCCTTACTGTCTCAAGTGCAGCTGCTTTTCATGGAATGCGCTTCAGAGAAGGGGGGGCGAAGAGTCAGAAGCTCCTTTTTTTGTGATGCACAAGGTAAAAGCTGAGCTGCCTCTGGATTCCTTAATGCCAGCAGGTGCCGTCCTTGGAGTTTCAGGACAAGGGAGACAGAAATGGAGAGGAGAGGCTGTAGGCCTGGCCTGAAGTCTTTCCCCCTTCCTTGCCTGAGTTGCTTTCTCAGTTGAGCCTCCTTTTGCCCCAAGGCCAGGCACAAAAGTTGCTCTTGACATCACAGAGGAGTATCACTTGAGCCTTTGTGGAAGGATGGGCTCGAAGGAGAAATTTGAAATAAGAAAGCGAGGAGGCACCACAGAGTTCTTCTGGGAGGACGTTCCAGGCATCAGGAACAGCAAGGGAGAGTGGATGAAGTCCTTGAAAGGATGGGGATATCTTGGCAGCGCTGGGGAGGAGTTACAGGCTTAAAGGACACTGGGGGGAACGGGAATGTAGAGTCACTGATGGGAGCAAGACATTGATGGGACTCCATGGAAGGATGTCTAGGTAGAAGAGACATCAAGGGCAGAAGGGTAAAGTTGCCTGCTGGGTGAGATGAGGCTGATGGAGCAGGAGACCTGGGGGTGGTGCAGCTGAATGAGCAAGGCCATGGAGGGGGGAGACCAGGGTGGCAATAAGGGGAGTGCTGGCTTGTGGTGATAATGAATGATGGCAGGTGTGGATTATTTTGATCTCACCTGGATGGAGGTGAGAGGATTGTGGTGCAACAAAGGATGGCCAGAGAGGTAAGAGTGCCATGTCTGAGGCAGCAGGAGATTCTCGGAACCAGGACTTCTCAGACCTCTGGATTCAGAGATGCGCTGGGTTTTTCTTGGCTTGGGTTTTTTTTTTGTCCACTGACTTTTTTCGGTAAGTGAGGATCCAGGGAGGGTCAGAAGTGGATTGCAGGCTCAGGTCAGGTGGAAGTTATATACTTGTTAATTAAAAGATTTGTATCCCTGCTTGGGTGTAATCCAGTGTAGTTAATACAGCAGCCCTGTTCAACCACTGTGTTGTGGCACAATGGTGCGCCGTGCATGGTCCGCAGGTGTGCCATGGGAGTTTGGGGGAGGGTCATAGAAGAGCCATTAGGGGAAGTGGGCCCCGGTTGGCAGTCAGGTGTGCCTCGTCAATTGGACGATGTTGCGCCTTGACAATTTTAGAGCCTTTTCAGTGTGCGATGAGATGAACGAAGGTTGACAATCACTGTAATCGAGGCCTGAGGAAGGGGGCAGAGGCAGTTTTGGAGTGTTATCTGACAGGACTGCGAGGAGAGGCCCACTAGATCAGTCAAGTCGATTCTCCTTGAAGTTTGTTGCCTCCTGTTCAAAGGAGGGAAATTGGCAGGTCTGACAGGAGAGGGCTTTCTACTGAGCGGAATAAACATGGCATGGGCGTCATCCTCTGTTTACTCTGAAAGCGCAGCTTGTGCGCACAAATCTGCCGAACTTTTGTGCGAGTGGCAGAGCAGCCCAGCGGAATACCAGACACAAGTCTTAATTATTTATTGCCTGTTTTCCTCTTTTCTTTTTTAATTAAGCAGCACGGTTGATTGTCTCTGGGTACGGTCTTGCCACGTTGCGCTCTGTTAGCAATGTTCTTAATGAGCAAGTGCTCTTGTCGAGCCTTCCTTGCATCCTCTGCCGACAGAGTCCTCATCAGTTCAGCGGAACAGAAAGCGCCACAAAAACGCACCTGCCTGGTGGGGAGAGCTCAGGTGGACGTGGACAGCTGATGGGCTCTTTTTGCTTTTCTCCTGAAAAATTGCACAGCTTTTCTTTTAAATGCTGCTTGTAAATTCACGCAGCAACCGACAGATCGATGTCACTGATTCGATGAAAGTCATAATGACTAAGGGGAAGTCGTGATGGTGCAAAGATTTTGATTTGGAGAAGGTTTGGCAGACTTTCAACACAACTTTGACTTCGACAAAGTGTCATTGAAAGATCCAATCCGCCAGAGCTGGGCAAAGTGTTTTAATTTTGCTTTTCATCGCTTCTGACCCCCTGACTGCAGTTCTGCCTGATGGCCAAAAGATGGGGCTTGGCCTGTAATTACCCCCCCCCTTTCTGTCTCATTGCTGCCTCTAGTGGTGAATTGACTTTTGGTACCATCCAGGCCATATCCCTGTTAGGGAGTGCTGGTGGCTGCTCCTCTTGGGGGAGTGTCAAAGACACCTGTTGCCAAACACTCTCTGACCTGGTTTTCAGGTGTGGGTTTGGGTTTGCTTCAACGGGAACAAAGGGGCAAAGGCAGATGCTGCCCCCCAGAACGTCTGGAATGGAGCTCTGGCCTCACTGGAGCCAAGTGTTGGAGAGACTCCCAGTTGGGCGGAGAGGGGTCATAAGGCCACGAACCCCTCCTCCCTAACTTCAGACTTGGGGGTCAGTGGCTCAAGTCAGAGAGCAGTCAGTGGATGTCCCTGCTTTGTTGCCCCAGGAGAAGACTGGGCTCCTCCCAGTGCCTGTCTTGGATATACTGAAGAATCTGCTGAGCATGCAGGTGTTGGCTACCTGCCATGCTGGTTTGAGACCCTGCAGGGGGTTTGGATGGTCCCCTGGTGCCCCTGCTCCTCTCACCAAGGGGTCTACCCAGGCACAGAGGATGAAGAAGCAGCTGATTCGCGTCCCCACAAAGACTAGGAATGAAACTGAACTGATTAGAGGCGCAAGCAGAGGCAATTGAAGTTGCAGAAAGGAAAAGCAATTACTGGCTCAAAAGGAATAATAGGCATCAATTAGCAGTGAGTATCTCGGCTGACAATGAAAGGATTTTCAAGTACACACGCGGTGGCGGCCTGAGGAGCGGGGAACGCTGGCGCTTCCAAAAAGCTGCGGCAGGGAGACTGAGATAAAAGAGGGTGGACGTGGAGGAGATACGAAACAATTACCCAGCGCCAGCCGTCTGGAAGTATGGCAAGGGTGGACTGTCTGGACTGGAGACTCCAAAGGGCGGCAGTCTTGTAGAGCTTCTCTTCCACCACCTGAGCACCCTCACCTCGCCTGGAGTCGAGGAGTCGGCTTCTTCTCTTGGGGTGGAGGGGAGGCCTACATGTCCAGGGCCCCACAAGTCCAACATGCCAGTATTTTGCTGGATCAGACCCATCCATCCATGCAGCCCCGCTTCCTCTCAGCAACAACAGGGGACAACTCCAGCATGAGTCTCTGCAAAACCCGCAAACAGAGCTGGGAAGGTTTGTCCCTGGCATCTCGTATTCACAGGTAGACTGCCTCTGAACCTGGATGAGGAACAGCCGTTGCCAGACCTGCTGCCCATTAAGGTATCCAAACCTTCAAGGGAAAATGGTTTTAGCCAGGCGTGGGCAGACTTCGGGCTTATAGAATCTGTTTTCAGGGGGCGGGGTGGCTTATTGGGGGTCAGCTGGGGGGCACTGACTGAGGGGCACTCACATCCTTTGGAGGGCCTGCTTGGTCACCCCCAGGAGCCCTAGTATCCAGTGGAAGCCAAGCAGTAGTGTAGCTAAGGCACCTGGCAGCCAGGGCACAACATTTTTTAACACCCCATAATACCGCCCCCCCAAAAAAAATTTTTAACACCTCCCCATATGATGTCTTAGAAGCTTCCAAAAGGCACTTCCGGTTTTCAGCAAAACAGCTTCTAGGACACCCCCTCAAAGCATGGTACCCAGAGAAACGTATCTCCCTGCCCCCTGTGACCAAGTGGCGGGTGGGTCTAGGACCCACAGCAGGCTAGTGCCAGTGCTGTCTCTCTGGATTGTCTGACTAGAACCCACAGACCAACTAACTGGAGTCGGGCACAAACAGCACTGAGTACAGCTGGCCCCGCCTTGAGGCAGACTGAGGCAGTTGCCTCAGGCAGCACCATGGTGAGGGGGATGCCCACTTTCACCCACCCATTTGCCTCACCGCTGCTGCCGCTACACGACTCCTCCCACGCCCTGGATCAGAACAGGAAAAGGGGAGGCAGAATGGAAGAGGACGTCTCCTCCACACTTCCTCTTCTGCTCCATTTCCTCTTCCTCTTCCAATCATAGGAGCTGGAAGAACAGAAGTGGGCACGTGACCAGATAAAGGGGGGGCTGCCTTTGGCACACACTCCAAGGGCCAGGAGTCTTGGGCCAGCTGTGGTCATGGGAAGGGCTGAGAGCCCCTTTATTATGGAACACCTTCCCAGTGAGATTCAGAACTGCCTCTCCCTGTTAGCCTTCCAAAGAGGTTTGCCTTTTCCTCAAGGCCTTCACTTCTTAAGTTGCTCTAGGGTTTTGTGGTTGCATTTATGGCACTGTTCTTCATGATTTTGACTATTATTGCAGTTAACATTTTGTTCCTATTTTATATAAATTAATTCCATTTATTTGGAGGGAAAGGCAAGGTATGAATATATATATATATATATATATATATATATATATATATATATATATATAATGAAGATGCTCCCAATTATTTTGGTTCCTCTTTTCGGCACTTTTTCCTGCTCCACAGTTGTGAAGACGGGGCAATCAGACGGGGTTCACAGCATTCCACGTACAGTATGTGCAAATAATTTATGTTTGTGTATATGTCTTTCTTTTGTGCGTGTGTGTGTGTTTGCAGTGTAAAAACCAATAACACCCTCTCTTTCCACGGAACCCCCTCCAGCTACCTTCTGATGCCTTAAGGTTAAAATTAATAGGCAACGCGCAAACAGGCTGTCAGCTGCGAGAATACACCTGCAAACAATGTACGTTGAGCCTGGGAAAAACCGAAATGCAGAAAGAATGGGATGTGTTTCTTCAGGAGCCGTCTTGGGTCTCCCTGGTTAGGAGGAGGCAGTGGTGTAGCTCCTTTGCACCTCCTCTAAGCACTAAGTTTTGCAGGGAGTCTCAGCATGGCATGCAAGCGGCCCTTCCCTTTCTGGGGAGCAAAACGGAGGTGTACCCCAGAAGAGAGGGGAAACCGGCCTGGAATGGCTCTGAAGAGGAGGGGGAGGGACCGCTTGCAGGCTGCAATGAGGCTCCCTACAAAATTTAGTGCTTTGCACCCCCTCTAGCTAAGCTACTGGCATCGAGAGTGTTTTGATGCACTGTACAAACCTCTCTTAATTATATTTTTTATTACAAAGGAACTTAAGGAGGTACACATAGTCCATCCATCCACCTGTCCCTCTTTTTATGTTTGCAACAACCCTGTGATGGAGATAGCAGGGAAAGAGTGCAACAGGTTCAAGGTCACCCAGTGAGCATCACAGCAAGGGGGAAGTTGAACTCAGGTCTCTCTAGTTCAATACACTAATCACTAGGCCTGCTGGCTGTCCTCATTGTTGGCACAGCTATGGCGGCCAGCTGCAAAAGATGTCAGGAAGTTCCTTTGAATAGCAGATAAGGAAATTTTGGCTGTTGCTGCTTTTCTCACCCCATGTGACAAGCTGCACCAGTTGAACTCCTTTCCTAATGGGAGCAGCAGGGCCTCGTCCCCCTTAGCATCTGGCTACCCCTTGCATTACCTGAAGACATTTTGAAGAGAGGGAGGGCAACTCTTTTATCCTGTGACCTAATTTGGAACTGGTTTTCTAATTATTAAAAACAGAGGGAGGGAGATGAAATTCAAAGACAAGAGAAACACGCTTCAGGGTGGACCTGACCGATCAGGCCGGGAAACAGATTTAAGTGGAAATTTAAAAAAAAAATGAGCAACAAGCACATAAAATGTAGCTGCTGTGATATGAAAACTGCTGATCTGGCAAAAGAATTGAGTTCGAGAAGGAACTAATTTCCTTCCCCAGCGAAGTTCTTATTAGCACTTTTAAGAGTGTTCCTAAAATAGTTGGCTTAATTAATCAGAAGGAACGTCCAAAAAGGCTGCTCCCCCCCCAACTTCTCAGCCATTCCAATTTACATGAGATGGCTCCAGTTTTCTGGTTCCTCTCCCATCAGGATGAGATATCAGTGTTTGTATGTGTGTGTCTTTGTAGTGGAAGATCAGAAGATCATCAGGCGGATGATGTGGTGTTGCCAGCGATTCCCTGTTTTGACAGTTGGTTGACAGCTCTGGGAAGGGCAGGGCTGGCTCCACAGCTGTAATCAATCAAGGCCAATGGAGACCTGGATGGACACCTGAGCTTCATTTGACCTTGATGGGACTTTGAATGGACGTGGACTCATGGACTGAAGAGATGGCTCAGCTGAGCCTAACTTGGACTTAACAAGGTAGCTCACAGCTGAGCTGAATTTGGACATAACAAGGGGCTGCAGGATAAAAGGCAGCTTCAGAAGGAGCAAAGGGCTGGCCAAGCAGGACACTGACCCAGTCGGAAGCAGGACCCTGACGGAGCCAGGAGCCGGACCCTGACCCTGACCCAGAGGGAGACGCTACCTGATCCAGAGGAGACCTGACCTGACCTTGGACTGTGACCTGGCATATTGTTTCTGGACTCTGCTTTGGCAATCTGCACTTATTGGACTGGGACTGGACTCTGACTTTTGCCTGCTGCACTTGTGAGTTTAACAAGGGAAGCTAATTAGCCTTAAGCGGGCACAAGGCCCAGTGGATTGGGATTTGGCAGAACAGTCTTCAAAGGAAGATACACCCCTGTGCTGACATCCTGTCTGTGTGAAGGTTGCCTTTGAAGTCATAGCTGGGAGAGGAGGGGTGTGAGCCAGTGGTGTACACAGAGGTTGGTTGGGGGACCACTATCGCTCAGACTTGCCTACCTCATAGGCTTGTTGTGAGGACAGAAGGAGGGGAGGAACCATGTCCACCACCCTGAGCTCCTTGGAGGAAGGGCGGTATAGAGACACGGAAAAATAAACTCTTGTGCTGCCTTGCGTCAGAACTCAGGAGCAACATCCCTTTTTTCCTCGTTGCCACATTGTCCTCTTTGGGGAGTGCTGAGCAGGTGTTGCCGCCTTTGCGAGGAACAATTCTGCCTGAAGAAGACAAAGGGCAGCTGCTTGCTATTATTGCACCCTGATTGGAAAGCAATTAGCTTGCGTTGCCTTCTGAGATCAGAAGATACATTGTCGTTCCTCCGGTTTCAGGCAAAGTCACGGTAACTACACCTTGCCGAAGACAATTAAAACATCATAAGCAATTGAGTATGAATTAGTTGGTAGGACTTGGGCTGCCTCTCGGCAGTGATAGATTACCAACAAGGGAATCTTGAGTTTGTTCAAACAGATGCAATGGTAGCTAGAGATATTGATGGGGCCGGCCCATCCCTGAGACCGACTGAGATGGCTGCATCAGGTAGCAGATTGGCGAAAGGTGACATTTGCCTCCATTGCTTCTGCTGGGGCTCCTCCTGCTCCCTGGATTGGAAAAGGAAGGGGGGTGGAGTGGAAGAGGGAGTGACGAGAGAAGAGTGCTGTGGGGTGTGTTGGGGGGATCCTGTACGGGCTGGAAGACATGCGATAATAGAAAACGTGGCCACCCTTTCTGTTCACCCTTGACATACGTGAGTGTCTGGCCCCTCGCAAAGGCCGGCCCTGAGATGGGCTCCCGTCAGTGGGGCAGGCAGCCGGGTGAGGCAGGGGTCGGTCTGAGCGATGGAGGCGAGGACCGACGGGCAATCTCGCCAGCTGCCTGCGGAAGGTTATTAATGCCGCCTGTCAAAGGGTATCTCCAGAGACGGAGCTCTTTTCATATTTATCTCCTGCTACAGACTCATTGTGAAAGGCTTACAAGGAGAAGCGCTGGCGTCTGGTCCTGGGGGAGCTGGTGCAGATCTTTTGCAAGGGGTGTGGGGGGACAGCGGATGGATGGCAGCCAGATAAATGCTCATCTGTCTGATATTGACTGCAGCTGTTTCTCCGCCACCATTTCACAGAACGCTTTTCGACGTTATTTTGTTACCCTGCATTGAAACACTCAAGATGGTTTACGGCCTGAGAATAATGGCTTATGAACAAAAAGGCAAGCTACAAATCATGCTGGCTTGATGGAGCCTCCAGTTTCAGAGGCAGTTTACCTCTGGAAGTCAGTTTCTGGGGAGGGCAGTTGCCTTCATCTCCTCTTGTGGGCTTCCCAGAGGGATCTGGTCGGCCATTAGAGTCCTGGATGAGATGGGCCCCTTGGGACTGATCCTGCAGGGCTTTTCATAGGGTCTCGTAGTGCAAAACGAAAGAGCTATTGTGGTTGGAGGAGAGGAGAATAAGTGAATTTAGATATTGGTTATCATTTGTACAGTTACCTGATGAAGCTCCTTACCGGCCAGGTGGAACAGCTACCGACCCAGACTGTTCAGGGCAGGGAGAAGTTCAGTCATATCTCTTTTGTTGCAGGAACCATCCAGAATTGGCTGCTACCTGACTCCCTGTTCATTAAACACAGCAAACCATCATCTCCAGTAATTCCTCCTTTGCTGAATGTGGTCTTGCCCCTGACATCCACTTGCCTGCTGGCCAGACCTCCAGCTTGACATCTGCAAGCAAGAGGATCATGTACCTGCCGCCAGCACACGGGTGGGAGATCTGATTCCCTAACGCTCCCACCGACTGCACCCCTGTTAGTAGCATAGCTAGAGGGGGGTGCAAAGCACTAAGCTTTGCAGGTAGCCTCACTGTGGTGTGCAAGAGGCCCCTCCCCTTCGGAGCCATTCCAGGTTGTGGGAGCAAAATGAATGCCCAGAATCCCCATCACCTGGAATGGCTACCAAGGGGAGGGGGAGGGGCTGCTTGCGCACTGCAGTGAGCCTTCCTGCAAAACTTAGTGATTTGCACCCCCTCTAGCTACGCCACTGCCCTCCTGCTCTGGCTCTGCGTATGTGGGATCAATAGGCGCACTGATGTGGGGGGCAGTGAAAAGAGCAGACACAATCTTGCTCCCCCTTAGAATTACTGGAGAGTCTCTGCAGCCTTGAATACGTCTTTGTAGAAATATTTCTTTTGTTTTCTGCCTAGTCTGCTAACTGCTGAGCTTTCAAGCCCCTTCCCCGCACCCCAAATTAACTGACAGTCTAGACAGGGACTGAGGTCTGGTTTGCAATCTGAAACACATGTTTCTTTCCCCCCCTTTCCTTTCATTTTTATTAAAAGCTTTGTACTGCATCTTTAAAGAGCCTCCAAAGCTATATCGAAAACATAAATTAAAAACGAAGCAGAATAGAATTAGGAAAGCTTTGTAAAATGGGTTTTTATTCCTTTTCCCTCTCCTCGTTATTCTAGCGCTAGGGCAATTTGCATATACGCTGGCATCAAAGTTAACTTTCCAAAGCAAGAATTACCTATTCTTTGTGTGTTTCTCTAAACATGCATGCCTTCTGGATTGTAAATCACACCTCTGCATTTTGTCTTCACAACACCCCTGCAAGGTAAGTTAGGGTGACTGAATGACTGGTCCAGAGTCATTCAGGGAACTTCACAGCTTAGCCAGGATTTGAACCCAGATCTTCTTGGCTTGTTAGCACACATTGTTGAAGGAAGAGTGAGAACTTTGCTTGCATCCCTGAAAACTAGGGCCCTGGCCATCTCAGATGGGGTTCAGGGCTCCTAGTGAGCAGGAGAGATTTCAAACGAGGCCTGGAATAAAGTAGAAAGTTTTCAAGTGGTGGCAAATCTTCCATATTCTGGGCCATGCTGCTAACCAGTTTGCCCTGCCTCAGAGGACAGAGGAAAGCTGCCAACATTTGCATATAGATAAGGTCAGATCTGGTTCCTCTGGAGGAATCAGGATGGTTTATTAGCCTGGTTTGTTCTTCAAGGAGTCAGTGTCCCTCACTTTGCACATGTGCCCCAAGGAAACATCATCCCCTACAATCCAGATGACCTTGATGAGTGTGAAGGATGCTTGGAAACTTCTAATGACAGACCACCCCAGTCTGCTTTGGATGCCACCTCCAAGGCCCAGGGAGAAAGAGAGGACAATGCTTGCTTTATGGGAAGGACAAAACATTGCTGGATGAGTGATCAGGGCCGGCCTGTCCATGAGGCCAACTGAGGTGGTCGCCTCAGGTAGCAGAATGGTGGGGCGTTCATCTCTGTCTGCTCACATGCCTCCACTGCTCCTCTGCCCACTCCTTGGGTTGGAAAAGGAACAGATGGGGGCAGGTAGGAGAGTGCTGAGCTAGAAAGTTGGCGAGCGGGCAGAGCAGAAGCTGATGCATCACTGGATAAGGGGGTCGCATGTGTCTTGCTGCCTCAGGCGTCAGGAGATCCTGGTCTGTCCTGGAGCTGAAAAGAGGATGTTGCAGCTGTTGGAGGAAATTAAAAATAGTTTCCTCTTTGGGGGGAAGCAGAGTAGCTTAAGCAACGGACCCCCCCTTTTGGGTATCACCCCAGGGAACCTCCCTCACCCGGCTGACTGCCATTCAATGACAAAAAAGACAAAGAGGCAATGGCTTGTTAAAGTTGCAAAAAAGAAGTTATTTACTTACAGTTCCATTGAATGTATATTTACAGCATCCGATTAGGATCAGAGGTTCCGCTATTACTTAGATAGCAAGGCCCTAGAGCTGCCTCGCCCTGCATGCCATGTGCTCAAGATGGCGTGGACATCAGAGCCCTGGTGTGCGCCATCTTAACAGGTCGGTGGTCAGAGGACAAGAGAGAGGAAGTGCTCAGAGGAGAAGGAAGGATAAAGGGTTAGGGCCACACCCCACAAGGATCACAGAGAGAACAGGCAAAGAAAGGTCAGAGTCACTGGGCCATAGCTTGACCCCTTCTGGACAGCAGACGGAGTTGCACCAACTCCAACAGCAGCTTCTGGGATGGTGTGACAAGAACTTGGACTGGCCCTCTGTGGAGGTGATGTGTGAAGGTAGGAAGCGCCTTCTGAGTAAAGCCTCCGTTAATCCTGCTCAATGCCAGGCACAGCAGGCAAGCCAGCAAGCTGAATGGGTCACGGAGCCCTGCAGCTCGACAACAGCCCAGTCTCCTGCCCAACTGCAAGCTGGTCAGGTCGTTGAACTGGGATCAGCATGCACCAATGAATGGGAAAATCTCACGTGGTCCTTGTGAGGGGCTTGGACCTCCATGAGAATGTACGTGTGGTGTAAGGAGGAAAGGGGGAGAGGCATTTTAATTAAATGTAATTTTAACAGTTTATATGGTCCATTGGGGTTTGTTTCATGTTTATGGTTTAAACTGTTTTAACTGTTCTATTACTGTTTTAATGTAAGCCGCCTTGATTGCCCTCACTGGGAGAAAGGCAGGGCATATATAAAAATAAAAATAAATAATAATAAATAAATAAGCAAGATGGGCACGGTGCCAAATGGCTAGCAATGGGCTTTTGTTCCACTCCTTCTCACTGACCTGGCTGAATCAATGGGGAATTGGCCAAGTTCTGCTGCCACCATTCAAAGCACTAGGCAAAGGCAGAAAGAGGCTGCTTTGGAAAGCCCCTGTCCCTGAACTCTGTCCTTGAAATCAACATTAGTGAAACTCTGGTGACCTTGCAGGCTGGAGACCCTGCTCCCCAGTGACCTTGGTCCAGGGATCTCAGCACTGTTCCTGCACTCATAGGGTGAGAGGAAGTGCCTTTTGATAGAAACAGGGAGTGCTTTCAGGGTTGAACCCAAGGAGCATCAATCATCTCCCCTTCGGAGCCATTCCAGGCATTCACCTCCATTTTGTTCCATCACCTGGAACGGCTCCACAGGGGAGGGGCCACTTGCACGACACCTTCAGGTGCCTTCAAAACTTAGTGCTTTGCACCCCCTCTAGCTATGCCGCTGAGCAGCACATAAAGGCATCTCTGTGTAAAACGGTATAAATGTAGGGATGAGGACGTCCTGGTTTTTTATCTGATTGGGTGATTTAATGACCACCTGGGCATTTTTACCTACCCATTGACCTGATCAGGTGGGTGCCCAATTTGTTGGGCTGTGCCCTGTCCAGCAGGAGGCACTGGCTTGGATCCATTGTCCTTAGTAGAGCCAGACAAGAAGGCAGCAAATCCATGCTCTGACCAGTGGCCCTTTCATAACTGCAGAATTCCAAGAAAATCTTCTTGGTGTGTCGCTCTGCAGCCTGGTTAGGAGACCAAAGCTTCACAGATGCCTCTTGTGGGCTTGCAAGGGTCCAAAAGTGGGGGAAATCGGGGATCTTTTTTTTCTTTTTTTTACCACAACAAGCCACAGCTTGTTCATAAGAACATAAGAACAGCCCCACTGGATCAGGCCATAGGCCCATCTAGTCCAGCTTCCTGTATCTCACAGCGGCCCACCAACTGCCCCAGGGAGCACACCAGATAACAAGAGCCCTGCAAGGCTTCCTGGGAATTGTAGTTAAGAACATAAGAACAGCCCCACTGGACCAAGCCATAGGCCCATCTAGTCCAGCTTCCTGTATCTCACAGCGGCCCACCAAATGCCCAGGGAGCACACCAGATAACAAGAGACCTGCAAGGCCTCCTGGGAATTGTAGTTAAGAACATAAGAACAGCCCCACTGGATCAGGCCACAGGCCCATCTAGTCCAGCTTCCTGTATCTCACAGCGGCCCACCAAATGCCCCAGGGAGCACACCAGATAACAAGAGACCTGCATCCTGGTGCCCTCCCTTGCATCTGGCATTCTGACATAGCCCATTTCTAAAATCAGGAGGTTGCGCATACACTTCATGGCTTGTACCCCATAATGGATTTTTCCTCCAGAAACTTGTCCAATCCCTTTTTAAAGGCGTCTAGGCTAGACGCCAGCACCACATCCTGTGGCAAGGAGTTCCACAGACCGACCACACGCTGAGTAAAGAAATATTTTCTTTTGTCTGTCCTAACCCGCCCAACACTCAATTTTAGTGGATGTCCCCTGGTTCTGGTATTATGTGAGAGTGTAAAGAGCATCTCCCTATCCACTCTGTCCATCCCCTGCATAGTTCTGTATGTCTCAATCATGTCCCCCCTCAGGTGTCTCTTTTCTAGGCTGAAGAGGCCCAAACGCCGTAGCCTTTCCTCATAAGGAAGGTGCCCCAGCCCCGAAATCATCTTAGTCGCTCTCTTTTGCACCTTTTCCATTTCAGGTTCTTGCTCGAGAACCTGTGTAAGAAAAACGACTGGCAAATATTTTAATAAATAGCCAGCTGGTGCATCTCACGTGGTGTTGCCCCCAATAATAATATTGCCGTGACAAATGACCCATCTTTCCAGCACCAGGATTAATCGTGAAGAGGGAGGCAGGGAACGAGCAGGGCCCGCAAGGCTGCATTAAAAATCATTTACGTTTTACAGGACCCATAAAAGGGTTTCTTGTGCCAAGTAATTAATCATGCATTATGAATGCAGCTTTTATGAAAAAGAGGTCACCGCCAAAATGCACCCAGTACCAGCCCTGAAGCATTGCACTGAGTCCTGCCTTTCTCTGGGTGCTGGAAGAAAAGAACCAGCTGTCCTCTGGAGTCCCCCGCACTGTGGGTTGTGGATGAGAGCAACAGCAGTGGAGGCGGCCACACACCAGGATGGACCTGCTATGCACCGGGCCGGCCCATCCATGAGGCCAAATGAGGTGATTGCCTCAGGCAGCAGATGTCCCTCCACATCTGCTCCTCTATCTCTCATTCTCTGGATTGGAAGAGGGCGCAGAATGGAAGAGGAAATGTAGAGGTGATCAGAAGGGTGGGCTAGAATGTCTCTGCTCAACCCCCTCCTTTTTTTCAAGGAGTGGGAGGAGGAGAGGGAGTGGGAGAAAGAGAGGCTGCCCCTTCAGCAGGTCATTGGGGGCAGTGCTTAGCACATCACCTCAAGTGCTTGGAAGTCTTGGGTCACCCTGACTACACACTGGAGTAGCCCATCAGTTCCCAAACTTACCCTGGTCATGGCATCTTTCTTTTGCGGCAGCTTGTGCTTCCCAGCTCTCCTGAGCACTGCTAGCTTGATTGCACGAGATCTTGTGTGTTCCAAGATAGCGGCGCCCAGGAGAAATGGGAAGATGGGCGCCAACGTGTTGGATTGCGTGTGAGATCTCATGTGTTCCAAGATGCTTATGCCCAGGAAAGCCAGACGAGGATGCCAGGGACATCCTGTCGTGACCCTGTGAGTTTGCCACTGCACCCTCAGGTGCTGTGGCACACAGTTTGGAAACCACAGGAGTAGCCTGAAATTTACTGGATTTTGAGTCACTGGAGAGGAGAAATGAGAGGCGGGAGGGTTTGGTCCCCCAGAATTCTCCCCTGGAAATAATTTACGCTGATGATGCACTGTGTATCTGACTATTTGAGAGGGTTGTGCAAGGGAACAGTTTTCATTTCAAAACCCATTCAAGTTGAGTTTCTTAAACAATTGATATTTTTAAAGTTGTTTTCCCAACTTTTAGACAGCCCGAGGCCACAAGATGGTCTTCAAAGTAAATAATAAAATACTCTTGAATCAAATTGGCAAGACATGAAATGCAACAGCAAGGAGCAGGTGGAAACAGAGCAACAGCTGACCAGCCTAAGCCTGCAACAAGCCTCTGGGAAGGACTGGAGCTCTCCTCCCTCCAAAGACTCAGACAAACAGGGTAGTCTTCATTAACCTCTGAAGTGCCAGAAGAGTGGGGGCAGTATGGATCTCCACAGTTTGGGGGCAAACACTAAAAAGGCCCTGTTTTGCAAGCAAACTCCAGCAGGCAGTCCCCCCCCCCAAGTTCTTGTTTGACCAGTAGAATTGCTCAGGAGCAGGTGGTCTTCAAGGTACCCCAGCCCCAAACTGCAACCACTGAGGGCCCAATCCTACCCTCTCCCAGCACTGGTGCTGAACTCTAGCGCTGGTGCTGGGTGCTATAAATGTGCTGTAAAGCTT
This sequence comes from Tiliqua scincoides, assembly GCF_035046505.1. Lineage (NCBI taxonomy): Eukaryota > Metazoa > Chordata > Lepidosauria > Squamata > Scincidae > Tiliqua > Tiliqua scincoides. The sequence goes on from NC_089828.1 coordinate 58,718,113, forward strand.
GTTTATTGCACGTTTACAGGGGAGAAATTGGTATGGGAGCAGAACCCTGCTCTGCCAGATCCTCTCCTCTGTGTTAGGCTGAAAAACCCCACACGGAGCTCCTCCAATCTGTGACTTTCAAGAACAGCCCCACATAGAGCATGTTGCAGCCATCAAAGTTGATGCTTTTCCATCTGAATTCAATGGAAAACAAATGAGCTCACTTGTTTTCATTCCCATTCATGTTCAAAAATGAATTTTTTTGAACCCCTTGCCCACCCTTTGATGCTTGATGCTCAACTGCGATCTTTGGCTGGAGCTGAAATGCCTTTCACAAGCTTTCTCTGCAGTGCTGAGTATTCACTGGACATGTGGCCGAAACATCTGCTTGACCCCGGTTGGAGGGACAATCCTGGATGGCAACCAGGCCTGGCAGGAGAGAATTCCAGCCGCATGCTCCTGTTCACCAAATCACCTGAGTCCGTGGGCTCTGAATTATTCACAGGGAGCCTGGCAGAAGGGCTCGTCTCCACCTTAAATAAATGTTTATTTTAACCCGAGCACATTAGCCCGCACCCCTGAGCTGCTCTCCGGCTAAATGCGTTTTGCTCAGCAGGTCTGCACAGCGCTAATTAAGGTTTTGTCAGCTGTTCCATTACACACCTCTCCGTGCCAGCACTTGGTATTTATCATCCGTTTCAGATCTCTGCAGCCAGGAGCTGGCGAATCACTCTTGGCACGGGGAGAGGGGCAGGTTGCATGGAAGCAAGGCCTCTGTGTGGCGGAAGGGGAGATTTGGAAAGCTCGAGTGGAGCCAAGGAAAGGTCAGACTGGAAAACGGGCCCTGATTTACACCATCAGGGAGATGGGAGGCTGGGTTCAAGAGTGCCTGTTGGGCACAGATCCTGCACGAAGAGGGATACAAAGTCTTAACATTGCCATGATGTGATCTCTCCTGTCAAATCCCACCTTGATGCCCCCCCTTTTCCCCAAATCCTTTGGCACAAATCCTGAGCCCCAATTTCCTACTGCAACCAAGGCTATTTCCATGGAGCTGAAAGAAATGCACCATCTTCTGGTCATAGATCTGGTGTTGCATAAGTTTAGCACAGTGGTTCTTACACATTTACCACCGGGACCCTCTTTTTAGAATGAGAATCTGTCAGGGCCCACTGGAAGTGATGTTGTGACCAGAAGTGACATTTTTTACCAATCCTAGGCTGCAATATGAGCCACGCTTACCCAGGAGTCAGTCCCATTGACTATCGTTAAAAGAATATACATAGTAGCTTGTTAGAAGTACAGGTCTGTAACATATCCCCAAATGCAGTCCCATGCCATGGTAGCATCAAGTAATATATTAAAAATAAAATATTGAAATGAATGGGGACCCACCTGAAATTGGTTCACGACCCACCTACTGAGTCCCGACCCACAGTTTGAGAAACACTGGTTTAACAGACTGATCTACACATAGGGATGTGGCTGATTTAAATACCACAGTTGCCATGAACGCAGTAGGGGGCCTTGGCAAGTCATTCCCTCTCAGACTGTCTTCCCATCTGCAGAATGGGTGTAAGACTACTCCCCTTACAGGGTTGCTGTAAGGAGCATATCAAGATAATACATGTGAGTGGTCTAAGGCCTTACCTTCTAGCATCCCATGTGGTGGGAAATGATACCTTCCCTTTATGTCAGTGGAAGCCCACCCCAGTAACCACATGACTGAAAATGGTACCCCTACTGTGTCAAGTCTGCCTCTCCCATCTCAAGACCAAGTTGTTGGGGTCTTTTCATCCTCATGAAACAAAGAGGAAGAGATTTGGGGTTGCACATGGGGCTTTCTGGGGTGCCATTCCCATGCCTTCCATGGCCAAATGTTGGGGAATTGTGTGACCCCCTCTTGTCTCGCTATCCTGGATCAACAGAAAAAGAATTAATGCCCACAAGACTAATGGTGTGGCTAGCAATGATGTTCACAAGGGCATGATTCCCCCACACCATGAGCTCCTGTTTGGGGGTATCATGGCACCCTCTCAGAACATGGTCTGGCATGTCCAACCAGTCGGAGGGGTTTTTGACCCCCAGGGTGGATTTCTGGGGAGGGTTTGTGGAAGAAGCCATTTTGTGTGAGCAAACTTGCTTCTGAGATTAGTGTGAGAACATGGAACTTGTTTGGCTGTCCCACGAGGCACATCAACCCCACAGATTGCATCAACCCCACAGATGAGCTGGGATGATGGGGCAGTAGCAAGGCTTTTGCCCAGCCATGATGAGGAATGGAATGGAACTGGGACCCCTTTATGTGGTTCCAGAGGGCATAATGGCACTTTGACAGAAGTTAGGTCCTGAAACTACTCAAGTCCAGAAGCCGTGTACAAAGTGTGATTATTACTACTCCCAATGGTATAACTAAAGGGGGTGGAAAGCACTAAGTTTTGCAGGGAGCCTTGTTGCAGTGTGCCCCTTTGGAGCCAGGTATATGCCTCCATTTTGCTCCCCCCACCTGGAATGTCTCTGAAGGGGAGGGAGAGGAGCCGCTTGCATGCTGCGGTGAGGCTCCCTGCAAAACCTAGTGCTTTGCACCCCCCTCTAGCTACTATACTGGTGCCACACATGGGCACCCTGCACGAGGGACAATGGTGATCAAGCTCTGCCCAGTTGAGGTCCGCAGCTTCTGCGGAAAACCCTTTTGCTCCATGTGCTTTTCGGGTCTGGGAACAGGGGAAAAGGGCCAACTTTCACTGGAACCCTTTTGCGTTGTGATGCCTCTGGCAGGGCTCTGTGGTTTTGGTTGAGGTAGCAAAGCCTTGGGGATTCCTGACAGTGTAGACATGACATTCAAAGCGTTGTGGGCTTCATTTTGGAGCTGTGGTGGTCGCAAGGACTCTCTCCCTCACCCTCGCGTGCGCAGAGCCAAAGTACTTAGGCGAACACAGAGGCAAAACTGCCATGTCATTCATCACCCCCCCCCCCAATACACATTCTTAATGGCTCCCATTCAGAGAGAGTCAATTAGCATAATAGACATGCTGGGCATGCGCATGTACCCCAATGCTCTGATGTTGCCCTGCTCTTTGGGAGATAACTGAGAAGCTGAATGTCCCACTTGCAACCACCCCTGGAATTCAATCCCTGACACAGAGAGGGAAGGAGGGAGGGCCATGCGAGTTCCTTGTCGAGGCTGTCCCCCCACTCCAGGAAGGTGGCTGGTGCAGGCCGTGATTTCCAGTCCTGTGTGCCTGCCGCAGCCACATCAAGTGGGAGAGGGCAGATCCTGCACAGGCTGGCTAGAAAGGAACAACCAGTGTCAGCAGGAATCCAGGAGGCCAGGACTCTCTTCAGAAAAGTGTCAAGGCGGCCCTCTGAGTGGTACCCCCTCATTTGCAGGCAACAGCAGGGGGCATTTTGGGTGGTGGGCAAAATAGTAGGGGCCTTCCACAAACAGCTGCACTGGCAGTAGTTTCCTTCCTCTTCTGAGTGATGCTTCCTGTTGACAGTGTTGTTCAGGGAGGATTATGGGAAAAATTGGCAGCCCCACTTGCGGGCACCATTTCTCCCCCTGCTCGCTTGGAATGATGCGGTGTCCCAACAGACCAGTGCTCAGGAGATGCTTCCATGCAAAAATGTAGAAAAGATGACTGTCAGTCAGTGGACATTGTTCCCGAATGAACACAAACACACGATTCTTTGGATTTTGGAGAGGCAATCAAACAGGCGACAGGAGAATTCAAAGGACTTCTTACGTTTACTCTCGTTTGCAAACGGAACCCTCCACAAACACACACACACGTGGAGAGACCCCGAACAATTACAATGATGCTGGTTTTATAGGGTAGTCTAGGTAGGGGAGGGGGGACAAAGGAGCACACAAAGAGAGCAAAACACATCCATGGCAAGCATGGGAAAAATAACAGACCAACAGTCCCACAAACATTTGGCTTGGTTATCAGATCAACATCTTGATCCTCAGGATGTTCAGGAGGGCAATTCAATATGCATCGACAATTTGTTTACAGAGATATCCATTACAAAGGATCTGGTACTCTATGCATCCCTTTTATTTGTTTATGGCTCTTGTTTATGACTTTCTGTTTACCCTTGTGAACGTATACCACAGTTAGCCTGTTCTCTAAGAGGGATTTTAGATGCTGGCTTTTGGTCAGAGAAGAGCCTTATGGGTGAACTGGGCATCTTGGGATATTTCCATATTGTGAGCTGGGCATATTGGTATCAACATTGTAAGGAGTAGCGCCCACCACTGCAAGATAGGGCGGAAAGTGGTGTCAAGTGGCCTGAAGAGTGGGTTTGAAGAAACTTGGGCTCCCCTCCATGACCCCAATTCAAGTAGAAAATTCTCCGACAAGTGCTTTTGACTCAGCCTTAAGAAGACGGCCTGGGTGCTTTCAAGTAATGGCAGTTCACAAAATCCTGGGTTGTTTTCCAGGCTTTATTAACAATTCCCTACAGCTAGACAGCTAGCATGGCAGGAACTGGAGTCTAGCCTCCGTTTCTCCCTGACATGCTATTTTTCTGAGACTCAGCTCCACAATGTGTCTTGGTAATGAAGACTGACAATATCCAGTCCAGACATTGCTGAAAGAAAAAGGAGGCGCTTCTTGACTCTTGTATCAGGATGGTTGTTTTACAGGTGCCATAAACCTGCTCTTCTTTTTATGGTGGCTGTCAGGCAATAAGGACACGGGGAGTTATGGCTGGGGCTGCTTTCCTCTGCTGGTGCTTTGCTGTGATGTCTCCCAGGGGATGGGCTGTTTGGTTTATTTGCAGGAAAAGCTGTGAAGGGCTTCAGGTAACTGGCAGAAGCAGTGGCACAGCTGGAGGACGTGCAAAGCACTAAGTTTTGCAGGCGCCTGAGCACTCCATGCAAGTGGCCCCTCCCCTTTGGAGCCATTCTGGGTGGTAGGAGCAAAAGGGAGGCAAATGCATGGTTTGGAGGAAGTGGGTGGGGGCTGGTTTTTCTCCTACTCTCCCAACACTAAGGGACAGCAAAGGTTACCAGAGCAAAATGATTGGGATTGGATCAAGTACAGGCAGGAGAAAGGACTTCAAAAACACACTGCTCAGTTGTGAAACTCATTGCCACAAGACATGGTGATAGCTACTAGCTCTGAAGTTTCCAAAGGAGATTAGACAAATTTGCAGAGGGGGAGGAGTGTTCTGACAACAGCCACAATGGCGAGCTAGAACTGCTGTGTTCTGGGGCACCATGGCTCGGAATACTAGTTGCTGGAGATACCCAGAGGGAGAAGTTTGTGGCCTTCATGCCTTTTTTCTGGACTCTCATAAGGCATCTAGTTGCCCACTCTGGAAGGAGGATGCTGACTGAGGTGGGCACTTGAGTCCATCCAGAATCTCCTTCTGTAATCACAGTCGGTGATTCCTGATTCCTAAAAAAAAAAATCATTGAGAATAAACTACAGGATCAATTCAGATCTAGTGATTTGCAAGACCTTCCCTGAAAAATTTATCTTGTTTGATGTAAAATTGTTGGACTTCCCTTAGAAAACACACACACACACACACACACACACACACACACACACACGTTAGATGTTTCACCTTGAGAGGAACTCAGATATTGCATTGAATTTCACCATGTGTGAAATGTTGGTGCCAGCTCTAGGTTATTTTGTTATTATGTTTATAGTACCAGTCATGCTCATGGTCCCTTACAAAAATGGAAGGTCTCTGCCCTGAGAGGCTTACAATAAAGATATCATTAGTAGGGAGACAACTAGGGAAGTGGACGAAAAGGGAGGTGAGACACAACAGCGCTAGGAGGGAGCTTAAAATGACAGAGTTGGTGGGTGTTGTGTTCCAAGGCTCTGTGTCCAGTTGACAGGGCAGGTGGCATTGGTGCTTGGGGCTGAATGAAGACATCGTTCTCCATTTTTCCTGCAGAGCAGCTCCCATTTGGGCCTTCAAATCCACAGAGCAATAACTGCAGCTGGAGACTTACCTGCTGGGTGCCAACAATACAATCCATCTTCTGCCTGGAAGGAGAGGACAGTGACGGTCTTTGGCCCAGATGAACCTCCCTCCCACTGGGAATACTCTTTCCTCTGACTCTGGGCTGCAAATCCAGCTCTTTCTCTCCTCCACCCCCCTGCCGTAAACAGGGATGGAAGACATTGGGCGGTACATCAAGAGTCGCTCTTGCCAGACAGTTTTATTGTGTCAAGAAGGAATCGCAGCTGAAGCCGTTTGTCAAGAGGAAGGTGGGGGATTGTGGAGGGAATTCTGCACTGTTGGAGAGAGGTCTGTTCATTCGGTGGCTCCTTTGATGTTCTTATGATGATAACTCATGCAGCTTCATGGCCGAGTTGGGACTTGAACCTGGATCTCTTGGCCCTAGTCCAACCACTGTTGGAAAAAGGAGGTCTAGGCCCCTATGTTAAGCAGAGTTATAAAGCAGAAGACCCTTTTTCCTGGTGCAATCCACTAACCCCTGCTGGATTGCTGCTGCGAATAGAATAGGTCAGAGGCAGAAAAGGGACTTGAAAGAAAAAAGTGCTCCACACATCGTTCACAAGCGCCTGCTGGCTGTTCAGGTGCTGAACTTTGCAAGAGGGGAATCCTGGATGCCCTTCCATTTGTGTGGGTGTGGGAGAGCCCTGGCACGGTGAGCTCCATGCAGCCCGCTTACGCCAGGGCTCCCAAGGAGATGTCTGCATGCTTTAAGGAGCAGGACTGGAGAGGAGGTGGAGGCCAGGGAGAGGCACCCCCCACAGATCAATGAAGGGCAAGGGCGGTGGCGTAGCTAGAGGGGTGCAAAGCACTAAGTTTGGCAGGGAGCCTCACTGCAGCCTGCAAGAGGCTCCTCCTCTTTGGAGCCATTCCAGGCTGGGGTGGCTCTGAAGGGGAGGGGAAGGGGCCACTTGCACGCCCTGGTGAGGCTCCCTGCAAAACTTAGTGCTTTGCACCCTGTCTAGCTGTGCCACTGGACAAAGGAAAAGTCTGGGACAGGCAATCTCTCATTCCACTGGACCGTACCCTTCCCCCCGGTGTCCTGTAGGTGCTGCTGCACCTGTTCTCAATCACTGCGGCACTGTGGCATCCATCATCACATCTTTTCCCATTCCCTTCCGTTTGCAGCGCAAGTCGTTCATCCTTTAAAACTCTCCACGGCATCAACAGTCCTGGCCTTGGCAGGAAAGGTCAGGGGAGGCCGAAGGTGGAGGAGGCTGGGGAGACTGTCAAGCAACCCTGGAGAGAGGAAGGCAACACACAGCAAGACTCTGGCTCTAGGGCGGTCAGAACACAAGGCTAGCCTGGGCGTGGAGCAAGGTGAGCTGACCAGTGGACTCAGGGCGCTTCCTGGGTCAAGCTGTGGTGTGAGCAGAGGCCTGCCTGGAGCAGAAAGGCTGACACGAGGCCAGGCACCTCTTCCCCACTTGGGGCCAACTTGACCCTCCTCCACACCCTGCAGCCACCTTTTGCTTCCACTTCTAGAATGAAGCTTTGGGGAGAAAGGTGAGCCCCCCCCTCCAGTTCTGGACAGCAGTCCCGGTTCAGTGCCATTGCTGCTTTTGAGACCCTGGGGTGATAGGGTAGGATTTCAGCAGTGCTGAGGTTTGGAGGGAGGCAGGGATCCCCTGGGATCTCAGGCTCCTCTGGTGGGGTCGTTTTTCACCTTTCCTCACGGACTGCGGTCTGCGCCAGATACACCGGCAAGCATGAGCGGAGTGCCTCTTTCTACCCAGAGCAGCCCAGGGTCCAGGTCTGGCCGGGTCCTGACACACAGCCTCCCTTCATGCCACCTTCTTGCTTCCTTGTGCATTGTCCCACAATGTCCCTTCACCGAATCTGTGCTCCTCCGTCTCCACCAGGAATGGACAAAAAGCCTTTTTGCTGTGAACTCAGATCCTGTTGCAGTCGGCTTGCCTACGCCCTAATGTATCCTCCTTGCTTTTCCCCATCTCCAATAGCTAATTTACCAAACTCAAAAGTGAGCAATTTTCCTTTGAATGCTCTCAAGCCCTGTATCGTTGCTTTTTAAGTTAATTGTTGCACAAAGATAACCAGGAGGGAAGACCCACTGCATTCAAAGCCTCCCACTCAGATAATTTGGAAGATGCCATGCTAATTCCTTTAATTGCTGTTCATTGAGAGCTCGGCTGGCAACATGCCCAGAATGCAATGCAATGGCCCCTTTACAAGGAACCCAATTTTGATCCTTAAAAAAAAAAAATCTCAGAAAGATAGAAAACGTTTTTTCATGAATGGTTAGTGAGTTGAACACCGGAGATCTCAAAATAACCCAAAGGCAACGTCAAGGGGTTATATATAAGTGAGTGTGTGCTCCCTCCTGTGGCTTCCTTTGATTTCTGCCAATGGATCGTTCAAGAAGAGATTCACTAGTGAGGAACCACTTTTCAACGCAGCCTTTCGTTTTGTCAGAATTAGTGAGCAATCATATCATCACGCCATGAAGAAGGCCCTGGCACGAAGGCTCTCGTCTTTGTGCCAAGAGCTGGGGCAGTTTCCCCTGTTTTGCTCAGAGAAATGATGGTGGCGGAAGAGGAAGGAGGATGAAAGAATGGAAGTGAGAGAGTGAGAGAGACAGAGAATGAGAGAGTTGAAAGGAAAAACAAAACCGAGGCTTGCCCCCTGTGCCCCAGAGACACGCTGATATCAAGCAGGTATTTAGGCTGAAATATAACTGGGAGAAAAATGCAGGCGTCCAGTCCAAATTTCTGGACCATTCCAATGGGGTATCTTTGAATTGATAAGTGACACTCCAGTCTTGTTCTCTGCTGTGCAGAGAATGCAGGTGAGCCATGCAGGTGAGCCCTGCGGGTGCTCAGGGGGAGATGAACAGGGGGCTCCTGGGAGGGGAAATATTTTTGCCTTACCTCTGCATAGGCTTCCTGATGGCCTATGGGTCTTCACAAACTTATGCCATTTATATACCTGGCACAAGCCCAAGGAAAACCAGGTGGTGGGGTGGGGCAGGCAAAAAAAATAAAAATAATAATAATAGGGGAAAGGATTCAGCATGCACAACTGCCACCAGATCCATCCCTTCCCCCCCCCGAACCACCTCTTGATTCCTCCACCCAAATGACCTTTACTCCCCCTCCAAAGGTCTGGTATTGTCGCCATGTTACTGGGGTTTCTGAAGAAACCTTCAATCTAAAAGTGAACACATCTAGGCCAGTTCCCAGCCTCTCCCCTCCAGCATGGTCAGTTTTTACCAACATGCCATGCAAGAAGGGGCCAGGCAGTTCTGCCCAGCCCTTTGCTCTCACAGGGCCGTGTACATGCCCCACGATGCACTCAATGCACCTTTGGGTCAAGGTTTTCTGTGAACATGCAGGTTACAGGGGTCAGAAGGGTGGCACTGGCCTAACTGGCCCCTCCAGGTCACACACACAGAGGGACTTTTCATCAGGGCAAAGGGTCCCATTCATCACAGCCCTGTCTCCTCTATCTTTGTCTTCAAGCCTCTAGATCTTTCGGTCATGCTTCTCAGTTCTGTACCCGCCTTGAACCATTCTGTGCCCCAGGAGTCCCTGCCCCTTCGCTTCCTGGGGAAGCCGTTCTCTTCCTGGGGCTATTCTCAACCTGTCCCATGAAGACGCACCCTCTTAAAGCCTCCAGGTTATCTCAGTTCTCACCAAACTGACAACAGTTCCTTCTCTCACAGATACCATAGTGCCGACACTATCACCGTTGTTCTCTGAGCAGTTGAAATGCTTGAGAACAATTCCCATGGCCGAAGTCCTGTTGTTATTATTTTCATGTAACACTTTGAGCTGCCAATATTGATGCAAACTCCGCTAGCGTTCATCTCATTTCCTTAACAACCCTAATAGACTCTGCTTGTGGGACTGCTTGCCTGTGGTCAGCGATGCAGAACCCATCTTTTGGGTGAGAAGCTGTCAGCTGTGATGGGGGTTCTCCTGGGTAGGGGTACCCAGAAGCTGTTGCCTGTCTAGAGACTTGGACAAAAATGAAGCAGCTCCACTTCAGTAGATTTCCTCCTAATCAAAAAGCCAGGCACCTGTCTGCTTGGCCTCTTCCCCACTTACAGTTTGTAGTAGGATAGAGGCCAACAGATGGCATTTATTTTTTTAAAAAAATTTGATGTTGGCTCAGAACAACTTATCCAGAAGTTCCTCCACCTTTCTGGAGTCCATGGGATTGCTCTAGCCCAGGGGTGTCCAAAGTTTTTGGCAGAAGGGCCACATCATCTTTCTGACATTGTGTCGGGGGCCAGGGAAAAAAAGAATTAATTTACATTTAAAATTTAAATAAATTTACATAAGTTTACATAAATAAATATATTAAAGATGAACTTATATGAATGCATGAAGGTCTTGCAATAGCTCAAGGCCTATAAAAGGCCCTGCACAAAGCAAGGCTGGCCTTTCCTTTGCTGCCGCTACTGCATCACAGATGTGAAACAGCAAGCAGTGGAGGAAGCCCTTATCCCACAGCTCGTGCAAGAGGTCAAACAGTCACCCTGAAGATGAGAGCAGTTGCGTCGGGCCAGTGCAGGCTCCAACAAATCTCCAGAGGGCCAGAGCCTCATTGGAGACTGGGGGCTCCCTGAGGGCCGCATTGAGAGGCCTTGAGGGCCGCATGTGGCCCCAGGGCCAGGGTTTGGGCACCTCTGCTCTAGCCAAAGTGGTTTGAGGACTGGGGAAAGGTAGGAGGGTTAGCTAACTGGAGCATTCATTTGGCCAAGAAAATAGTCCCTGCTGTAGCTGCTGCTCCTTCAGGCCAGAAAGCTCACATTTTCTGTGGATAATGAAATAATCAAGTTGATCCGAACCTCAAAGCTAATCGAAAGGGATGAGAAGATGAGAAACTGAAAAAGGAAATTACCAAAATAAACACAGCCTGATAAAATATTCAGAAACCCAATGCAGGGGGAATGGCCGTCCCTAGTTCCTCCTTTTTCTGCGCATATGTCGGACAATTAGGGTCAGTCTGCTTGAAATCCCTGCCCAGGTTCTCTTTGCTGAAGGGTTGGAATGCTTCCAAATTTATTTCTTTACTCAGCGTGTGGTTGGTCTGTGGAACTCCTTGCCACAGGATGTGGTGATGGCGTCTAGCCTGGACACCTTTAAAAGGGGATTGGACAAGTTTCTGGAGGAAAAATCCATTATGGGGTACAAGCCATGATGTGTATGCGCAACCTCCTGATTTTAGAAATGGGCTACGTCAGAATGCCAGATGCAAGGGAGGGCACCAGGATGAGGTCTCTTGTTATGTGGTGTGCTCCCTGGGGCATTTGGTGGGCCGCTGTGAGATACAGGAAGCTGGACTAGATGGGCCTATGGCCTGATCCAGAGGGGCTGTTCTTATGTTCTTATGTTCTTTCCCCTAATTTCTCTTGGATTTTTCAATCACCTCTTCTGACTATCCAAATGGACCAATGCATTAGGATTGCTTCACTGTTCATATTTCTGAGCCCTGTGCCAGTGGCATAGCTAGATGGGGGTGCAAAGCACTAAGTTTTGCAGGGAGACTCACTGCAGCGTGCAAATGACCCCTCCCTGCCCCTTTGGAGCCTTTCTTGGCCGCTAGAGCAAAACAGAGGCAAATGCTTGACTCCAAAGGGAAGGGAATATTTGTTCCCTTACCTTGGAGTTGCATTGCCCTTACCTCCTTGCTGGAAAGTTGGTTAGGATTGCGCTCATAGTACTTTGCATCCCCTCTAGCTATGCCACTGCCCTGTGCAAAGACCATGTTTGAAGCAACTTGATGTTCCTTTTGTTGTCGTTGCATCTATATTTTCTCTCTTTCTACATATACACAGGGATAAAACCCTGGAAAAAAGGAATGGTGTGCTGTGTTACCTGTGAGCCGGTGGCAAGTGAGCATCTCGGCAAAACATGGCACCCAAAGAATCCTCGTGCAATCAAGGCTACAACTGCATCCAACTTGCTTTCTTTGCGGTGTGAATAGAGAACCTGGGACAAGTGGCACTGCGCAAAGTCTGTGTGCACCACCGAGTGTTTAGTCACCCGAACCTTCCAGACTGGGCAGGCTTCATATCTCTCTCCAGATTCTCCATTCTGCCACCATTTCTGACATTCATCTTGGCTCCACTGCAGTGGCATAGCTGGAGGAGGGCAGAGCAGTCAGGCTGGCAGCGGGGCGGGCAAGCGGCCCCTCCCTTCGGAGCCATTCCCGGTGGGGGAGCAAAACGGAGCCATATGGCCGGGAATGGCTCCGAAGAGAGGGTCCGCTTGCCCGCCACGCTGAGGCTCCCCGCCAGGCTGGCCGCTCCGCCCCCCTCTAGCTACGCCACCACTGCACTGAACAGCATCATGGCTCCTAATGCGTTTGCATTTAGATGCTCACTACTTTGCACAGCACTGATAAATCGCTAGCAGATCCCAAAATGTGAACCCACTGATTTGCATCCATATTATTGGACATCAGCTTGCCGCTGAAATATCTTTTCGTGGCCAAGAGTCTGCCTGAGGCTCGCAATTAACAGCCTGTGATGCTGGCTGCCAAGGCATCTCTCTTTCCTTGGATACGGAGAGGCTCCAACAGCCGTGACCTTGCAGGGAGAATCTGCTTTGCCCGTTCTGTTCCAGTCTTCCTAGCAAGTCAACGGAGCTGTCCAGCAGCTCAGCAACCAGCAGCACAGGGCTTAAGGACATAAGAAGAGCCCCTCTGGATCAGGCCAAAGACCCATCTGGCCCAGCTTCCTGTATCTCCCAGCGGCCCACCAGTTGCCTCAGAGAGCACACAACCAGAGACTTGCATCTTGGTGCTCTCCCTTGCAGCTGGCATTCTGACGTAGCCTACTCTGAAAACCAGGAGCTTGCACAAACTCATCGCCGCTTGCAACCTGTGATGGACTTTTCTTTCATTAATCTGTCCAGTCCCTTTTTAAAGGCATCTAGGCCAGGCACCATCCCCACATCCTGTGGCAAGGAGTTCCACAGACTAATGACACACTGGATAAAGAAATACTGTCTTTTATCTGTTCCAACTTGCCCACCAGTCAAGGTTCGGGGATGTCTGCTGGTTCTGGTGTTGTGTGAGAGGGAAAAGAACATCCCTCTCTCCACTCTATCCATCCCCTGCATAATTTTATATGTCTCTAAAGGTACAAAATTGCACTGGGCAGGGGAGGAGCAGTCCAGGAGGAAGTCAGATCTGGGTGCTGGTTTTTGGAGCTGTTGCTGGGGAGAAGAGGATGGCAGCTCCTGGCATCACCAGTCAGTTTTGATTCCCTGCCCCCTCAACATGACCCCCAAATCATCCAGTGCTCCTCCCTCCCTGCTGTTCTCCATGGTCCAGTTCCATGTAGCCATGCACTCACTTCCATCCAGCCATTTCTGTTTTGCCGGTTCCAGCCAAGAGCGCAGGCTTTCTGGCGGAGCTGAAGCTAATATTTGGGGGAAGCTGGTGAAGCCCAGTTGCCACCTGTCCTGATGCCAGTGTCTCTTGCCATGACCGTCAAGGTGAGCTGCTGAGTGCACAGCATGTCCCAGCCATTGTGAAGCTGAACAAAACGATGGGTAAGCGGCACTTTGCACAGGAAATGTGCTTTCCCACCAGTGGGCCCAGCGCCAGCTCCGCAGATCTGTCCCACCTTCGATTCTCCTTTATCTGTCTGTCTTGTGGCCAACGCCAGCTTAAAGGGACCACCCCCCATCGCTGAACACTGTCCTTGAGGTGTTTCTGTGACCAGCCTCCCCTAATCCATTTCAAAGCCTCTTGTAAATCCTAGTCAGATAAATTCTCCCCATTCCCGACATAAAGAACCCCAGCAGTCGATCAGAAGTTTGAGAAGGGGGGGGGGGGGAAGTACAGCTTTATTGGGGAAGATGAATGCGATCCTCTTATCCAAGTCAGTCAGCGACACAGCGCTGGGCTTAAGGCTACAATTCTGCACGTTGGGAGAAAGCCCCACTGAACTCCTCAATGAGACTGACTGCAGAGTGAGCCTGCATTACAATCAGAGAAGTAACAAGTGCAGGGCCTGGGGGCATCTGCTATGCCAAGGGGGCACACGACTGCCTTGTACCGCTCATGGTCCTACCCAGAAGAGAAGGAATGGGGGGCGCAAAGCCACCAGCACCTTCAACTCGAGGCGGAACCCAGAATTGATGTCACAAGGTCATGTGCTAGCACTGCGCCTGGCTCAAGGACTTGATTCCCCTATAAGTCCCAAGCAGCACGGGGTGGCAGCAAATTCATTATTGGCAACCTTCAGTCTGGAAAGACTCTGGTATCGTGCTCTGAAAGGTGGTTCTGGAACAGCGTCTACTGTGGTTGAAAAGGCCAATCCGGGAGTGCCAATCCCTTCCACACCGGGAGCAAGTGCAGTCTGTCCCTGGTCTGTCTCCCTGGCTATGGGCCTTCCTTCTTTGCCTCTTAGCCTCAGACTGTTGGCCAAGTGTCTCTTCAAACTGGGAAAGGCCATGCTGCACAGCCTGCCTCCAAGCGGGCTGCTCAGAGGCCAGGGTTTCCCGCTTGTTGAGGTCGCCTTAGGAGTGGTGGTAGCAAAACAGTTTCTTTAAAGGTGAGTCTGCCCCAGTCATGTCTCAGATGAAGAGTGCAGGGTCTGATTCAAAGGGAACGTCAGCAGGGCTCTGCTGCGTCAGAACAGTTCGCTGAACAGCCTGTTGCCACTTCTGTGTCTCCAGGCAGCTGAAAAACAAGGCCTGGGTACCAGTTCTACTCAGGGTTGCTGCCAGGGACTGATCCTTCCCCACAGGTATTCTGTGGGAAAATACACCCGTGAGTTTCAGATGATGTGGGCTTTGCAACCACACATTCACACCAATCTGGGAGTTTATTCGTGGGAAATACCATGCTAGTCCCTCCTCCAGCACTGTCAATCATCCTATGGCAGACTTCCTGGGTCTGCATGTACCCCAACAGCACTAGGGGTGGTGAAAGGGGTGGAGTTTCCTCCAGAGGGTTTTTCTGGTTGTGCAAATGACATGGGGATGCTTTGTGTTTGTGTGTTTGCTGTGACAGTGTGTGCCGGGTGCTCAGGCTGCAACCCTCAGCTAGGCAATCCCTAAAGGTTACTTGAGCTTGCATGGCCAAGAGTGTGCATGGCCGTGGAACACGTGCCAAGGGCTGACCATTGGCTATTTCTTGGGGCTTGCTACTGAGTGAGCATGAATCGGGTTTTGCCCCAAGGCAGGCACATGGGGGTGCTCAGGCCTTCACACTTGCACGTGAAAAAGCAGGCAAGGAGATTTCCATTCCGAACACACACTGTGATGTAACAGGAATGCAAAAAAGGGTTCAAATGGACTCCGCAGGGCACTGGAGGAACAGCCTGATTAGCTGTCAGCAGCCTCCTCCCCCACCTCCCCCACTTTTCCAGGGAGGGAGCCCCACTGGGAACAATGGGAGTTACATCTAAGCAGAGGCATTACAAGGGTGGAGCCTGAGGGGCATCTGCCTCGGGTGCGATGCCAAGGGGGATGCGTGACTGCCTTGTGCCACTTGCGGTTCTGCCTGGAGGAGGAGGCGCTGGTCTTCTCCTGTGCCCCCCCCCCATGGAGGCCCCCATAGGCTCTCTGTGGGATATAGGAAGCTGGGCTAGACAGGCCTCTGTCCTGATGCAGTGGGGCTCTTATGGTACTCAGCCTGCTACCTGTTGGTCTTTTGTCCGGAGATGCTGGGCTGGTACTTTCTGCCTGGAAAGCACGTTCTGTATCACTGACCTGCAGCCCACTGCAAGTGGCCAGGAAGATTTCTGATTTCCTGCTTTCCCTTCCGTGGCGTGTTCTTTGATGCTCAGCTTGGCCAAGCTCTGGCTTTGAGGCAGTCCACGATTGCCCAGCATGGGGCCTTCCCTACTGGCAGAGATAAGCAAAGGCGGCCATGCTTCAGAGGCACGTGCCAGAGGTCGCCTGGGCACCTTGCCCACCACTTAAACCAGCCAATATTGGCAACGGTAGAATGTTGTGATTTCCTCGCTGGCTAAAAACTCCTTTGTAATCCTGACAAAACTGTAGGCACAGTGGCGTAGCTGGGGGGGCGGAGCATTTAGCCTGGCGGGGAGCCTCAGAGAGACGGGCAAGCGGCCCCTCCCTTTGGAGCCATTCCCGGCAGGGCGAGCAAAACGGAGTGTTTTGCTTCCTCTGCCAGGAATGGCTCTGAAGAGAGGGGCCGCTTGCCCGCCTCGCTGAGGCTCCCCGCCAGCCTGAGTACTCCACCCCCCCCAGCTACACCACTGGGTAGGCATCATTTTTTTTTTTTACTCTGCAGTGAAAATGAGGCTATTTGCCTTCAGGTAGTAAAAATGTTCCAAATTTCAGGAAAATTCGTATCTATATCTACACATGCACATATTAAAGAGTCTAAAAGAGAAACACACGACAGACCAAGTTATGATAGAAATATCCTCTGTAAGTAGATTAACCAGATAGAAACATTCTGTATATGGAGAAGGCCTAGACTTAACCCAGTATGGTGCCCAGGTCCAAACACAGAATGAAAATCCTGCCTTGCCCACCTTCTGTGGTTCTTTGAGAAGGTCAGCAGGCATGTGGTGATCTGACCGACGTTGTGTACTTGGACTTGCAAAAAGCTTTCCACAAAGTTGCTCAGCTGGGCTCCTGTGTCAACGTAACTGTCATGAATCAGAGGACAGGTCCTTTGATGGATTGGTCACTGGTGAAAGGACAGGAAGCAGAGAGTAGGAATACATGGGAAATTTCCACAGTGGAGGGAAGGAAGAAGTGGGATCTGTCTTGGGATCTGTGCCGGAGGGGGCAACCAAAATGATCAGAGGGCTGGAGCACCTTCCTTCAGAGGCACAGCAATTGTGCTTGGGGCTCTTCAGAAAAAGGCCGTTAAGGGGGAGGGGCTTGATAACTGAGTCTTGCAAAGTGTGGCATGGTGTGTGAGAAAGAGGAATTTTCCTCCCTTTTGCAGTAATACTAGAGCCAGGCTGGGTCATTCGTTGAACCTGATTGGAGGGAGATTTAAGATGGCCTCAAGGAGGTCCTTCTTCACGTGACTCACCACCAGTTTGTGGAATTTGTCGCCTTAAGGTGTGGTGCTGGTTACTGGTTCGCATGGCTTTCAAATTCCAATTTCTCCAATAGGAGAAGCTTCCCAATGGCTACTAGTCAGCTCTACATTTCCTCCAGGTTTAGCGTCAGTCTGCTTTTGGATGCCAGTTGCAGGAGATCCCCAACAGGAGATGGCTGTTTGCCATTCTCACCTGCTGGTGGGCTTTCCACAACTGACTGGTGGGCCACAGTGGGAAGCAGGATGCTAGACAAGGTGACCCCTGTGACCTGATCCTGCAGGGCATTTCTTACATTCTAAAGCAGGGGTGTCCAAACTTTTTGGCAGGAGGGCCACATCATCCCTCTGACACTGTGTCGGGGGGGGGGGGAGGAAAAAGAAGTTAATTTACATTTCAAATTTGAATAAATTTACATAAATGAATACATTAAAGACAGAACTTCCATGAATGAATGAAGGTCTTGCAATAGCTCATGGTCTATAAAAGGCCTTGCACAAAGCAGGGCCAGCCTTTCCTTTGCTGCCATTGCTGCATCACAGACGTGAAACAGCAAGCAGTGGAAGGAGCCCTCGTCCCACAGCTCACACGAGAGGTCAAAGAGTTGGCTGTCACACTGAGAGCAGTTGGGTCGGGCCAGCATGGGCTCCAGCAAGTTTTTGCAGGGCCAGAGCTCATTGAAGACTGGGGGCTCCCAGGGGGCCGGATTGGGAGTCCTTGAGGGCCGCAAGTGGCCCCAGGGCCGGGGTCTGGGCACCCCTGTTCTAAAGGGAGGATCACAATCCTCTCCAGAGCTTGGGAAAAGCAGAAGCCTGTTTTTGGAAAGGAATCTTGCCATGGTGTGCACCCTTCTTCATCCCTCCCTCTGCACCATATCTTGGACTAGCCTCTCTCCTCAATGGCCAATAGTGTGATCCTCTCGTCTTCTCCTCCCCCCTCCCTTCCCCAGACTTCACTAGGAAAGTATTTATTACATGTCAGCGTGATAAATGAAAAGTCATATTTTACTGTGAATTATTCCAGCCCCACGGTGCAGCCCGGATCTATAGCCTCAGAGAGTTATTAACTGTGTACCGCAGAGAGCTGTAAAAACCTCATCTTTTTCCCCCCAGTCCTGGCTCTGTCGGGGAGGAGGCCAGCAGCATGTGGCAGATACAAGCAGGGATTAGGAGGAAAGTGGTGGGAAAGAGATGGGCTTTGAATTTCCTTGGATGTTGCCCTGGGCTGGTGAGACAATTCTGGAAGTGTGTGGGGGTCCCCTTGAATGTCAGGAGGAGAATTCTAGGTGGCTTCTGATTAGGCCTAGAGCACTTTCAACAGTCTCTGTTGTGCTGCAAAGTCGGTGACAATGCTTTGGTTTATTGGTGCGTTTTATGTGTTTTGTATCCAAAAAGTAGTCCTGAGGAAATCCCATTGAAATTAATGGGACTTAATCTAGCCACGACTGACATACATCATTGATTTCAGTAGGGCTTCCTCTTGGGATACAACCCAATATTTCATTAAACAAACAAACAAACAAACAAACAAACAAACAAACAAACCTTTATCATCTCAACCTCCAGCAGCAACTGGGACTCAGGCATGGAAAGTCTGACACACTCCTAACAGCCACAGAGAGGCAGGACAGACCCTGGCTCTGAGCCGGAACTTGAGAATCCAGAACCCTTGGAACGTGAGACCCTCGAATCAAAAGACGCGCACCCTGACCCAGATTCTCCCGAGGGACCAGCTACCTCCATGTCTGGAGCCTCATGTTCCTCCTAGAACATGTTTTCGAGGGATCTGCGGTCAGCTCCCTCTGTGATGCAGTTCCGATGAGTCTTCTAAATATTCTTATTTCAAGCAGCTTTCAAGGAGGGAGAATAGGGGCTGCTTTTTGTGGGGAATGCTTTCCCCCATCTATTATTGTTCTTTTATTGCTTGGTGTTTGTGCCATAATTTCTAAATGATATTACGTTTGATTTTGTTGTAAGCCACCTTGTGCGGTTTTTACCTGGAGAGCTGGGGTATAAATTCATTCAACAGATAAATAAATAAATAGCCCTAGACTGCCAATTCTTTGTTTTTAGGCTATGCCCCTTCTAAACTGGCATGCACACCTATTATTTTGGGGTAGACTGCCTCTGAACACAAAGTTCTACTGGGCCAACGCAGCTAATAATGATGATAGCCCTCTCTTCTGCCACGCCTTTCTCCAATCTTCTTTTTGTGCACCTGAAGCCAACACCACACCCTGAGGCAACAAATTCCACACGCTAATTATTCATGGTGTGCAGGAATTCCTTCTCCTGAAGCTACTGCAAACCATTCTCCTGAGTGACCCAGAGTATGAAAAGAGAGGAAGAAAAATGCGCTCTCCATTTTCACCGCACTGTACATAATTTCATAAGCCTCGATCATGTTCCCCCTTAGGCATCTTTTCATCTGAGCTACAAAGCCCCACACAGCCTCGTCGCTTCTCTGAGGGCAGCCGTGTAGCCCTCATTCTGACTCGGGATTTTTGTTCCTAATTGACAAAGAAAACCAGAGTTCTTTTCTCTCCTCTCCCTCCCATGCCTCAAGCAAGCCTGGCAGCGGTCAATAGATTCTTGGCTGCCACTTGATGTCTGAAAGAGATGCACACTTGAGCAATAAATAACTCAATAGCATAAGTGAAGGTGTAATTGGAAGTTCACAACCCATAATTTTAAATTGTATGGTGCGTGCGTGGATCTCCAGCTCGAAGAGAAGAGCAGCAAAGCCCCAAGCTGCTCCGAGGGATGGCTGAGGCATCAGTACCATCCTTGCCATGCTGTTCCGTAGTGCAAAGGATAGAGGTGCCCAGAGCTGCATGCTTCTTTGAAGCCTGGTGACTGACAGTGCTTGCCTAGTGGGCATGGCGTGCCGGAGAGAACAGGGCTGCTGCGGAGATCTTGATGGAGGACAGCAGAGTTTTGAGTCTTTTCTGGAACTGGCTGGCAAGGAGCAGTCTTCGACAGCTGTAACGGCACGCTGCTGTTTGGGGGGACGGACTGTGCTTGGCTTTGCATTGCTGCTCTGGGGATGCATCTTGCTTGCCTTCTGTTCTGTCTGGAACTAAGCAGGCATTTCAGATACACAACCAGCCTCCAGTGTTCTTTTTCTTGCAAGGAAAACTGCCTTGGAAGCTCTTCCTTGGAAAGTGTTTCGCGCCATGTGCCGTTTCATGTGTGGAATTCGCTGCTAGGAGAGGTGGTGGTGGTGGTGGCACATCTCCATAAGGAGGAGGCTCGGCTGATTCAGGGAGGAGCAGAGGCAGTAGTGCCATGGCCTGATGATGATGATGATGATGATGATGATGATGATGATGATGATGTGGAAACTCCATGTTCCGAGGCAGTAAACCCTGACCACTGGAGAGGAACAAAAGGGCAAGTCCACAGCTGTTTTGTAACCAGATCTCTGACCCAACTTGGTCATGATTGCCTACATTGACTGTGGCTGCAGTTTGCCAGGCTTTCCAGTGGGGTCTTTTCCAGCCTTCTCTGGAGACGCTACCAGGGACTGAAACTGGGACCTTCTGCATGCAAAGCAGAGGCAGCAGCACCACCAAGCCACAGGCACGAGCTGCTCATGGGTCTCCTGGAAGCGTCTCGTTGGTCCCTGCAAGGATGTTGGGTGGCTAGATGGCTTTGGTCTGGCCCAGCAGGACTGTTCCTAAAAAATATGAGGTGAATGAAGGAGAGGTTCCAGTTGATCACGAATGGAGCCTCCATGTTAAGGAGCAGTGGTAGCACATCAGTGAGTAGTAGAGGCTGGGGACAAAGCGCTGGAGTGACTGCTGCCTGGAAGCCCTGCTTATGGGCTTCTTGGGGGAAATGGTTGGCCATGGGGGGAGGGGGGAGCAGGAAGCTGTCATAGGTGGACCTTTGGTCAGGCCCAGCAAAGACACTTGAAGCCATGAACCACACACAAACCTGCCTCTCTGATGTGTGTATTTCAATGGTACTCATGTCCCCACACATGTCTCCTATACATATACTTGTCTCATGGCCCGATCCTATGGGGTCATCTGCGACAGAGGAACATCAGTGCCCACCAAGGCACAAACATCACACCACCGCCAGACCATTCAGAGCCACCATGGAGCCCTGGTAAGGGCAGCAGGGATGTGTCATGGGCAGTTCAGGGGAGGTTTGAGGTGGGAGGGGAGGCAGGGGACAGTCCAGGGAAGAGAAGGGGTGGATCACGGCAGCGGTGACTAGCACCCAGTGGCGTAGCTAGAGGGGGTGCAAAGCACTAAGTCCTGCAGGGAACCTCACTGCAGAGTGCAAGCAGCCCCTCCCTCTCTTCTTCAGAGCCATTCCAGGAGGGGGGAGCAAAATGGAGGCATTCACCTCTTCTCTGGGTCTTCTCTGGCATTTGTCTCTGTTTTGCTCCCACGGAATGGCTCCGAAGGGGAGAGGAAAGGGCCGCTTGCACACTGTGGTGAGGCTCCCTGCAAAACTTAGTGCTTTGCACCCCCTCTAGCTATGCCACTGCTGCCCCCTTTCTGTCCTCAGACTTATGCCAGTAACATAGGCAGCGTGAGTTGGAGAAGACCCATAGATGGCTAGATGGCCTACACAGGGGTAAGTAAAAAATACCTGGTTGGCCTTCTGGTTTCCCCCTCCCACCATTGGATGGTGCAGGCATGATGTGGACAATGGTGGGGGGTAGGATTGGGCCAGCAGTCACATATCCTTCCTTAGGGATGTATCTTTAAAAACCTGTAATATGGGCAGCGGTAATTTGGGGAAAAAGTCAAGGAAAACCCAGCACGATCCTGTTAGCCTCAAAATATTATTTCCTTCCCACTTTACCTGTTTGGTTCCTTTTCTGCTCTGTGCAACCTGGAAACAAGGTGGAAAGTGGAGAAGGCAATTTGCATTCCTGAGCTGCGGGAAGGCAATGTCCTGTCCTGACCTCTTCCCCGCTCCTTGAAAGCTGCTCTCAGAAATCCCCCCCAATCCCCATCTGTATTCAGGCCCTCTCCCTCTTGCGCTTCTGGGATTGTGGCTGTCAGTGACAGGCAACAAGCTTCAAGGCATCAAAGAGGCCTGGGTTTGGGGCCATCTCCCTCAGTCCTTGGCAGCACTTCAAACGCTTCCTTGTTACCTGCACTTCCAAGGCCACTGCGTGGAGGGTGGGGCCTGGAATTGGGCAGAAATAATTTAAAAAAATATATAGAAAGGCATTTCAGCCAGACCTGCCAAGCGTTCAATACACAGCCATTGTTTCACAACCTTCACAACAGCCCTGTGAGGTCTCCCTGGCCTTAGAAGGCTTGCCGGAGGACATAGAAAAGGCCCTTCTGGTCTTAGAGAAAACCAAAAGTGTCTTTCTAAGGCCTCTGGCAGACTTCTGAGGCTTTCTGAAGCTTGGGGAGGCCGTGCATGATCTCTCCAGACCTCAGAAGGCCTGCAAAAGGCACCCCTCTAAGGCATCGTTCCTGGGGAAATTGACCCCCCAACCCCCCTTAGTTACACGGCTGCCCAGCAGCTTGGAAAAGCAGCTGGGGGTGGAGGCAAGGAATTGTGAATTTCAGCAATCTTGACCTTGCACCCTCACCTTACCTGCAGCTCTATATTGCTACCTTCTGCCTCTAAAATGAACAGCCCCAGCATATGGTGCTGCTCCCATTCAGGTGTGCAGTAGGAGGTGATGACCAGGAGCTCTAGGGCAGAATTCAGGGCCTCCTTCTTTGTCTGCACAGAACCGTCTTCCTAGGCAGATGGTTTTGGGCAAGGACCCCCCATGGCTGGAGGGAGCACATCAGAAAGAGCACATGGGTGTGTGAGGAATCTGCAGGCCACTTTGGGGGGTGCCTGGGCTTGGACAGGAACTGATTTCCTAGAGATGAGACATCTTTCTGGGCTTGAACCCAAGTGTTTCCCGCCTCTCAGACTTCCAGTAAGGTTCGGTTGGAGAGGGTGTGGGGAACAAGGTCCACTTTTCCACATGTGGTGGGAGTGTAGTAAGACCAAAAATTTGGGGGGGAAAGGTCTCTGATGAGAGATTGAAGCGATCAAAACAAGAAATGCCCCAGAACCCTGTTCTGGCACTGCTGCAAACCACTGAAGGCCCTTTTCAAGGCTGGCTCCACAAGGAATTAATTATGTTCTGACTAGTGCAGCATATATGGAGCTATTAAACATGAGAAGAAAACAGACTGACTACCATCAGACTCATGAGATACCAGAGGGCTTGGGATCTTGCCCTTCTCACGTCATGAGAATGGATGATGGGCAGATCCCAAAGGATCTCCTCTATGGTGAACTCGTGCAAGGAAAGCGCCCTACAGGTAGACCACAGCTGCGATACAAGGACATCTGCGAGAGGGATCTGAAGGCCTTAGGAGTGGACCTCAACAGGTGGGAAACTCTGGCCTCTGAGCGGCCCGCTTGGAGGCAGGCTGTGCAGCATGGCCTTTCCCAGTTTGAAGAGACACGTGGCCAACAGTCTGAGGCAAAGAGGCAAAGAAGGAAGGCCCAGAGCCAGGGAGACAGACCAGGGACAGACTGCACTTCCTCCCGGTGTGGAAGGGATTGTCACTCCCGAATGGGCCTTTTCAGCCACACTAGACGCTGTTCCAGAACCACCTTTCAGAGCGCGATGCCATAGTCTTTCGAGACTGAAGGCTGCCAATACAGGGATCTCGCCCTGCTGGGAAGGCTGACACATTAAGAGTAGACCTCAAAACAGGACTCCCTTTAAAGCCCTGACCCCTTTCACGCAGCCGGGTAGAACTTCTCTGCGTTCATCGGTGGCTGCAGGTTGGCGCTGCAACCGCCATCCTGGAGCAGGAAGAGGCAGGGGGAGCAGAGCAGGAAGTGCGGCAGAGAGGAGAGCGATGCGCTAGAGTGCCACGGGGATTGTGCAGGCATTCTAGCCCACTTCTCTCTTCTCCTCCGCACTTCCTGTCCTGCTCCAGCCCCCTTTTCCTGTCCAGTGACTGTGGGAAGGAGGCGCAGCAGTGGGTGGGTGGAAGTGGGTTCTCCTCACCAGTCTGCTGGCTGCAGCTCGATGGGTTGACCCCGCTTACACCTGCTCTTCCAAAACTCTGACTTCAACACCCGCAATGCAATTTCTTGTTTGTTTTTTGCTTGGAATCTAATGCTTTTAAAAGGATCATTTCTATCAAGAGCCTCTTCTTAAGCAAATATTTTCCCACAGCTACTCAAATCTCTGTTTGCCTCCGATCCCGCTGTCACCCATTCGCATCCTCAGTGCTCCATTGCCGATCTCTCCTCTCCATCTGTTCCTCTCCAGTTCTCTGTTTGACAACTGCTAATGGGAATATCTTGCATCTTTCAAGCCAAAACAATATTTGCCCTCCCGTCAGCACTTGACAACGGGCGTCTCTCCGACCCCGGCACACTGTTACCGGTTTCCGAAAGATCAGCACAAAGGAGCCATCGCTCTTCAGATCTTCCGACCACAAAAGGGCCCAGATTTACCAAGAGCATTGGTATTGATTTACAGGGCTCCAGCAACATCGACAAGGCCCCCGTGCTTTGACAAAGCAAAGCAACAACCAACACTGGAGCCATAAATCCGGGCCTGGCTCGGACAAAACTCCCTCCCCTTCCCCTGAGCATTGGGTTCCACGCTGCGGAGGCCTCTTTATTTATCACGTCTGAACAGAGCTATTTAAGTTGACAAGCTTGACTCTGCTGGGCTGTGATATACCGATTGCCATAAAGCGCAGCTTGAGAAACTTTTTGCATTTGTCCTTCCAACATAAAGTCAATTTCTGCCTGGTCGGGAGCGCAGGGCTGCTCTGTGCCTACGAAGATGAGTGCGGGGAAATCAATCCTCTCCAGTGTGTGGATAGGCTGAGACTGGCAGAGTCCTTGTTAGCACCCAAGGGGGTGACTTGTAGGGTGCATGCGCCTAGAACTAGGGTTCCCTCTGGTAGGACTCCTGGGCCACCAATACCCACTTTCCATTGCACACCTGGTGGACCAAGTCCTTGGGCTTAAGGGCGCCCTCTAGGCTGCAGTACCACCTGCCTGATCATTCTGTCAGCTGACCCCCAAGGGCCAATCCCTGCCCTGCCCCCGCTGACCTTCTAAAGTCCTGGTCGAAGTGCTTGCTCCTCAATGTCATTGACTTGTCTCCATGTAAGGACACTCTTCTGGATGGTACCTCAGATGTTGGCCTGACTCTGGTCCTTGTTTGCTGCTGTGGAACTTAAACCCTGCTTGTTTTGGACCATATCCCTTCTTCTACCCCACTGGAATGGACAACCAGCTTCTCCTGGGTCCCAGCAGCTGCCTGGGAGCCCAACCCATGCTGAGATCTGGCACCCCACAGACTGCACTGATCTTGGTCTACCTGCCTTCTTTCCTGATCATCTGTGGAGGAGATATCCATCAATGGTTAACAACCATGAAGGCTAAATGGAGCCTCCAGGTTCAGGAGCAGAAGACCACTTAGAGCCCAATCCTATGCCTCTCTACTCAGAAGTAAATTCCATTATAATCAATGGAGCTTACATCCAGGAAAGAGTGCATAGGATTGCAGCCTGAATATCAATTACTGGGGAGGCAGTAACGGGGAAGGGCTGTTGCCTTTATGTCTTGCAGATTCCCAAAAAGCATCTAGTTGGGCACTGCGGGAAGCAAGAAGCCTGGAAGCCTTTGCGACTGCTTCCACACCCAGAAGTCAAGCAGCCAAGGAACTTCTCCTTTAATTTCTGTGTGCCGATCTGCTGATATTAAAAGAAAGGGCAACGCTGAGGGCAAAGCTGCCTTTGCAACCTGGTCCATGGTGTTGCGTGGATGGCGGCTGCAGGGCAGCGCCTGGCCCTGGCGCCATTATTTTGCAGTGCTGACACCTGTGGCTGGCTGTGGGCAAATATCTAGAGGCCTTGCTGTGCCGCAATCTTAAGAGGATCTCCTTAATAATGTATTTACTGAAGCTGTGAAGCTCTCCATTTGTGTGGATTACAGTCATAATGATAGCATTGTGCCGGCTATGAAATTACGCTCCCCCCTTTCCCTCGGCAGAATTTCGCTGTGTCTGGGTGCTTAAATGTCTGCATCTTCGTAAGGTGCAATCTTGTTCAGGCACATTCCGCACTGCATCTCTTTCTCTTCCACACACCCATGCTCCCCCAACACAAAATGTATTTTCCTAACTCACTCGGGCTGTTCAATGAGGCACCAGAATATGCTGTAAAGAATCTAAACTGTTTTTCCCCCACTTGCTTCAGTCATTTACAAGAGCTAAGAGGGGCAGGGGTAGCGCTTAACCCCCCCCCCCTTCAGTGGAGGAACTGGTTTCAATGTGAAATTGAATTATGTAAATGAAACATATTTGTGTAAAGCAGACTCTGTTTGCAGAGATTTGGGGCTATTGCGGGCTTTGGAATTGGGCTTTTGCAAGACAGCAGGATGCAGGCCTTGGCAGCTGACCAGGAGTTGGTGGTCACCCCAAGTGGGGCAGAAGCAGTGGCCCAACAGGCAGTGATGGAGTTCCAGAGCAGCAAACAAGGGTCAGGACTGCTGGGGGGAAGGTTCATATTTCATGCCAGGCAGGGAGCAAGATCCAGGGAAATGGTCAGGGAAAAGGAGGAGGAGAAGCAGTTCTGGCCGCATCCTCCTGCCAGAGAACATAAGAACAGCCCCACTGGATCAGGCCATAGGCCCATCTAGTCCAGCTTCCTGTATCTCACAGCGGCCCACCAAACACCCCAGGGAGCACACCAGATAACAAGAGACCTGCAAGGCTTCCTGGGAATTGTAGTTTAAGAACATAAGAACAGCCCCACTGGATCAGGCCATGGCCCATCTAGCCCAGCTTCCTGTATCTCACAGCAGCCCACCAAATGCCCCAAGGAGCACACCAGATAACAGAGACAAGTTGTTCAGGCCAAGGAGCCTGCTCTGAGGCCAAGGTGCTGGAGCCTAGTGGGCGGAGGTCAGGGGTGCAGCCCTGGTCCAAGCGGAAAGGACCAGTCTGTGTGGGACTGAGGTGGGGCTGGGCAGCTGCAGGTGGGTGTGGATACAGCAGCAATAGTGCATGCCGGATTCTATCCCCTCTGGCAGCAGCCTCCCCACTCCCTTTCTCTCCTTGGACCTGCAGTAGCGAACTCACTAGCAGAAGTCCGAGGAGACCCAGTGTGGGGCAGGAGGCTTAGAAATCCCCATTCCCTACTGAAGCTGCCCAGTTCACAACCCCCTCACACGCACAGTGGATACAGTACCTGTTTTTGGCATTGCTGCATCAGCGGGGGGCGGGGGGAGGAAGAGAGGACTGGGTTGTTAGTTACAAAAATCCATCAGATCAAAACACAGCATCACGTTTAGAAGCCCTTCAGCTAACAATTTGCCACCAGACAAAATCCAATTTGTCAACAGAGTCAAATGAAACCAAGTCCACCACTCAATAAAGGTTCCGTTGTGTAAATTCAACTCCTCTCCACAGAGACATTGACAAGAGTTGTGATGACCTCCCCTTAGGAGATCAGGCTGCTGGTGCCCTATGGCTCCGTTTTGCCCCCCCCCCCGCTGGGAATGGCTCTGAAGGGAGGGGCCGCTCGCCCACCTCCCTGCCAGGCTGAGTGTTCCACCCCCCTCTAGCTATGCCACCTGCTGAGCCTCAATTCCAGTGTGCTTCAGGCTGTTGAGTGCCAAGACCTAGAGAAGCAGGTTGTCGTCCAGGGCTGGGCAGAGACAAAGACACAAGCCAAAGTGTGGGACTCCAAAGAAGGATCTTGACCTGCTGTGGGACAAGGGCAGAAATCACAGCCTGGCCAAAGGCCTCCTTCCAAGGAGCCGCATAGTCAGAAATGTGGTGTCAGGTCAGAGAAGCGGTGCCATAGCTAGAGAGGGTGCAAAGCAGGGAGCCTCACCACGGTGTGCAAGTGGCCTCTCCCGCTCTCCTTTGGAGCCATTCCGGGTGGTGGGAGCAAAATGGAGGCATAAGCCTGGCTCCAAAGGGGGAGGGGCAGCGTGCACGCTGGAGTGAGGCTCCCTGCAAAACTTAGAGCCTTGACCTTCCTCTAGCTGCGCCTCTGAAGGTGAGTTCCTGAGCAGAGAGTGGGGAAGGGTGCTTGGAGCTTGCATCTTCTCCTAACAAGGACTTGTTGAGACCGATACCTGGGGCCAGGTCTTTTATGGGCAGCCAGTGGAGACAATACTGGGGCAGGCAAACCAGTGGTCTGACTGAAGCAGCCTGTTATTGGCTACATTTGTCCTCCAGGTTCTTGCTTCTTTCAGGGTGTAGGTTAGGTCCGGATGACACAGCCCTGGTAGCCCCTCCTCACCTAGGAGGCTGCCAGTTCCATGGGGAGGTTCATGTGAAATCCTTGCCACCAGTTGAGTTGGACCCTCTGTCCATCCGACTGGCAGTGGCTCCCCAAGCCCTCCAGTCTTTCTCAGCAGCTGCTTCCTGAGATCTCTCATGTGGAAATGACTCTCAGCCTAGTCCGCCTCATTAGGTTGTTGTGTAGAGCGCTGGAAGAGGGCAGGAGAGCTTCTGTGCCAGTGAGAACTCCTTCAGCGGCGGGTGGTGGAAACGCAATAAGA
The DNA here is from genome assembly GCF_035046505.1 of Tiliqua scincoides. Lineage (NCBI taxonomy): Eukaryota > Metazoa > Chordata > Lepidosauria > Squamata > Scincidae > Tiliqua > Tiliqua scincoides. Next base: position 58,746,625 of record NC_089828.1, read on the forward strand.
AGGCCCTCTGACAGCTCCAGGCAATTAATCGCAAGGAGATTCACCCTCCTTTGCTAGAGTTTTAATTAACGTGTGCAGGCTGCGCTTCGGAAATGAATGCCTGCCTGCGCTTCCTCGCATGCGGGTCCTTCTTGGTATTCGACTCCAGGCCAGATCCATTATGTATGAAACAATAAGTTAATTCCTCATGCCCAACAAGGCAGTGTAAAAGTCCGCCATAAATTGCAACGGGAGGGATGCCAGCACGTCCCCCCTCTGCCTCCGTAACCGGCAGAGCTATTTTATTTTGCTATTGATTATTGGTTCGACACGGGCAGTTATAGCCGTGAACCGGCAGGCTGCATGCAGAGCTTGGGAATGGCAGAGGGACCTGGGCACCTGAGCCAGAAGGCCAGGCCAAGAATTCCTGGCTGGCTTTGGCTGTGTTCTGTCTTTGCAGCTGGTGCCTTTCCTCCATGGAGCTTGCTGGAGTAGCAGGAGGATTTCAGTAGCACCGGCATAGCCAGGGCAGCACTGCCTGGGGCGGTGATGTCATGACATCATGTGATGCCATGACCTCATTTTCAGGTTTGGAGGAAAGCAGTGGTGGCTTTATGATCTGCCTGCAGCTTCCCTTTCCTTCTCCAGCAGCTTCTGGCCAGCTTTCAGCTTCTGTTGAGCTGCTTCAAACCTTCAAGCACAGCACTGGACTTAGAGGTCTACAGCAGCTGGGGGGAGGCCAAGAGTTGGCCAGGAAGGTGCTGCTGGCTCAGGGCCTCCAAAAGGAGGTGCACCTCCTTATCTGGTGTGCTCCCTGGGGCATTTGGTGGGCCGCTGTGAGATACAGGAAGCTGGACTAGATGGGCCTATGGCCTGATCCAGTGCGGCTGTTCTTATGTTCTTAAAAGAGGAAGGGGGTGGCTGCCTCTTCATGTACCCCCTTTTAGCTGAGCCAGAAGGGGAGGTCAGCAGGGGCCAGAAGGAGGTGTGTGGCCACTCTGAGCTGGGCGGAGCGGCTTCTTCTGAAAACACTAAGAGGCAGCAGCTGCCATTTTGGTTGGCCTCATGTGGCACCGCTGCCGAACCCCCCACTCCCACCAGCAGTGCCACTGTTAAGAAGGGCCCAGCTGGACTAGTTCACAGGTCCTTCCAGTTCAGGGTTGGGCAAACTTCATGGACCCATGGCCAGACTGGGGGATGGAAATTGCCCCAGAATGACACATGGTCCGTATAATGCTATAATATGATGATCATGAGTGTGGCCTGCTGGGAACCTTGCAAGAGGGGTGTGGTGTGGGAGGGGAATGGGGGGTGCTGAGTGGAGAGTCAATTTTGGGTGGGGGGGATATTGGGGGAGAAAGTAGTGGATTCTGGCTGGATACTTGCAGAATCTGGAAGGCCATGGGTGTGCCCTGTCAGTGTGTTGCTAAGTTTTTCAAACCCCATGCTTCTTACCTCACATGGTGTTACCAGTTCCAGTTGGAGATACAGTGCTGGGAAAGGTTACACCTGTTGACTTTCCAGCCTTTGTGCAGCTTTAAAGGCACTGCAATCCTGCCTCGAGAGAAAGGAGGACACAAGAAGGGCCCTGCCAACCAAGCTCGATCCCATCTAGCTTCCTGCTTTCCACAATGGGCAGAAGTTTCCAGAAAGCTCACAAGATGTCATGCTCTCTCTGCCATTATTTGTCCCTCCAAAACGCTCAGAGGTGTACTACTGCTGTACACAGAAGCTCCTTTCCTAACTGCAGTGACGAATGAGATGAAGAGCCCCACTGGATCAGACCAAAATCCATCCTGTCCCCAGCGTCCTATTTCCACTGGTGGCCAATCAGAAGCCTCTGGGAAGTTGACAAGTGGGAGAGAAAGACAACAGGCAGTAACACAGCTAGAGGGGGTGCAAGCACTAAGTTTTGCAGGGTGCCTTACCGCAGTGTGTAAGCAGCCCCTCCCCCTCCCCCTCCCCTCCGGAGCTATTCCGGGTCGCTAGAGCAAAATGGAGGTGCCAAGGCAAGGTGCCCTGCAAAATGTAGTGCTTTACACCCCCTTTAGCTCTGCTGTTGGCAACAGCCTCTCCTTCTTTTTGCACCCAAAGCAGGCAGCAATCGGCTCAGGCCTTGCGATCCAGAGATCTCCCCCGCCCTTTGACTCCTTCGAAATGAGCAAGGCCTCTCGCTGTGCCGGCAGCGATACAGTTCAAAACAAAAAGCTTCCCCTCCCAATAATCTCATACTGCAGGGCTCCAAATTTCCCTGTGTAGTTTGTCCTTTCCCCTAATCTCTTTTTTCATTTGCCTTTGCCTTTTCATAAATGAATATCACATTATCTCCCTCCCCCAGTCCTCTTTTATCCTGTTGTCCCTTTTCTCCGCCGCGCCTTTCATCCTGCCTTTCAATTCCTTCCCGGCTCTTCCCCACCTTCCTTTATATCTGTCCCGCAGGGTTGTTTTATCAACCCCTCTCCTTTTTCGGAGCTGGAGGAATTATTGTTATGACTCTTCTTCTGTACATGCGTAATTGACACACCGTCTCCCAAATCTATTCCATTTCAGAGAAAGGGTGACCTTTATTTCCTTCCAGGAGATGGTTGTCTATTACTGATGGTCTTTTGCTGCCGACAATCAAATGCCACCAAAAAATAAAATTAAATTAAAAAAATTTAAGAAACCCAAAACAAAACAAACCCCATCCCCAAACATCTTATCAATTCCATATATCAATTACTGCTTCCTATCTGAAAAGAGAGAGGAACTTCTGAGATGCTGAATGGGCTGCATGTAGCAAGACCGGCCCAGCCATGTGGCCAACTGAAGTGCTTGCCCCAGGCAGCAGATAGCTCACCACCCACCTCCATCTGCTTGCCTTTTCCTGCCTCCACCGTTCCTCCCCCCACTCCTTGGATTTGGAAAGGAAGAGGGGAAGAGAAGGAGACGAGAGTGCTGGGCTAGAGCGTCTCGAATCAAAGGAGGAAGGCTGGTACATTGCAGGGTGGGGTGGAGTTTTCTATGCCACTTCAAGTGCCAGGTGGTCTTGGGAGAACCTGAAAAAGCTATGGATGAAGCAGCAGAAGAGGTGAGCCAGAAAGGTTGTTTGGGGGCCTGATTTGCTCCCATCCTCCCAATTCTCTAAACATTCTAAGCTCTAGGAGTTCTGAGTGCTGAGAGCTCAGAGAAGTTCTCCCCCCATGTCACCCCTCCAGTGGTGGCGGCAGGAGCAGCACAAGAGAGAGGAAGAGAGGGAAGATTCTCTATTTCCTTAGGCCTGAGTGGCATAGCTGCCCTACTGCTCCTGCAGGTGTGCCAGGCCAAAAATGGGAGGGGGAGGACCAAACCCTCCCCCCCCCAAGCACTTCTTTGCTGCAACCCCTGGAAAAGGTCAGGAGAAAAAGGAGGGTTGGCAGGGACGGAGGGGAGCGTTGCCGCATCTCTTCTGGACTGCCTTGCTGAACGACCAGGACTCTCTCTGATTTGGAAGATCCTGGGTCATTTCTGAGCGGATCTGGGGTGAGCTCAAGCCAGCTCGCCCACCTCTCGCCTCTTTGGCAGCATCTGTTTATCGACAGTCAGCACGCAGAGCGGAGGGAGGGTTTGGGCAGGCACCCAAACCGAGAGCACTCGTCAGGTCCATTGCTCCAGGAGAAGCTGCAGGTACTTGATATTCCTTCCAAGCCTGCTGCAGAAACTCCCAGCTCTGGCTGCACTCCAAAGTCTTTCTTGTGAGCCTCCCCCCCCTACACCCACACACACTGCATCCCGTTCATCCACTGCCTGGGAGCCTCCAGAAATCAATGCTCACAGACTGACTAAGGTACAGTTTCCCCCTAACCTTCCTGCATGGAAATCTTGCTCCTCCCTTGTTCTCCCCAGCAGGGGAGGCTGAGAGACTGCTGGCCTGAGGCTGCCCAGTGAGCAACAGGGCTGAGCAGTGAACTGAGCCAGGGGTCCCAATCCTGCAGATCAGCCTCTATTCTGGACTCTTCAAGCAACCCTTTCCTAGCCACGAGTGCTGAAGGAGGACTGATAAGAGCATCAAAGCAACAACAGAACTTTCTCCTTTCTCTGTGATGTCAGGCCCTGCATTTTAGGCCATATGACTTCAATCCTATGTGCGCTTACCTGTGAGTAAGCATCACTAAACACAAGGGGGTTTACTTCTGAGTAGATGTGCCTAGGATTCGACTGTGATGACCTTCTCCCAGTTTTCCCCCATTATCATCGCTCTCCTCTGGTCTGGAATGTGGCTCGGTTCGTCCCGGCAACTTGGTGGTTCTTGTGCAGGGCCCCAACCCAGGCCACCTTCCTTTCAGACATGGCTCTGCTGCACAGAGAAGATGGCAGAGAGTCCCTTTTGGAGGAGGTTATCGTTGTATGTTCATGGGTTTGTTTCTTGTCTTGAGCCACCGTAATTCAAATTGAATGAAACACGCTCTATAAAATTAAAACCAAAAAAACTGCAATAATAAAAGTGAAACACACCATTAGGCAAGTGAACAGACAAAATAAATGGATGCTGGGAGTGGAGGGTTCAGTTTGTCTTTGAGCTCCTGTTGCAGGAATGTGAGGAGAGAAGCCTTGAGAGCCTAGATGGAAACTGGTCAACTGGTCCCCAGTAATGTGTTTGCCTCTCCAATATTGGGCCCCTTCTTCAAAAAAAAATCCCAGCTCTGGGATCTTGGTTGTACCCGTGGGGCTCTCTTTTTCAAGTGCTTTGCTGTTTTGCTGTTTGCACGTTCTGTGTATGTCGTTATACAAAAGATGAGAGGGCAGGTCCCTGCCTGGGGAAGCTTACAATCGGCACAAAGGTGGGAAGTGAAAGCAGAGCAAGTGGGAAGAACATGCCATGATTTCATACCTACCGAGGCTGAGGCTGTAGTCCTATATACACTTCTCTGAGAGAATGCCACACATAATCCAGTGAGATTTAATGCACAGGATTGTGCTGTTAGTCACATTTTGGTAGGGGGACTAAAGGATGGTGCCAAAGGCTTCCTAGGAAAGGTGGGTTCTGAGAAGGGATTTGAGGAGAGCAATGGAGGGGCATCACTGGAGGGTTCTGGGAAGCAGTTCCAGGCATCAAGGGCAGCAGGGGAGGACGGGTGGAGTCATCTGAGGGGCCAGGAGCCCTGGGACGGTGAAGGGTCACAGTGCTGGAGGGGTGGAAGAATGTGCAGGGGTGTGGAGGCAGCCTGAGATCCGAGGTGGGGAGGAACGGACCAAGAGATGTCTTTAAACGCAAGGCCAGGGATTGTGTTGGATCCAGGAGCTGGCAGGAAGCCAGTATAGGGATGGAAGGAAACTGACTCCTGGCGTGCGATGGGCCGATTGGCGGGGAGGTCCAAGAGGTGGCTGCGGCTTGGTTGGCAACCTTCAGTCTCGAAAGACTATGGTACAAGCCTACAGCACCCAGTATTCCCAGGCGGTCTCCCATCCAAGTACTAACCAGGCCTGACCCTGCTTAGCTTCCGAGATCAGACGAGATTGGCTTGTAGGACGTTTATTAAGGGGAGAGACCATGGCCTCTTTGGTGTGTGCAGAAGGGCCCCGGGCTAAGTCCCCTGCTCTCTTTCCAGTTCAGATGCACTCAGCAGGATTGGAAAGTTCCTCTCAGGTTGAGACTCCACCAGCTGGAACAGAGAGCACTGGCCAAGGCGGACAGCAGCCTGACTTGGCAGAAGGTAGTGACGTACCTGAGGATGCGCTTTGCAAGAGGAGGCCTCAGGTTGGGTCTGCAGCCTCTCCAGGTACTTGCCTTTCTCTGTCCAAACCCACCGCCAGTCACCAGGGGAAATCCAGGACCAATGTTCTGTGGAGGCCAGTTCCAAACCTTCAGCCCTGGAGGTACTGGTGGGATGTGTATTCAGAGTGTAGCGTTTACACCTGTAAATGTTTCATTTTGATACATCCCTCTCTTGGCTGTTGTTTTGTGGAAAAATCCTCCCCTCCAGCCTCTGAGCAAAAGCAATTGAGGAGCGGAATTTATTGGAGGCCTGCAGGAGAGTCGGAGATTAATGCCTTCCTTTCATCTCCCGACCCTGGCAACTCTGGGTTTCAAATTAGATATGGTTTGAAATATATCCCTTTGCTTGTTACATGGGGGACTGAGGGGGGGGGGCAGGGCAGGGGAAGAGAAGGGCTGGGAGGTCAAAGGAAGTGACCACTTCGCAAAGAGATGGGTGCAAGTGTTCTCAATGCGGGGAGATTGATACAATTTCCCACCTCTGCTTAATAAGGATGGTCTGTCTGGAGAATGGCAAGGAACATTAGCAGAAGCCTAGAGGATGTTCAAGTAAATGCTGGGTGATTCTACCCAGGACTTTCCACAGCACAACAAGCGAGGAGGTGGAAAAAATGGAGGAGAATCTAGATGAAAGGCAGAGACAGAAGCATGCTATTTGGATTCCACTGGTGCTTGGGGGCCAGCGAGAAAGACTTTGCGTGCTTTTGCTGGAAAGTATTTCAGACGGAAGAAGTTGCTTCCATCTGCTGACTTTCAACAGTTTGCTTCTGCTTACTTACATTTTCCACCCCCACCCCCCAAATACTTAGCAGTTGTAGGCCAAACTATTGGGGAAAAAGAGCAATTGGTGGAAGGAAAGAGAAAAAAAAAATCAATTCAGTCTGCTAGTTTTGACCAGGAGGTCATAGTGCCATGCAGCAAGGGGAGAGATTGATGTTTTTAAAAATACACTGAAGCAGAACGTTTAGCCAGCGGTGTGTGTTTGAATGCAGGGTGGCTGCTGCTGTTTCACCTCCAGTAGTTCCTGCTAATGCCAGGCCTGTGTTTCTGCCATGTCTATGCTTCTGCGTTTCCCCAGATGGATGCATGCTGTGGCCTTCCCAGTGGCGTCGCTAGAGGGGGTGCAAAGCACTAAGTTTTGCAGGCACCTGAATGCGTCGTGCAAGCGGCCCCTCTCCCTCCCCTTCGGAGCAAAACGGAGGCGAATGCTCCCCCTGCCCAGAATGGCTCCGAAGGGGAGGGAGAGGGGCCGCTTGCACGGTGCATTCAGGTGCCTGCAAAACTTAGTGCTTTGCACCCCCTCTAGCTACACCACTGGGCCTTCCCAATTGCTCCATTCACAGGAGGTCGTTTGGGCAATTTGCAAGGATGGAAGAGGGCAAAATGGACTCCAACAGCCTGCTGTCGATGCTGTCCAGGATGTCTTGTCACCTTTCATTTTGATGCACAATTCCTTTTTCTCCAGCTTTCCTTCTTCCCCAAGTTATCCCAGGCAGCCATGTTACCAAAAAGGGCTGTTATGTTTATTAGGGGAATTATTTATTTACCCTTTTGGAAACCTCAGGATCGCAGGCTGGATAACAAAACAGCGTAAAGCAGAGAAAATCCCTTGTTTAGCTTAAAGAGGAGACTGGGAGAAAGATAACATTCAATCAAAGATTATATTTTTATTACAAAACACACAAAGGTGAACATAACACATTTCTTGGTTCTAGTACTTGAAAAATGTACCTAGCTTTTATGGTGGTTGCATGTGCTATGTATTTGGTGCATCAGAGAAGGAATCAGAAACGGATAGGTTTTAGGGAAGGATTTTAGGGGTCCCTTAATCTGCTAAACCCAGTTTGCTAACTAAAGATGGGGGAAGAAGGGAGGAATAGATGGGGAAGAAGGGAAAGAGTTTCAGAAACGCAGGATAGTTACCTGTCCTGGGGAGCAGTTGGGGAGGGGAGAGTCCCGTGGAGGACCTTTGCCTTGCCGGGGGCAGCCAGAGAGAGCGCCATGTGGCGGAGTGCTCTCTTAAAAGGGGCTTGGCTGACCTGGAAGCTGACCTAGAATGACCAGATGTATCCCAGAGCTGTGCACATGCTCAGTATACACACAGTGGTACAGGTGGAGTATGTAAAAAAAAGGATGACTGGGTACCAGCCTTGACTGGGGGAGGGAGGCAGTTTGCATAAGGAGCTTAAGAGTGATAAAGCTACAACAATAGAACAATGGACTTCTTCCTCCGGAGGTGCATGCTTGTTTTGCATAACAGTGATTGGATCAGGAGGCATCCCTGCATTGCTAGAGGTTGTGCAAACTTGTGACTTCTATCAGGGCCTTGGAAAAGTGTACTGGGGGGAAGGGTGTCCTGTATTCTGAGGTTTGACCTGCATGAGTTTTAGTCCATAATACATACAAAATCACAACTTGGAAGGGAAAAGGAGATTTTCACGTAACAGCCAGGGACCCTGTAACCAATAGGATAACGTCACGATGCTCAGATCCAATCAGATTTTGCTGTGTCCAACGCAGGAGGGAGGCACTGCCCCCACTCTGAATTCTGATGAATTTTTGCAAAGGTAATTTACTCCCTTTCCACCTGAACATTATAGCAGAAAGCCCATCACACCGTCAGGGTCATTTCCTTCTCAGATTAGCAACTCCCATGAACCAGAACGCCTACAAATATGCAGATTTGTTTGGAGACACGAAAAGCCTTTTTGGTGTGGATTTGCTTCCCCTTAACAGCGGCAGGAGAGGGCTAAGCTAATAAGACATTCTTCGTCTAGTCAAACAAGTGATCATTTTCAAAGCAGCCTCCATCTCGTTGTCAAACTTCACCTTTCATCTGCCAACAGCTTTCAGATTTCTTAACCTACTTTTGCTTCTCCCACCTCCCCCTTTGCCAAAATCTCCTTTTGCTTTATGTATTAGGCTGTATGTTGGTGAGAGTAAAATTAACAGAGTCAGCTTTCCGTGTTAGGCCCTCCAGGGGAGTTGTATGCAATTTTCAGAGCACTGGAGGAGCCCAGCTGGAGCGCACCAAAGGCCGATTTGTCGGGTTTCGTCTTTTCAACAATGGCCAGCTGGATGCCTCTAGGAAGCCACAAGCAGGACATGGACAAAAATGCTCTCCCAGCTGAAGTCTTGAAAGGGAAGGCGGCTGCCCAAGTCACCCTGAAAGGTTGACTGGCACACGGAATGGGGTTGGGACCCTTTGAGTGACTGGCATGCTGCCCTCCTGAATGGCTGAACACATGTCGGAGTGACGATGCAGCCATCCTACGTCAGTGGCCTGGAGCATTTCCTGCACGTGAAGACAGTTGTAGGACAGCAAGGATTTGCTGCAGGTCCCCAGGTGATGCAATGACGTTGTGGCCCATTATTTGATCCAATGTGCCTCGTCTGGTGTCTTCCCCATGGTTTCTCCCCAGCCACTGAGATTCAGAGGTAGGCTGCCTTTGAACATGGAGGCAACATTCTGGGCTATCTGAACTAATAGGTGCTGATAGAACCATCTGAGGAAGGGTCAGACAAAAGGCCCATCTAATCCAGCATCCAGTTTCCAACCGCTGCTAGCCAGATGCCTCTGACAAGCTTATGGGCAGAGCATGACAACAACAGCCCCTTCCCATTACTGGTCTCCAGCAACTGGTATTTGGAGATATCCTGCCTCTGAACCTGGAGGCTCTATCAGATTATCATGTCCAACAGCCATCAGGACTGATCCTCAATGAATCTGCATAAGGAGAACAACCCTGTAGGATCAGGCCTCTTGGACGTAGTCAACCTCTTGGACGTGAAGTCAATGACTCTATTATTTGATCCCAGCAAATGGTGCTCCGTTGTGGTCAAAATCCCTGCTTTCCTCCATTTTTTTGACCCATCTTTGACCTTCCTGTGACTTTAGAGGCTTCTGTGATTTCTCAGTGTGCCAAAAGGATCACCATTCTGACACAGGCGCAGGCTTTTGCCCTGTTGTTGCGTGTCCTCCTTCTCCTTTCCCAACTGATCGTAAACACAGGAAGACTCAGTTTAGCTACAGTGGTTTAGAGCCATTACAGAAGGTTGCCAGCCAGTCAGCCAGCCAAGACATTGCTTGCCCAATCAGAATTTCCTCTCGCATACCTCTAAGCACCAGATGTTGGAGACAAACACGTGAGGGCTGATGTATACTTGACAGATGAAACTGCCTCTACTGAACCAGGCACTGACTGTCAGCAGCCTTCCTGGGCTTCAGGATCCTTGGAGATGCTGCCAGAGATTGAACCTGGAGTCTTCTGCATCCATGCTGGAGCCCTACCACTGAGCTATGGTGGGACTCTCCAAATCCACCTGGTTTCTTTGCTTTTGGTGAACCTTTTCTTCTGGGGGCGGGTGAAGACAAACAGGATTGAATTAATTGTGGAACTCATCATCATACCAGTGGCGCATCACTAGAGGGTGCAAAGCAGTATGTTTTGGAGAGAATCTCACTGCAGCATGCAAATGGCCCCCCACCCTCCCTTTGGAGCCATTCAGAGTGGGGGGAGGAGCAAAATGGAGGCATTTGCCTGGCTCTGAAGGGGAGGGGGAGGGGCCGCTTGCATGCTGCGGCGAGGCTCCCTGCAAAACTTACTGCTTTGCGCTCTGTCTAGCTATGACACTGACCACACCTCCTGGAGCTGCTGACCTGGCAGTGGCTGAAGAAGCACCAGGCAGTAGCGCTGCTGCTGTGAAGTGGAAAAATCTGGATCTGGGTGACTCGCGGATAATCACGGATGCAAGTCTGTCTCCGACTTGCTTAGTATTCCTGAGGCCGGCCAGTGTTTATCGGCATGCTTATTGTCTTAAAAAGGCCAATACTTGGCCTTTTGCTTCATGGTTTCTTCAGTCTTGGAACGAGCAGTTAGATACTCACTCACCCTTAAAAAGAAGAGGCGGCATTGATCCTCAGGCAGTAACAAGGAAGAGGGGGTCCGAGCCTGTGCTTGTGTTCCGAGCGCTTGCCGGTGCTGTCATTCTTAGCAAGCCCAAGCCTGGTAGAAGCCTTTAATCAAAACAGCCCCAACAAGGATGTGAAAGAATATTGTCCCTCAGCTTCTTTAAACAAGCACATTTATGAGAAGAGCTGAGCTTATCAGTCCCTCTCTCCCGGAGAACACCAAGCAATTTATCCAATGAGGTTCTGCCGCAGGATTCTGCAATTGAGGGCAACGGCAAGTGAGGGCAAATGAGGGCAATTTTAAATGAATAAGAGAGTATTTTTGCAAGGAGCACAAAAAGAAATCACAAAGGGAAATGATTTTCTGCAGTGCCAAAAGCATTTGCAGAAAGCGGCGAGGAGTTTCAGCCCTGCCCTTCTCGCAGCCCAGCCGTTCTTCCACGTGCTAATTTCCCCTTTAAATCACAGCCTTTCGTTCAAAACGGGGGACGCATCAATCAAATTGCTCTCAAGTGTTTGCTCCTTGGATGAACAGTAAATGGATTTCGAAGCACATCTGGCTCAATTTGGGAGCTGCCCGTCAGTCGAGAAATGAAGAGATAATTTTGCAGGGAACAAACTGGCCCAAGTTTCCTCTGCCCCTCCCCGATGCCACCCCGCTATTTGGGAATGAGAAGTGGGCAGGATGGGTGGAAGCGCTTCCTAATCGGATTACGAATGGAGTTTGGGGGTCGGACACGGAAGGTGGAGACAACACCAGGGAAGGATGCTTCAGTCTGCAGCCAAGAAATGATTTCTGCCTCCATCCCAGAAAGCTGGCAAACAGGCAGAAGCTGAAAGAGGGTGCCAGGGTGCTTGAGAGGGAAACCGTGGTCTTCAGTCTGACTTGCTTAGGAGGAAATATGTGTTCAGTCCTCTTCACCAAGACACGCCTGCCGGGGGCAACTTTCGTTAGCTGTATCACTGCTGGAGGCTAAAGTCCACCCTGGTGGAGTCCAGCTGCGCACAGCATGACCCACAAATCTGCTTCCTTTTCCTTCGGCCACTTCTGTGCCATCCGTTCTCTGAAACAGACACTCTCCCGTAATCAGCTGGACGGAGTTCAAGCCTCTGTGTGGAGTCAAACAGCGAGGCCATGCCCACCTAATGAGCCTCAAGGCCCAGAAGGGCAGGCAGATCCCCCCTTCCCAGGATTAGACCCTTGAGCTGATTTGCAGGGATCCTTCTGTGATTTCTTTGATTTAGGGCAACTCAGCTACATGCTGGTAGTGGGCCAGGAATAAAACTGTCACCTGCACCCACAAGTGGCTACCTGGCTCTTTAGAAGTGATGGACCAAGCCAGTTATTCAGGGCCTGGGCTACCATTGTCCTCTGCAAAATGGCACTGCAACCAAATCAAGCTCCACTGGAAGTGCTGTCCTGTTGTCTTCAGATGAAAGTGCCATCCTAGAAGGAACAAAACATCAGTGGTGTAGCTAAGGAATCTGGCACCCAGGGGCACAAACATTTTTAACACACCCATAACCCCCCTCCAAATTTTCAACAACCCCCACATACAACATCTTAGAAGCCTCCGAAAGACACTTTTGGATTTTGCAGAAAATCGAATGTGCCTTTCGGAGATCTCTAAGACACACCTTCAAGGCACGGTAACTGGGGCAATGTACCCCTCTGCCCCCCTTAGCTACGCCACTGCAAAACATTGTTCTGGAACCTGACACATGAAGCAAGTAGATGCTCACAACGGGTCTCCTAATGTTCTGGTCCTTCTCCACAGTCCACCACAGCCCCAGATATTCCCAGATTTCTCTCTTGTTGAACATTTCTGACAGTGTGCCTATGAGAGGCTTGGCCCTTCCCATTCTCCAGATGATTGGATTCTGTAGGACGTAGACATGTCTAGGAATCCTATACATTTGTGGACGAGTACGTATTTAAATATGTGCATTTTGCAATGTATTTTGACATCAGATGTTTGGATAGAAATAAGTGAAAATATTAGAAAAAAACATGTAAATATGGATACATATTTTTGGTGACAAAAATGCTCCAGGGGCTTTAAGTGGAAGAAAGCAAAACAAATCAACAGAACTTTGAGCAGGGGGGAAACCCCAAGATCTTTCGTTCCTAACCCCTGTATTTTGGTCCCCATTCTTCCCTTGTGGAGATGAGTTTTGAAAACATAGTTAGTGTGGGCTCCAAAAATGGTCATGCTTTCAATCACTATGTTTATATTAAACATTTTCTCACTTTTACAGCCCAGAGAACAAAACAACAACAGATGAATGCAAAGAAGGCCCATCTGGATTACAGCTGTTGGGCAAACAACTGGGACGTCGGAGACAACGACTGGGGAACAGGCAGGTTTTGAGAAGCACAGTAAGTGCCTCCACCCTGCATTAGATAGAGCTTTTAGGCTGTTTGGCTGGATTTTTGTTAGTGGAGGAGATAAATGGGCCCCACTACTGTACAGGTTTCTTTAGCCTGGCTGCAGCATGTACCTGTTGAGTGAGTTTGGCCACATGGGTTGACCACCTCCAGTTTTGCTACCGTTGTGAAATTGTTGGGAGGAAAGGATTTTCCGCAGGTGATTTGCAACTTTGGCTTCTGCATCAAAGATGCTGGTCAGACTCTTAGTCTCTCAGCCCTGTTGCCGGGCAGGGGCTCTGCAATACTGCAGGGAGAGGTCTTTCACAGCCCTCCCTGAAGGTGCCAGGATTGAGCCTGGCACCTCCAGCATGCAAAGCAGGGGCTCTGCCACTGACCTATCAATGCACCTGATGAACAGACACGGCTGCTGCCAGCTGAGTCAAACCCTTGGTCCATCAAGCTCAGGCTTGTCTACACTACCTGGTAGCAGCTCCCCAGGAAGAAGCCTTCCCAGCCTCACTTGAAAATCCTGTCGCAGACTGAATGGAGGTCCCTAAGCATTGCAAAGCCAAATGCAGGATTCCTCTGGGCTCTGAGACACAACCAGTAGCGTAGCCAAAGGGGGGTGCAAAGCACTAAGTTTTGCAGGGCACCTCACCATACCACGACAGCAAACCTCCCCCCTCCGGAGCCATTCTGGGCCACTAGAGAAAAATGGAGGTGTATGCCTGGAATGGCTTTGAAGGGGGGAGGGGCACTTGCACAGCATAGTGAGGCTCCCTGCAAAACTTAGTGTTCTGCACCCCCTCTAGCTACGCTACTGGCCACAACCCAGACTGCTTGGGGTCACTCACATGGTGGTGTATATTTCATCCCACAGTTTGTTGGGATGCTGTTTCCCCCTCTCAGAAATTAAACGAAGGGCATGTGAAAGCATGACGCTTTTGGAGCTTCCAGTTCCCCCGCTGACTCCATGTAATCCAAGCCGCCCCCCCCCTTCGGTTACTCTCACCTGGGGGTTAAGGAAGGCTCTGTGTCACTTCTGACACTGCTTGGGCCCTTCAGGGTCCAGGCGTCTTCCCTCACCAGCCTCCCTGTCATCTTGCGTTGATTCAATGCTCTGCAAATGTGCCCATTTCTCACAGCTCACCCTGCGAAGTTGTTCATTTATGTTCTGATTATTCATCAGTAATTTTATTTCTGGAGTGACTTTCTCCTGACCTTCTCCCCCACTCCCCCCCCCCCCGCCATCAGCTGTACTAATTCACAGTTTCCCTCCATGTTCCGAACGCGGCTGCCTCCGTCATCCCTCATTGACCTCCCAGTACCTGCTCTGCCTTTGTTTCCTCCCCCTTGTCTCCATTTAGACTGTGAATTCTTTGGGGACAGAGAAATGCAGGTTGAGCTGGAGGGTCTGGAGGGTCTGGAGGGTCCGCTCCAGGCCCTCCGGCAGTTAGGCTGCCGTGCGCACAGACGGTGTTCTTTAAACCAAGAGATTTCAGAACAAGAGACAGCCAAGGGAAGGACACGATCGGGGCCGGTTCGTCCATTGAGCACCCGTTGCCCCCTTTCACCTACCCCCACCCATCTCTGCTGCTCCTCCTGCCCTGCTCCCTGGATTCAACATGCAACCATCCCACTCCCCTCCTCTCCTCTATACTTCCTCTCCTGCTCCATTCCCCACTTCCTCTCCCGGTCCAGGGCATGGAAGGAGAAGGACGGAGCTAGTGGCTTCTGGGCAAGGAGGGGCAGCACTTGGCAGGTGGGCTGCTTCAGGCCCCAGCCAGCTGACCTTGGCCTTCCCTGGATGTGAGAAAGATTCAGGATCTTATAAGTCTCAGGAAAGAGCTGCAGAGAGATCCCCCATCTCTCACAGTGCTGAAACAGATGCGCAACAGCATCTTCCAGGACTGCTGGAAGGATGTCCACCACCACAACAGCACAACATGTGGGAGAAGAGAAGGGGGGGTATGATGGTACTCTTTAAATGCCTGAGGAGCTGACACACAGAAGAGGGGACAGGTTGTTCTCTGGTGGTCAGGAGCAGGGCGTATTGGTTACAGTTGCAGGAGGGGAAATTATGGTCAGAGAAAACTTGTTAAGGTAAGAGCGGGTTGACTGTGGTGCCAGTGACCCAGGGGGGATGGGGCAGTGGCCTCTTCCTTGCTGCAGGTCTTCAGGCAGAGTGTAAGTTGCAAGTCAGGTGAAGGGACCAGGGGTGGTGCCAAAGCTTTCATGGAGAAGGTGGGGTCGAGAAAGGATTTGAAAGAGCATCCCTCCCACAGGACGTCTGGGAGGGCGTTCCAGGCATAAGAGGCAGCAAGAGGGAAGGGTGGCCCTATCTGAGATCATGGAAGAACTTCAGGTGAGCGGGGTGGCAAGCTGGGCGGCTTCCTGGCTCATGTCTGCCATGAATCCAACTAGAACTTCTACCCAGTCCTGGCTGGGTCGCAAACTGCATTGGCCCATCCGTGGGCTCCTGGAAGCCATCACGGGGGGCTTTCCGAACTGGCGCCTCCACCAGATCCCGGGATGACCAGGTAACTGTCAACGCTCCACGTGAGGGCAGCAACTTGAAGTGCACAGCGGAGGCTTGTGCAGCGTATCATGTTGTAACCCTTCCAACAGCGGCAGATACAAGAGCCGGCAGAGGCTCCCGCCAGAGCGATTGCATCTCGATATGTCATGTTTGGCAAGCCAGGGAAGAAGAAGCCGTGGTCACGAGCACCGAGCAGGACAGCTTTCCTTCCAAGTTGATCTTGTCACTTCTTTTATTTCCTGCAAACACCTTATCAGATGAGGACTTGCGTTCCCAAAGCCGGCGTCAAGGCTGCCTGCAGTCATTTCGTGCTGCGCTCCGTGGCTCTGTGCTCGTGTGACATGCGCAGCACATGCTGAGCCTGGATTTTTTTTTCTCTCCGTCAGTGATGTCAGGAGAGACACAGAGTCTGAGGGGTGACTGAGATGTGCCAGAGGCCTTGCAGAGCCTACTGGGAAAGCTCCTGGAGGCTCTCTATATGACTCACGTTCCTGATTTGGGAACACGGATCTGGGAGGCTTGAGAAGCTCTCTTTTTCTTCCACCTCCAAGACAAGTATGAGCACCCTGCCCACTAGTCTCCAGCTCAGATTGGATGTTGAGATGGAGATCACTTTCCAGTGGAAGCTGGACTCAAAGGACCTTCAACTCCATCCATCAGGACTCATCATGCGTGAGGACAGAGACTCCCTTGCTTCAGCCTGGAGATCAAGCCTTGGAGTGGGCCCCTCAATGACAGTACCCATGTGCAGGCCAGAAGGTGCTTCTTTGCAGAGCAGCGGAAGGAGTTGCTCTCTCACAGCTCCTGGCAGCATCTCCAGGTAGGGCCAGAGAATACCCTTCTCTGCCTGCCACCTTGGAGAACTGCTGCCAGTCACAAAGGGCTGTGCTGAGAAAGATGGGTGGGGGGCTGGACTCAGTCGGTGGCAGCACCCCCTGTTCCGTGGGAAGGAAGATGTTCTGGAGCAAAGAGGCAGATGGGTCAGCGAGAGGCATGTTGACTGTTATTGCTGGTAATTAATTGCTCTGCCATGGCCAAGTTCCACAGCAGGGCTCCAGAGCTGATGCAAACAAACCACGGAGGTTTAGCATTGTTTGAAGCATGAAGGAAACACTGGGGGTGGGCTTGGGGTTGAGCGGCTAATGATCTTGCATAGGGTCATAAGCTGAGAGAGAGAGAGAGAGGTGGCATAGCTGGAGGGGGTGCAAGGTGCTAAGTTTTGCAGGGATCCTCACAGCAGCTTGTAGAGCCAGTTTGGGCAGGGGAGCAAAATGGAGACAAATGACTCTGTTTTGCTCCCCCCCCGCCCGGAATGACTCCAAAAGGGAGGGGTCGCTCGCATGCCGCAGGGAGGTTCCCTGCAAGACTTAGAACTTTGCACCCCCTCTAGCTACGCCACTGAGACAGGGGGAGAAAGAGTTAATGCAGGCATTTCCTTCTAGGGAAACAATTGACTCGGAAAACATGTATCCTGTCAGGAGTCAATGGAGCGGAGCTGAAAGGGTGTCTTATTATGCAAATTCCCTCCCCCCTCCCCTGCATACTGGGAGAAGACAGACTAAGTCAGTGGAAGCTGGAGGCGCCATCAAGTTACTCAGCAAGCACAAAGGAAAATGTACCAGACTGCCCCATTTTCAGCAGGGAGTACATGAGGGAGGCGGTGACTCTGATGAAGGAGACGGGGCTCTCGGCCAAGTTGTATAAAACCAGCGGGCCGGAAGGGAATCAACTCAAGCGTTACATGATGGTACAGGAGTTTATCAAGAAGCCTCACCAAGAGAAACAGCGAAGTAAGACGCACCTTTCCGCATACCTCTTGCAGGAGAAGGTGGCACACAGTGCCTTTAGCGAGCAGAGAATCCCCTTTAGTTTATGGGAATTAAGGTGGAGGGCTTTCCATCAGGTCCTCAGGGTGGGAGCGGCAAACCCATGGTTGCAAGATCAGAAGAGGTGCAAGAGGCCGGCCTGTTCGGGGTCGGGACCCTCTAGATCGGTAGGCGCCCCGCCGCTGATAGAAGCGGTAGCCCATTTCATCCGAGAGTGTATGCCGGCGAAGGAGTTGTGGAGGGGCGTAGCGAGGGCCTTTAAGTGGCCCGAACTGGCCCAACAGGCCTGGGAGACTATCGTCTCTGGGAAGAAGCTGGCGGGAGGTATGAGGGGACCCAAGAGGACGAGTCACAGCGGGACAATGGAGGGGAGGAGACGATAGGTGGGAGGTGCCGTGGTCTACGGTAAGACTGATCAATATGTATGTCCTTTTTGCGCTGGGCATCCAAAGGGGCAACAAAATAAAGGAGAAAAAGTCCACCAACATGCAGGGATGGGTCCGCTTTGTGGTCTCCAGGGTATACGGCGTCGCGGCTTACAAAAGGGTGAGAACCGGTAGAGACAGGTGGGGAAAATGGTGGGAGTGGTTGGATGGGGTGAATCCACCTCTAACGTGGTGTCTCTGTGTTCTAGTTAAACAGCTGATGTAATGTGACTGTAGTTGAAAATGTCAAATGTGATTTCTTTCCTTTGTATTATTTATTGTAGTATGAAACTTTTTAAATAAAAATCTATATTTCCCTCCTCCTCCTGCACCTCCTCTCCCCGCATTGAAGCGCCAGCCAAAGGCAACTCGCATGCGGGCGGAGTTGCCCCATGTTGCCCCCCAGCCCCTGATGTTGCCCCTCTCAGCAGCTGTAGCCTGGTGCATTTACTACCCCCTGCACTTATATAGCGACGCTACTGGTGCCCGGTTACTGAAGGTCCTGGGGCAAAAACCTTGCCCTGGACCCATGCAATCCTCTAGGACAGGGGTGCCCAAACCCCGGCCCTGGGGCCACATGCAGCCCTCTAGGACTCTCAGTGTGGCCCTCAGGGAGACCCCAGTCTCCAATGAGCCTCTGGCCCTCCAGAGATTTGTTGGAGCCCGCACTGGCCCGATGCAACTGCTCTCAGCGTGAGGGCAACTGTTTGACCTCTTGCGTGAGCTGTGGAATGAGGGCTCCTGCCATTGCTTGCAGTTTCATGTCTGTGATGCAGCAGAGGCAGCAAAGGAAAGGCCAGCCTTGCTTTGTGCAAGGCCTTTTATAGGCCTTGAGCTATTGCAAGACATTCATTCATTCATATAAGTTCATCTTTAATATATTCATTCATGTAAATTTATTCAAATTTTAAATGTAAATTAATTCTTTTTTCCCCTGGCCCCTGACACAGTGTCAGAGAGATGATGTGGCCCTCCTGCCAAAAGCTTTGGACACCCCTGCTCTAGGTGATGGGTAGCAGCTTCTCTACCCTGCCACCAGTCAGTAGAACCATTGCCTAGAGCAGGGGTGCTCAATAGGTGGATCGCGATCTACCGGTAGATCGCGAAGCAAAATGAGTAGATCGCGGAGTGCCGACCCCCCCTTCAGGTGCCTCTGGGAGGAAACGCCAGGAGTAAGGCCATTGTACTCAATGGAGCTTACTCCCAGGTAAGTGTGGCTAGGATTGCAGCCTCACAGCCTAATCCTAGGCATGTCTACTCAGGAGTAAGTCCTGTTATACTCAGTGGGGCTCAAGGTACACCAACATACATTGTACACATAAATGTTATATGTTATGATGGCGCAAACATTGTAAAAAAAACTCTGGTAGATCTCCGGGCCTTGCTGGGTTTCAAAGTAGCTCTCGAGCCAAAAAAGTGTGAGCACCCCTGGCCTAGAGGTCTCACACATGAGGGGCTATGGCAGACACTCTCCTTTGGAAATGAGTGCTGGCTGCAATGGCTGAACAAGTCTTCTAGCCACTGGGACAGTGGGGATCAATGTCTAACCCCAGACAGCACACCTCCTTTATTTATTTATGTATTCATTTACAAATTTATACCCTGCTTTACCTCCCTAGTGGGCATTCAAAATGGCTTACAATCATAAAATGGAAACATTATAAATATATAAACTTTAAAATCTCCTAAAAACAGTAAAAAAAAAACCATATAAAACCTCATTAAAAGCCAAGAGCAAGAAAAAGCAGAAAACCAGCAGCAGACAATAAAAAGAAAGCAAGCCCATAAAACTAAGCATAATAAAAACCCTAAATATTCATATCAAAAAGCCTCAGAAGGCGAATGTAAAAAGAAAAATCTGTAGGCCTTGCTGGAAAGCTCCAAGCAGTTCATAAATGGAGAAAGAGGGAATTCCGTAGAGTTGGTGCCACTGTGGAGAAGCAGTGGGCGATACTGGCCCTGATGGCACTTGGGGCATCAGGGTCATGACTGCAAATTGCCCCCACAGGCTGGGCTACTGCCCCCCCCCAGTCGTGCTCACCGCCTCCCTTCTGGAGGCTGTTAGAGGGCCGAAAGGCATGTGTGATCTCCCTGACTGTCCAAAGGCTTTGGAGGGCTGAAAAATGGCACTTCCAGTTTTTGACCAAATACCAGTAGTGATGTTTTTATGCCTTTAGAAGACCTTCTGAGGGAAGGGAAGGAAAGACCTCTGTGGTCCTCAGAAGGCCTTCTAAGGGCATCAAAATGTCACTTCTGGTTTCTCTGACGGACCGGAAATGCTATTTCTTTGCCCTCTGTAATGGAAATGGGCAAGATCCCTCGAGGAGATAGGGTGAGGTGTCAACAGCAGCCGCTTGCTCTGGCAGGCAAACATGGAGTTAATACTAGGGCCTTAGATGACAGTTAGTGTGCTGCACAGCTGTAGCCACTTGGAGGCAAAAAGGCCCTCAGGGTAAAAAGCAGCACCTGCAGGAAGGAAAAGAGGTGTGGGTACTAGAAGGAGAAAAGCTGGAGACTGAAGGAGACTAGAAGGAGAAAAGGGAGACTGAACTGATGGATTAATGGACGGAGGAACTACTGAAACTGCTGATGGACTAACTGACTAAAGGACAGATGGGTGAATGGACTGCTGGAACAGAGACTGCAGGAGACACTGGAGATTGGTGTATGGCTGCCACGGCCAAGACCTGCTGAGGACCAAGCTGTTGCTGTAGTGGCTGGCGGGAGAGGGGAGGAAGGAGGACCTCTGCAGGTTGAACAGGTGAGCTACCCTAGTGGGGGTCCAGTAGTGGAGAACTGGGGCCATTGTTGGGGAAAGAAGGGGTGCCAATTAGCTTAAAGTGGCTGTAATTTTCTAAGTGAAGCTTGGACCAGGAATCTGGCAAAACACCCTCCAAAGGCCTTACAAGGTCTTTCGAGGGTCAGGAAGCCTTTCCAGCCCTCCAAACACCTCTGGATAGGAGGCAGTGGATACTGCCTGATGTGCTGCCCTGGGTCACTTGACCCCCTGGACCCCTCCTAGTTACGCTACTGTGGAGAAGGCCCTGCTCCTTAACTCAAAAATTGTTCATGCTTCTCATTTGTATGGAGTTCAACATGCATTGCGATTCTTACAACTCTTTGGGAAGGTGTTCATATTCCCATATTGCAGTTGTGGAAGACTGAGAGGAAGTAGCTTCCTAAGGCCACCCAGTGAGCATTCATGGCACAAGCGAAATGACTAAGGCTGCAATCCCAGACACACTTATCTGGGAATATGCTCAATTGACTATCATGCAACTTATTTTTGAGTAGACATACCTAGGACTGGGCTCTGTGTGTGCCTTTTGCAGAGAATCACCCCCAACCCTTCTGAAAAAGCAGGGTGTGTGTGTGTGCATGTACCAAACTTTTGCAGAAGTGTGCATTCTTCATATAGCTCTGTTCGGTTTTTGATGGAATTTCGTGGTCATGATCATGGTGCGGGCTCATGACGGGGGATCAAGAGGTATTATTTTTAGCTCCTGATAATGAGGCTGGGCAGCTGGAAGTAAGAAGCAGGCCATGTGACCAATCAACTCTGGTTGACCACTGGTGGTCCACAAACCCTGGCAGATGCCCTCTGGTGGACGCGTCTCTTTGCCGCGGTGGGTGGGTTCTTTCTTGCACGTCTTTCGGAAAATTGGCAACGCAAGAATTTAATTTAATAGCTACCCACCTCCAGCCACAGAGCTGAGAGTCTAGATCCATATATTAAGGCTATTAGCAGCCGGGGGAAAAATTATATATATAACATTCTCTATTTATAATCAAAATAACTCAGGAAAGAGAGTGCAAGAGTGAAATTAACCAAAAAGATTTAAGTTCTTATTCAAATTCATCAAGAGTCCACCTCCCCGTCCCCTCTTTCCATTTCTGTAATGAAAACATGTGTAGAGAGCCCTCTGGGTTAATTTGGGGGAGGGGGGAAGAATTCCAATCGGGCTTTTTGAGATTTTCATGTTAAATTAATGTAACGGATGCTTAAAAGCCTTGCTAATTAGGCATTGTTATTAATGGAGCTGTCAGGTGAACGACAATCAGCCTCGGAGCTGACATTTCACTCACTTGAACCTCGGTGTTGGTGCTCCGTTTGTAGCACGCCCAGGGGAGGGGTGAAAGGTGATCACAGTTGCACAGGGGTTTTGGCACAAGAACTGGTGCTTCCTGGAAGTGAGGGGGGGGGGAAGCTCCAGACCGCATGCGTGGCTGCCACTGACCAAATCCTGACCTGTTTGGAGCTCTCTAAGGAAAAGACAACTGAAGGGGGGGGGACTTGGGGGATTAGACCCATTCATGGGACAATCAGTGGCTTTTGGGCAGGATGAACCTCCTTGTTCAGAGGCAGTCTATCTCTGGATACTAACTCCTAGGTTGCCAGATAGCAGAGAGTTGTTACTAAATAGGAACACTTCACCCTAATTGGGAAGCCCTTGTACACATGGTTTGCCTTAGTCTGCAAGTACAGGGTAAGTATACAGTGTAAGTATACAGTACTTGCTGTATACACTAAGTATACAGAAGCGTCTGTCAACCTGCTAGTCCACAAGCATGGCTTAACTAGGATATGTACAGGTTGCGTCAGTGGGGCTGACACCTGACTCTGCTATAACTATGAGCCAGGTCGAAAACATGATACCATTCTGGGCTTTGTGCACATCTGTCCCTTGCCCCAATCCACCCACTTGATCATAGCCAAAGGGACATGCAGGAAGCTGGACTGGGGCTTCCAGCTGTTGGCCAAGCGGAAAAGGAAAATGTTGATCCCCTTCATTGTGATAAAAGGGGGAGTACGACTGAGAGAGTCTTCTGGTCCAGCACTTGCAGAGTTACCTGTCCCCACCCCAGGCTCTGGAAGCAAGCAGCAGAACTGCAACTAAGCGACAGTGTAGTTAGAGGGGGTGCAAAGCACTAAGTTTTGCAGGTAGCCTCCGCCCCCCCCCCGGTGTGCAAGCAGCCCCTCCCCTTCAGAGCAAATCTGGGTGGGGGAGCAAGACAGAGGCATACACCTCTTTTCTGGGTCTGAGGGGGAGGGGCATCTTGCACGCCATGGGGAGGCCCCTTGCAAAATTTTGTGCTTTGCACCCCCTCTGGCTATGCCACTGCAACTAAGAATGTCAGACTAGCTGGGGTCAAATTCCGGGAGCCTGCCTGAGGTTTTGATTCATTTGTCACTCAGATTCCTTCCTGCCCTACAGGGCCATGGTGAGTACAAAAGAAGGGAACCAGGTACATGGCCTCCTGGAGGAAGGGCTGCTGTGTCCTGGAAACAACATTTTTCATGTTGTTCATGCATTTTTCATGTTGTTCCATTCCTGGGTTCATGCATGTTGTGCCGTTATGTCAATCCCTGTGGACTTTATCCTGTTCTTGCTGTTGGTCACTTAGCACATTTGACATTACCTGTGGATGCTGCTTGTCTGGAACAGACCCAAAGGCCTTTGGGGCAAGGATCGTACCCTTCTTTCCAGTCTCGGGCCCTGCTCACAGTGTGCCTCTGCTCACAGTGTTCCAGCAGCCAGGTGCAATCAGGAGTCCTCTCCCATTACGCTGCATTATGCATGCTACTGAACTAGACGAGACCCGAGTGTTGATTTATAATGCGAACGCCATCAGGAATACAAGCAGCTAATAACTGGGTTGGGGGATGGAGCGGCTCCTGCCCTTTGAGCAGGCGGAGAGAGCGCAGGAAAGCACAGTCGCTGGTTTCTGCTCATCTCAGTGGCTCAGTGAGGACTTCAGGTGCATGACTGGGAAGCCACAGGTTCTGTGGTCTCACCAGGGTCATTGTCCAGCCCCTGGGTTCATCTGCAGCTCCTCCTGCCTGCATCCTGGAACCCAAAGCCCTGTGTCATCTGCTACTAGCCAGGGGCCAGAGGGCTCCATAGAGCAAGGGATGGGGTGCTCCTGGGGTTTGGCACCTGTGCCACCCACCAGCCTTTGAGTCCTCCTGCAGCTCTGGAAGGAAAAGGGGACTGAATCATTCGAGGAAAGGGAGAGCTACCCAGAAGGACAAGACGTAGGTCTGTGGCAAGGATGCTGATCCAGCTAGGGCCCTGTCCAGGCAGGCAGTCAGTTCTAGAAGCGGGGCAGACAAGTGAGGGGCTCTAGAACTGGCCTACAGCCCTGGCCCTTCCTGGAGCAGAGTCTTGAGCTAGTGTATACTCAAACCCCCCCACCCAAGTAAGGCTCCAGGATCCAGAGCCAGATTTCCAGGCATGCTCTTTGCTTTCTGGTCTGAGCTTCAGGGCAGATTCACTGCCGTCTCTGTTTCCATATGGACTGGACTGTGGGGTCTGGAGTGGGTGGGTGTCATCAGTGAGGCTGCACCGAACCCTGCACCAATCTCTGCAGAATCCCTGCTCTGCTCCAGGCCAGGGTGGTGGTGGTCTAGCTGCAACAGAGGTCCAAATGGAGGGGAGAGACCTGGCCGTGGATTCAGGCCTTGCAGAGCTCTGAGGGGAAACAGAGGTTCAGGCCAGGACAAGAGTCCTAGCAGAGATGTTGTACTTGGATATCCCCCAAGGAGGATACAAAGAGTTCGTGCTGGCTACTGAACACAAGAGCTGGAGCGCACAGGTGTGCATGTGTGTGTGTATTCTACAGCTAAGAAGGATGGTTGGCTCAGCCTCCTACTCCAAAGAAACTTCCTTAACGTAGTCCCCTTGGCCAATTTTGTAGATGTTGGCTCCAATGGGGGAGATGTTGGCTCTGTTGCAGGGTCCTCAAGGTGATCCTTGGAGTCTGAAGAAAGGGGCTGAGCCGCGTCCTCTGGCTGGGGCAGGGTTGCTGAGTCTGGTTCCTGGAGTTTCCCTTCTGCAGAGGGTTCAGGTGGTCTGGGGGAGGCCAGGGTTTGCATTGATGGAATTCCTCTCCTCATCCCAAGGATTCTGTTCCTGGGGCCATGACAGCAGGTGAGACATCATCTGCGGTGTCTATCAGGTAGTATATCGGGGTATACAGGGTGGTAGATCAGTGACAGTACGGGCTGGGGTTCTCCTCTTCCTCCTCCAACCAGGTCTAATCTGGTTCCAGTTCTGGGCATCATCTGCTGCTCCTGACCCATCCAGAGTGCCAGCCCTGGCAGAGAACATAAGAACATAAGAACAGCCCCACTGGATCAGGCCATAGGCCCATCTAGTCCAGCTTCCTGTATCTCACAGCGGCTCACCAAATGCCCCAGGGAGCACACCAGATAACAAGAGACCTGCAAGGCTTCCTGGGAATTGTAGTTAAGAACATAAGAACAGCCCCACTGGATCAGGCCATAGGCCCATCTAGTCCAGCTTCCTGTATCTCACAGTGGCTCACCAAATGCCCCAGGGAGCACACAAGACAACAAGAGACCTGCATCCTGGTGCCCTCCCTTGCATCTGGCATAGCCCATTTCTAAAATCAGGAGGTTGCGCATACACATCATGGCTTGTATCCCGTAATGGATTTTTCCTCCAGAAACTTGTCCAATCCCCTTTTAAAAGCGTCCAGGCTAGACACCATCACCACATCCTGTGGCAAGGAGTTCCACAGACCAACCACACGCTGAGTGTGGCTAAACACACGCTAAAGAATGCCTTTTCTTTACTCAGGCAGAGAGTCAAAGCAAATGCCTGAGGTGGCTTACAAAGCTCCATACGAAACGAAAAATATCTCGCAACAAGCAGTCAAGCCACAGCACTATTCCAGGGCACCGAGGGCAAAAAGGGTTAGGGTTCTCTGTGCCCGCCTGCTCAGTGGCATAGCTAGAGGGGGTGCTAAGCACTAAGTTCTGTGGGGAGCCTCACCACAGCATGCAAGCAGCCCCTCCCCTTTGGCACCATTCCGGGCAGGGGAAGCAAAATGGAGGCATTCGCCCTCCTGCCTCCCTGCATTCACCTCTGTTTTGCTCTCTGCACCCAGAATGGCTCTGAAAGGGAGGGAGAGGGGACGCTTGCACACTACGGTGAGGCTCCCGGCGGAACTCAGTGCTTTGCACCCCCTCTAGCTATGCCACTGTGGCTGCTTATTGTGCCCCTGGTTTTCTTGCCTGCAAGAAAACAGGCCCTGGAATCACCTGCATCCCTGACCCGGAATCCTGCACTCTTGTTCTGCTCTGCAGTCTGAGCCTCAAGTTTGGGCCGTGAGCCTTGCCTGCTTCGACTGCCAAGTTGCTGTCCACAGGCCCAGCTGGCTGATTGGCTCCAGTCCCCGGCCTGCTCATTCCCATTTGCAGTAACAGGTAGAGTGTCTTCCTGAGGCTTGGCTCAGCGAGCCTGTAAGTGATACATTTACATCACCCCAGGGCACCTTGCTTCTCCCACAGGGAGTTGGAGGGGATCCCATAAGTAGATCTTCCAAGGAACTTCTGGCTGGTCACTGATGGAAACAGGCTGCTGTGCTAGAAGCCCTTTGGGCCATTCTAGCAAGGCATGTGGTCATCCAAAGCCAGGGTAGCTGAATGGAACATCTAGCTTCAGAGGCACTTTGCATCTGAATCACAGATATTGGGGGTGGAAAAGAGCAGATTGCTGGCTGTCATTGCAAGGGGGGAAGGGGAGGCGCAGCAGGCCAGGACCAAAGCAGACCACCTCAAGGTGCCTCCTTCTCTTTCCATTCCGTCTGAACATTGCAAGGTTTCTTTGGTTTCCATTCCACATTCTTCTTCTAAAAATCTTGAGGGTTTTTGTTTTTTGCTGTCTGGTTTGGGAGTTGGACTTGGGTCTGAAAGACTCAGGTTCAAGTTCCCATTCAGCCGTGAAATTTCCTGGGCGACCCTGAGCCAGTCGCTCTCTCTCAGACCTACTTCACAGGGCTGTTGTGAGGACAAACTAAGAGAAAGAACTATGTACACTGTCCTGAGCTCCTTGGAGGAAGGGCAGGAACTTAAAAGTGTGACTAGTAAACAAATAAATTTTTAAAACTGTATATATTTTTCTAAGTACTTTCCTGTATTTCCTACCCAAGCAGCTGGTGAATTTTATGTTGCAATGTACACATTTAAGTATGTGTTTCTGTGTAAATGTACAGAATGTGTAGAACCCACAGGCACCCCCATATTTTTTTAAAAAATCTGATCTGCATGCTGATGATTTTAACTCGGCACTTTCAAAAAGAGACTGAATCTTCTGCCTTGTCTCAGAATAACCTTGATTCCCCTCCCTTTTGGTTCCTTTTTGTGCAAGGAGTCTTCCTTGGCTGGTGTGTCTGCTCTCATTGTTGCTCCTTCTGTTGGCCACAACTGGTCATGCACCAGTTAAATTCCTGCCTGTCGTCTCACAGGATACCAATTCAAATCCTGCTGAGGGCTTCAGATTTGACCATGAGTTGTTTTAGAACCCCCTCTTCCTAGTGCCCAGTATAACTCACTTGGGCTTCAGTGCCTGCAAAGCAGGTTGCATCTCAACTCCATCATCTAGTTGGAGAACAATTCCTGGGATGGACAAAATTCCCTTGGCCTTACAGATGGACAACAGAGTCAATATCTGTGCATCATCTGCTGGATAAGCTTCCTGGCCTCAGGTGGCTCTGAGCTGGCAGCTGGAACACTTCAGTCATTCCTGCCCTCTTGCCAAAATTGGCTGAACATCATAAGTTAGCAAGAGCTTTGTGAAACGCAGAGCAAGGGAAGGAGGAGGAAGGCTCTCCATCTGCTCCGACAACCACCTTGGCTGCATCGCTATCCCCCCAAAGAATCCTTCCAGGTCTTTAACGGAACGAGCAATTAACGATGTTAATTTTAATCTCATTTGCTAATGAAGGCGGTCTAATTGCATGATAATTGGCAAGGACAGTAGCAGAAAATAGGAAAACAAATCCTGGGCCCGAGCAGGCAGCACATTCTTTAAAAAGGCTTAAAATCAGAGATCCAGGTCCACGATCAGAAAGATTTTGGCCTGTGGGAGAGGTAGCTGGGAGTGGAAGCTGGATGCAGGTGGGGGGGGGGGCCTCACTTGTGTGATTTATTTCTTAAATGTTTATTCCCTTGCACATGCCTGATCTCATCTGATCTTGGAAGCTAAGCAGGGTCAGGCCTGGTTAATACTTGGATGGGAGACCACCTGGGAATACCGGGTGCTGTAGGCTTATACCATAGTCTTTCCATGCCTGATCTCGTCTGATCTCAGAAGCTAAGCAGGGTCAGGCCTGGTTAATACTTGGATGGGAAACCTCTTGGGAATACCGGGTGCTGTAGGCTTATACCATAATCTTTTGAGACTGAAGGTTGCCAACCTAACCTTCCAAATTCAAGAAAAAAAATCAGGACGGTGTCACACGCAATAAAAAAACCTACAATAAAAGCCACAAAGCAAGAAGCAACTAAGAGTGATATCAAAACCATCTCATTCCTAATAGCCAGGAAAGTAATTACACAACCCAAAGAGAGCACAGAGGAAAAGTTAATCACAGTTTGCAAGCCATGATGGGCATGTACAACCTCCTGGATTTAGAAGCAGAATGCCAGATCCAAGGGAATGACAGCAGGATGCAGGTATCTTGTTGCTCTGCATGCTCCCCAAGGCATTTGGTGGGCCACTCTGAGGTACAGGAAGATGGAAAAGGTGTGCCCTGGTCCTGATCTAGCAGGGCTCTTCTTATGTTCTTCTGTTAGTGAGCAAGAGAACACACTGATTCTCAAGGGAGGAAGAAAAAGCCACCCTAAACAGAAGGCGCATTTGAATGGAGATGCATTGACCCCCAAATGAACCTTTGTAGGGTGCCAACTCTTCTCCCCCAGGCACTCTCTGCCTGCCTACATCTTGGGTGTTTTGCTAATTGCTCTGAGATACCATAACTTCCATCCAAGACAGTCGGGAGTGGCAGTAACAGCAGGTAGCGGAGGCCTTTCCAGAGACGGGTGTTCTCAGGACGGCTTCTGTCTTCACACATGTCAGGAAGGAGGGCAGGACTCTGTCACTTGTCAGTCTGGGGAGGGGTTGGCAGTGCTGACAGGTGCTTGCGGCTCTTTTCCAGACCACAAAGCTGTTAAACCCTAATTTTTTAAATGAAGCCATCAAGATGATCTGCAATTTGATTGTTCAGTGGTGGCGCTCTGGGTAAATCAGGCAGAAAACCATTTAATTAAAATAATCAAATGTCAAAAGGAGACAACAGCTCAGAATGGTTGCCAGGGCCATGAGAGAGGCCCCCTGGGACAGCATCCTTGGTGAGGAGAGGGAGAAGGCACTCAATCCTCCTTCTGCCTAGAGAGGACCAAACTCTCTCCAGCCTGATGTAGGAGCAGGAGTCAGACCCTCAGTCCATGTGCTCATCCAGTTCAACTCCCTTGCTCAGTGCAAGCTCTTCTGACTTTGGTCTCTGTTCAACCCCTGTGATATCTCTGTGAGTGCCTTGCGGTCTGGATGTGGAACTCTTAAAACCCTCCCCCTGTTCCTTCCCTGTCCCCAGTGGCCACTGGGGAGTCTCACTGAAGGCCTTTGTGTGATGCGTCCATCCACCTCTCTCTGGCATCTCGAATGCAGCCACAGTTGCATCTCAGGCCCTCGTGAATGTGGGAGATGTAGTTCTCCAGGACTCCTGAGTGAAAGCAGAGCATTGGGAGTGCATAAACATCCATGCTCTACTGCCATACGGAGCTCTGTTCTTAAAAGGAGGAGTGTCGCATCACCTTGCGTGCACATTTGGTGAGACTCTCTGCACGCATAAAAGTCTCCCAGGCACACAGTACAATGGGGCCACCACCCCAGTAGACCCCAAGCGTCTTGGTTGAGTGACTTCCTGCCATTTCTTCTTAGGTCTATACAGAGACTGGGTGTTCACAGAAGCTCTGGGACACCAAATTCTACAGTAGAGCTGGCTGCAGAAGATTTGCAAGCACACTGCTTGCCGATGCGCAGTGGCACCTTGCCAAGTCTCCCTTCCCCCACACTTCTTTCCTTTTAGGGACCAGGAACTTTGCACATGCTCCAGTGCACACAGAGTTTCACGCACCTGCTAGCAAAAGATGGCAATCCTATACTTCAGGATCCAAGATTTGCTTGGCAAGATTGGATAACTGGAGTTCACGAGAAAATTCATTTCCATCTGTTGCTGAAGCTTCTGTGATTCTGCAGGTCAGAAGCTTCCTTGGCACAGGAGGAGAAGCAGGAGGTACCCAGAGGGGCTGGTGGAGGAGGGCAGGCTTGTGTCAGAGAGACTGGAATTAGCACCAATTCGCTGCTGGGGGGGGGGGCTGAGAGAACTGTTAGCTCGCAACCACATGCTGGGGTGTTATTGCTTTGCACAGCGACTGGGTGTCGCGTCTTTGACAGAATAATTCTGTCGTTCTAGCTATCACTGAGATTTTCCTGACACAAGAAATGATAGAAACTCCAAAGGGAAGAAGCCTCACCGTTCTGCTTGTCCGTCTCCAAACCATCTTGCAGCCTCGTTCTGAATCCATGGGCAGGTGACTTGATGCTGACTTGATGATGCCTCATACACCTTGAGAAATTTGGCACTTTCCCTAGAATCTGGACTGTGCTGTTATCCAAGGCCCATCCCACATCCTTTGCCAGACATTTCCTGTCCTTAAGCCCTGTTAATGGGCAGCAATGAATCAAAGCCAGATGGGAGAGTGGCCAGAACGACTCTCTGCCTCTCCATGCCTGGAGCTGGTGTGAAATAGCTCCTGCCTGGCAGTTGATGTCTGCGAATTAAACCTGATCTGTGTCTAATCCTTGTGAAGCATGTCAGCTATTCTGGGGGTGGACGAGTCCTCCACAGCAACAGAAAATATCTTGAGTGCCTTTCCTGCCAGAAAAATCCAGTTATTGCACCCAGAAAAAGACAAGAAGGTCCAAATCCCAACTGACACAGAATTCCATTCTGTGAGATCTGTGGGGCCTGTTTCAATGGTCTAGCAAAGGTCTGTAGGAATCCCAAAACACAACCTCTGATCGCACCTGGGAATAGTGACCATCCTTAGTAAACAGGGGCAGTTGAAGCTTAGACGTACTGCAGAAGGGCTCTGAATGGTTTAGTACAGCAGTTCTCAAACTTTTTAGCACATGGACCCACTTTTTAGAATGACAATCTTTCGGGATCCGCCGGAAGTGATGTCATTAACCTGGAAGTCATATCCTGGCCTGAAGTGACATCATCAAGCAGGACCATTTTTAACACCCCCATATGACAAAATCAAATCAACAGCCCAATCCTATCCACACTTTCATGGGAGTAAGCCCCATTGACTCTAACGGGACTTACTTCTGAGTAGACATGCATAGGATTGGGCTGCCAGTACATATGAACATATGAACATATGAACAGCCCCACTGGATCAGGCCATAGGCCCATCTAGTCCAGCTTCCTGTATCTCACAGCGGCCACCAAATGCCCCAGGGAGCACACCAGATAACAAGAGACCTCATCCTGGTGCCCTCCCCTACATCTGGCATTCTGACATAACCCATTCCTAAAATCAGGAGGTTGCGCATACACATCATGGCTTGTACCCCATAATGGATTTTTCCTCCAGAAACTCGTCCAATCCCCTTTTAAAGGCGTCTAGGCTAGATGCCAGCACCACATCCTGTGGCAAGGAGTTCCACAGACCGACCACGCGCTGAGTAAAGAAATATTTTCTTTTGTCTGTCCTAACTCTCCCAACACTCAATTTTAGTGGATGTCCCCTGGTTCTTTAAATTAATTAAATTAATTAAATTTCTTTAAATTAATTAAATTAATTAAATTTCTTTAAATTAATTAAATTAATTAAATTAATAATTTAATTAATTAATTAATATTTAATTATTAATAAATTAATTAATAAATTATTAATAAATTATTATTATAATTATTTATATTATATTATATTATAATATATATATAATTATAATATATATATAATATAATATAATAATTATAATATATATAATATATATATTATAATATATTATATTATATAATTATAATTATAATTATAATTATAAATATTATAATTATAATAATAAATAATTATTAATAAATTAATTAAAATTAATTAATTTAATTAATAATTAATAATTATTAATTAATTAATTAATTTAAGTAAATTAAAAGTTTACAATAAGTATAACCAAAAATGTGTTTAAAGTAAAGAAAAACTAACCCTCCCAAGAAGTTGCCGATCGGTTTAAAAAAATTCCCCAAACACCCCAAGACTGCAATTCTGTCCACACTTATCCAGGAGTAAGCCCCATTGACTATCATTGTTAAAGGCATATACTATACATAGTCACCTGTTAAAAGTGCAGGTCTGTAACATTTCCCCAAATGGAGTCACATAACATGGTAGCATCAAGTCTAATAGATTAAAAATGAAATACACCTTCAAATGAATGGGGACGCACCTGAAATTGACTCGCAACCCATCTAGTGGGTCCCGATCCACAGTTTGAGAAACTCTGGCTTAGCAGATTCCCTGTCCCTTTAAAGTCCAAAACATTTGCAAACAGCATGTGAAACCTAATCAGAGTCTTTCACTTCCTGCCCGTGCAGGTGTAGCAAGAGAACTGCATTGTGCCAATCTCTTTCCATGAGCTCATTATCTTTTGGTGAGGTTTCTGTGTATCTGAATTATGAAGCTGCTAATTTGTATTTTAATATCTCCCTGGTGTCTTGCCATCCATTAAAATGAAGCAAATTCAATCAAAGGACATTCTGTATCTCATCCACGCCGAGGCTTTGCTGGGGCGCCTTAGAGAGTTGGATCCATTATGCCACAATTGAGGAAGGTGAGGTGGGCCCCAGGGATGCCTCAATACATCAACTTTGGAAGAGGCAAGATGCAACTGATTGCAACTTGCAGAGCTGTGAAACATGAGCTGTGTGGAGCGCATGACTGCTCCTTTCCCAGGGCCTTGAATTACTAGAGAACAACTTCCTCGTTGTTTGAAGGGATAAAAACACACGCAGGTGTCAAGCGCATAAGAGTTCTGGCTCCCCTGGTCATCGTAATGGAGGCTGCTGACGCATGCGCAGTGCTCTGTGCCCATGTTTACGGGTCTAAAGTTAATGTCTTAATATATATTGAACCATACATACAAGTTATGACTATCCTGGGACCTGTATTTCTGAAGCCTCTGGTTTTTGTGTGTGCAAAATCCCAACCTTTCTGCTAATTTACTGTATTTAAAAAAGGGGGGGGGGAACTATCCCCAGAACTAATAAACAGAAAAGCCTCTAGACACATCACTAGCTTAGCCTGTGACTAATAATAATGACTTATTATTAAGTGCCATCACCCAGTCCCCACCCCCCAGCTGTAATTAAACTGGAGTACATTTTACCGAAATAATCACATATTTAAGATTATGCTTTTGACATTTAATGTGGAGTCATGATCTTGCTATGGAAAAATATGCTTTTAAGGTGTGTTATTTAATTAATGTGTGAATAATAAAATGGTATGGCAGATTCTTCTCCTGTTTCGCCTGCCTGCCTGCCTCTCCCTCCCGTTCTTCTGTTGTCTCCCTGTGCTGAATTATAAATTGTAAGCCCCTTGGAGCAGAGACCTGTGTCTTCTTGTATGCTGCAAAGTGCAATGCATTAATGGCACAATTAAAATATAGATACCTGTGTATTTATGCAGCCATCTGGAGCATTCTAAGTGCTATAAGTACACTTTATCAGAAATCCTCTCAATAACCCTGTGAGGTAGATCAGTATCATTACATTCAAATTAATGATGGACAGCTGAGAAGTCCATCACTTGCCTAAGACCACTCAATGACTGTGGCTGAGGTGAGTTTTGAATCAAATTGGGAACTTTCTCATTCCCATCTGAGTCATTTGGCTCCTTCACTACATTTGCTGCTGGAAAGGAGGTCTTACTTCAGCAGGAAGCTTCATCAATATATTGTTGGCAACCTTCAGTCTCGAAAGACTCTGGTATCGCGCTCTGAAAGGTGGTTCTGGAACAGTGTCTAGTGTGGCTGAAAAGGCCAATCCGGGAGTGCCAATCCCTTCCACACCGGGAGGAAGTGCAGTCTGTCCCTGGCCTGTCTCCCTGGCTATGGGCCTTCCTTCTTTGCCTCTTAGCCTCAGACTGTTGGCAAAGTGTCTCTTCAAACTGGGAAAGGCCATGCTGCACAGCCTGCCTCCGAGCGGGCCGCTCAGAGGCCAGGGTTTCCCACCTGTTGAGGTCCATTCCTAAGGCCTTCAGATCCCTCTTGCAGATGTCCTTGTATCGCAGCTGTGGTCTACCTGTAGGGCGCTTTCCTTGCACAAGTTCTCCATAGAGGAGATCCTTTGGGATCTGGCCATCATCCATTCTCACAACATGACCGAGCCAACGCAGACGTCTCTGTTTCAGCACTGCATACATGCTAGGGATTCCAGCACGTTCCAGGACTGTGTTGTTTGGAACTTTGTCCTGCCAGGTGATGCCGAGAATGCGTCGGAGGCAGCGCATGTGGAAAGCGTTCAGTTTCCTCTCCTGTTGTGAGCAAAGAGTCCATGACTTGCTGCAGTACAGAAATGTACTCAGGACGCAAGCTCTGTAGACCTGGATCTTGGTATATTCCGTCAGCTTCTTGTTGGACCAGACTCTCTTTGTGAGTCTGGAAAACGTGGTAGCTGCTTTACCGATGTGTTTGTTTAGTTCGGTATCGAGAGAAAGAGTGTCAGAGATCGTTGAGCCAAGGTACACAAAGTCATGGACAACCTCCAGTTCATGCGCAGAGATTGTAATGCAGGGAGGTGAGTCCACATCCTGAACCATGACCTGTGTTTTCTTCAGGCTGATTGTCAGTCCAAAATCTTGGCAGGCCTTGCTAAAACGATCCATGAGCTGCTGGAGATCTTTGGCAGAGTGGGTAGTGACAGCTGCATCGTCGGCAAAGAGGAAGTCACGCAGACATTTCAGCTGGACTTTGGACTTTGCTCTCATTCTGGAGAGGTTGAAGAGCTTTCCGTCTGATCTGGTCCAGAGATAGATGCCTTCTGTTGCGGTTCCAAAGGCCTGCTTCAGCAGGACAGCGAAGAAAATCCCAAACAAGGTTGGTGCAAGAACACAGCCCTGTTTCACGCCGCTTCGGATGTCAAAGGGGTCTGATGTGGAGCCATCGAAGACAACAGTGTCCTTCATGTCCTTGTGGAAGGATCTGATGATGCTGAGGAGCCTGGGTGGACATCCAATCTTGGGGAGAATCTTGAAGAGGCCATCCCTGCTGACCAGGTCGAAGGCCTTTGTGAGATCTATGAAGGCTATAAAGAGTGGCTATAAAAGCTGTTCCCTGCATTTCTCCTGCAGTTGTCTAAGGGAGAATACCATAACAGTGGTGGACCTGTTGGCTCGGAACCTGCACTGTGATTCTGGATAAAAGCTCTCTGCAAGTACCTGGAGCCTCTTTAGTGCAACTCGGGCAAACAACTTTCCTACAACGCTAAGGAGAGAGATGCCACGGTAGTTATTGCAGTCACCCCTGTCACCTTTGTTCTTGTACAGCGTGATGATGTTTGCATCCCTCATGTCTTGAGGTACTCCACCTTCTCTCCAGCAGAGACAGAGGATTTCATGCAGCTCAGTGACGATGATCTCTTTGCAGCACTTTAGGACTTCAGCAGGGATGCTGTCTTTTCCAGGTGCCTTGCCAAAGGCAAGGGAGTCCAGGGCCACGTGAAGTTCTTCTAGGGTTGGTTCACTGTCAAGCTCCTCCAGCACAGGCAGGCACTCAATGTTGTTCAGCGCTTC
Source organism: Tiliqua scincoides (assembly GCF_035046505.1). Taxonomy (NCBI): domain Eukaryota; kingdom Metazoa; phylum Chordata; class Lepidosauria; order Squamata; family Scincidae; genus Tiliqua; species Tiliqua scincoides. The sequence goes on from NC_089828.1 coordinate 58,782,079, forward strand.
TTCGGTGACTACATTTTCTCGGGAATATAGCTCAGAGTAGTGCTGCACCCAGCGTTCCATCTGCTATGTCCGATCCTGGATGACCTCGCCTGTGGCAGACTTCAGAGGGGCAATTTTCTTCTGTGTTGGACCTAGGGCCTGCTTGATACCATCATACATCCCCTTGATGTTGCCCGTGTCAGCTGCTATCTGTATCTCGGAACAGAGCTGGAGCCAGTAGTCGTTAGCACATCTCCTGGCAGTCTGCTGGACTTTGCTGCGAGCAGCTCGGAGGACCTGCAGGTTGCGCTCACTGGAACAGGCCTTGTATGCTGCTTGAGCTCTCCTCTTTTCCTCAATGACTGGTGTCAGCTCCTCAGAGTGGGCTTCAAACCAGTCTGCCGTCTTGTTGGTTTTCTTACCAAATATGGACAAGGCGTTGTTGTAAACGGTATTCTTGAAATGTTCCCATCTGTTGGATGCGTTTGCATTGACCGGGCCTGGAAGAGATTCCTCAAGCGCTCGTGCAAATTCCTCCACTTTTCTCTGATCCCGGGACTTGCTGGTATCAATGCGAGGTCTTCCTTCCTTTTTCGTGTGATACAGTCGCTTTGTTTGCAATTTCACTCTGCTGCACACCAGGGAATGGTTGGTGTCGCAAGCAGCACCCTGATAGCTGCGCGTGATCTTGATGCTGGGAAGGCTGGAGCGTCTGGTGAGAATCAGGTCGAGCTGGTGCCAGTGCTTTGATCTTGGGTGTCTCCAGGAGACTCTATGTTGGGGCTTCGTGTTGAAGAACGTGTTGCTGACACAGAGACCGTGAAGACAGCAAAACTCTAGCAGGCGTTGGCCATTTTTGTTCATCTTCCCAGTGCCGAACTGACCTAAGCAAGTGGGCCACGAACTGTTATCAGCACCAACTCTAGCATTGAAATCGCCGAGGATGAACAATGGCTCTTTTACGGGGATCTTCTTGATAGTGGTGGCCAGGTCATCATAGAATTTGTCTTTGGCTTCTGCTGGAGACGACAGAGTCGGTGCATAAGCACTGATGAGAGTGACAGGTCCTGCTGATGACTGGAGCTGCAGGGACAAAATTCTTTCACTTCCCACAGTAGGTGGGATGATGGATTTCAGCAGGGTATTTCTGACCGCAAAGCCAACACCATGTTCCCTGGTTTCGTTTGGTGGTTTTCCCTGCCAGAAAAATGAGAAATTTCTCTCCTTGACAGATCCGGAATCTGGCAGCCTGGTCTCTTGAAGGGCGACGATGTCCATCTGCAGTCTGCTCAGCTCCATGTCGATGACAGCTGTTTTGCGTGCATCGTCTATTTCTTGCAGGTCATTAGAGAAGCCAGGTGTCATTGTCCTTACATTCCAGGTGCCCAGCTTTAGGGCAGGAGTTTTCTGTTTTCTATTGCATGGTGCAGAGTTGTCGATCCGCTTGTCGGTTTTCACCCTAAACCCCACGCACCCCGTGAGGTTAACGGACCATGGCGAGGCAACACCTCACTGGCTGGGGACTGCCCAGCTTAAGGCGGGCGGTAGCTGCCCAATGAGATGCAATGATCTCTCCCACCGTCGGAAGCAGCCCCTGGCGTCACGCTCTACGCCAATCGAGCGAAGACTTATAACCGGTAACTGCTGCTTCCCGTGTTGTGCTGACGCCATATGGCGAAGTTGGAGTGTCCTCTCCAGTGCGTGAAGCCTGGGTAAAGAAGGTATGGAGGATAGGCTGTTACCCATGCAGCAAATCCCCCCTCTCCACGTCGCTGAAATGGTCCAATGGAAAGGCAGAAGCCAATACGGTTGGTTCCAGCGGCGTCGCAGGAGTTGCCAGAGCGTGACTGCGTACAGCCACAAACTGCCTCAGGGACTCCAGCTCCTGATTTTGCCTCGAGGTTGACTCCTGAAGCCTTTTCCATAACTGGATGTAGCCACAAGGCAGTGGAGGTTTGAGATCAGAGTTTTCCTTCTCTTAGATGAGCTGCCTTTCCAGGCTGACGAGGCTCATCTACCCGTTTGTGGGTATCAGGAAATTGGCAAAGGAGCAGTGGTGAGCTTCATCAATGGGTCTTAACAAAAATGGAAGCCCTTCTTAAAAGTTGTTTTTTACCATAATTGTAAGCCCCCTCAGTGACTCCTTTACTAGAGGGGAAAGGCAGCCGGCAAACTTTTAAAATGCCAATAGATAAATGGTGGCAGTGGTAGGAAAAGGATAGCTTCTTCTGGCTCTTGGTGATCCTGTCCAAGTTCCAGGCTCTTCCCTCTGATGGGAGCAGTGGAAGGAGCCGCAGGTAGACTCAGAGGCTGAGTCTTCCACTTCCTGGCTGTTGGGCATCTGCTTGGGATGTCCCCAAGGATACAGAGCTGCCCAGTCAGATGCATCCAAACACCTGTGGTTTCTTAGGTGTGCCCTGGTGATGTTACAAGGCTGCCAGCCTTTGGGAAATGAGGGAAGGATCTGGTCAAATGAGGATGCCCAGTGGCAGCTTTTGAATGGCCTGAGATGGATCTTTGCTGCCTATCCACCTGAGGGGCACATGCAGAAAGAAGCAGTCTTTTTCAGGAGATGGGAACTTTATTGACTGACACCAGTTCCTCTGCATCCCCTCACGAGCTGGAGACAGCCGTGGGATCCTCCTCCACCTTCTCCACCAAGGGAGAGGTCAGGTCCAGTTCTGGTTCTAGAAATGGACTGGTACTGTCAGGGCTGGTCTTAGGAGCCGTGAGACCCAACTGGAGAGGTTTTTTGAAGGGTCCCTGATTCACAGCCAAAGTCTGTGAAATCTTAAGAGTTCTAAAATTAATTAATATATTATGCAACTCAAGTACAGTAACAAATTTTCAAATTATAAACAGCATTAACAAACACAACTGACTTTTAAGAATTCAGAAGAAAATGAAAATCATTGCTGCCCTCTACAAAACTTGCAGTGTGGTGTTTGGTGTCCATTCCAACGTGTTGTGTGTATTTGGCAAGACTATGGTAGATTACCCAAGTGCCGTTACGTGAAAATCCCCTTTTCCCTTCCAAGTTGTGGTTTTATATCTGGTTATGTATTTTGGACTAAAATGCAGGCCTAAAACTTCTCTTACAGGCCACAAAAGGAGTCAAATCATAAGCTCACTCATTTCTCATGTTGTTGGCCACCTTCGGTTTGGAAAGACTCATTTCCTCCACGGGACTCTCCCCTCCCCAACTGCTCCCCAGGACAGGTAACTATCCTGCGTTTCTGAAACTCTTTCCCTTCTTCCCCATCTATTCCTCCCTTCTTCCCCCATCTTTAGTTAGCCAACTGGGTTTAGCAGATTAAGGGACCCCTAAAATCCTTCCCTAAAACCTATCCATTTCTGATTCCTTCTCGGATGCACCAAATACATAGCACATGCAACCACCATAAAAACTAGATACATTTTTCAACTACTAGAACCAAGAAATGTATTATGTTTACCTTTGTGTGTTTTGTAATAAAAATATAATCTTTGATTGAACATTACCTTTCTCCCAGTCTCCTCTTTAAGCTACAAGGGAATTTCTTTGCATTATGCTGTCTTGTTATCCAGCCTGCAACCCTGAGGTTTCCAAAAAGGGTAATATAATAATTCCCCTTATAACATGACAGCCCTTTTTGGTAACAGTGCAGGGAGCCCTTTGGCACTGGGTCCAGTTGAGAACAATTGGTCCACTTGGCTTAAAGCTGTCCCTGGGTACTGAAAGGATTTTTTTTTTGAGGGGGGGGGGGCGAATCTCCTGCAGTTTAATTCATGCCTGGTCCTCTAACACCACCTGTCACCATCCTGAAGCGTCCTGGTGTCTCATCTTCTATCCACTTTGGGAGAACGAAGGAGGATGACACACAGACTGGCAGAGATGTGGGACACTGTGAATCAAGGATGCTCTGATAGGCAGCCTGGGGGCTACATCCGGCATCAAGACCCTGGGATTTCCCCAAACTTCAAAGCTTCACGCAGAAAAGAGAAGCGGCTTTTTCCTGACCGTCAAAACTTTGCCTTGAAGTCCCTCCTTTCCTTGCTACCTCAGCATCTCACATAATTGCTTTTGGTCTCCAAGGATCCCGGCGAGGATTTATGTAACACACCAAGCAAGACAGGAGCCGGCAATTTGAAAGGCTGCTTTCGGATATAAGAACTTAATGCTACACCGGCCTTGGGGAAAACGAATTGAAATCCTCCAGCATTTGCAGCGTGATGTTTAAGTAAAAGTCTCCGGGGCAGCACAGAAGCCTCTCCAGAAATGCTCTTTCTTTCTGAAAGGAGATAGGAGGAGAAGCTGTGTCTGCAGGCAAACAACTCATTCCTCCGATGTCTCATTATGTTTTCGGGTTTTATCTGGAGGGGGATTTGAAAAGCAGCTGGTATGTCTAAGCAGTTAGGAGATGGAGTGACTATCAGGAGGGTTTTATGGTATTTCTCCCCCACCCCATTTCCCATCTGCTAGCATAGGTGAGATGCTTCTGCTGAGATCTGAGCTCACTTTCCTACCCCCTTTGACAGCTTTTGAGCCAAATTATCCGCTCTTGTTAACTGAGCGACGTTGATGGAGTCCTTAGCTGGGCAAGAACTCAGGGAGGCTTACTGATGTGGCATGAAAGGATGTCCGGAGCACACTTAATATATAAGCTTCCTAGGAAAGGAGGTCTAAACAGCTGCAAGATCCTGTTGGCAGATCTAGGAGGCTGCACTCGTGGTGGGAAAGGCCCCACGAAGGGCCAAAACACTGGGATGAATCTATACCAGGGGTGCCCAAACCCCGGCCCTGGGGCCACTTGTGGCCTCGAGGCCTCTCAATGCAGCCCTCAGGGAGCCCCCAGTCTCCAATGAGCCTCTGGCCCTCCAGAGATTTGTTGGAGCCCGCACTGGCCTGATGCAACTGCTCTCAGCATGAGGGCAACTGTTTGACCTCTCGCATGAGCTGTGGGACGAGGGTTCCCTCCGCTGCTTGTTGTTTCACGTCTGTGATGCAGTAGCGGCAGCAAAGGAAAGGCCAGCCTTGCTTTGTGCAAGGCCTTTTACAGGCCTTGAGCTATTGCAAGACCTTCATTCATTCATATAAGTTCACCTTTAATATATTCATTTATGTAAACTTATGTAAATTTATTCAAATTTTAAATGTAAATTAATTCTTTTCTCCCCCGGCCCCCGACACAATGTCAGAGACACGATGTGGCCCTCCGGCCAAAAACTTTGGACGCCCCTGATCTATACTAGTGGGCCACTGGGTACTACTCTAAGTGGCCTTGCTGAAGCCCATAAAGTCATGCCAATGCTGAGAGCAGATGACGTCACTGTGGAAGCAGCATGTGAAGCATCAATGGAAACCAGAGCCAGGAGGAGGATGTTCAGGACTACAGGCAGCTCCAAGGTAGTATGAACATTGCTTCAACAACACGCAGAGCTAGGCTGATGTTCTCATCAACAGCAGATCAGCGACCTGGGTCTGGGCGAGACCATTTTAGAGTGCATATCTGAAAGGTCACCCATCTCTAAAATTCCTTGCACACAGAAAACTAGCGCATCAGGGAGAGGTGTTTGAGCTTGGTTTTCTCTCCGACATGCTAGTTGTCTATGTAGGTATAATTGAATATATGCACGGGGAAGGAGCTTTCCATCACGGAAGCCCCGACTTGATGTCTGAAATACAGTCTTGGCCCATATGACACATAAGGTGATGGAAGTCCCCCCCCCCTTTTGGCATGTATCTTTTTTGCTCTCATGTGCCCCCTCCTCCTTTCTTGGCACAGGCTGAGCCACCACTGAGATCTTCAGTATCCTTATTCCAAAGGGCTGGGGTGACAGAGTGGAAAAGGAGCTGCTCTTGTCAGCCTTTTTTCAAGGGGAGACAGGAAGACTGAAGATGTTGACAGTATCTGGCTCAGAGGAGGAGGGGGTGTCTACCACTGCCATCTTTTTCCTGCTGGTTCTCCTTCCAGTATGGTAACAAAAGGGAGGAAGGTTGTTGTGGTGGCAGCTCTGGTCTGTTGTTGGTTGACTAGGGTCAGCCCACTCCAGAAACACTCAAGAAACAGCCACCCAAATGGTGGGCTGGCAAAACCCCTTATCCCAACTTCCCATCATGAGCTGCATCACGAATGGACCCACCCTGGTAGAGTTGAGGCACAGCTACCGTCTGCTGCTTGTGAGATTGAGGCCCGAAGCCTTAGGTTCTGAGGTGGGCATTGACAGCTGCTGAGACCCTGAGCAGCAGAACACATTTATGGGGGCAGTGTGTTGGCTTAGAGCAGTGATTTTTCAACCACTGTTGTGGCACATTGGAGTGCCGTGAATGGTCCACGGGTGTGCCATGAAAGTTTGAGGGATGGTCATGTATTAGTAGGGCCACTGCAGAATGTGAGCCCCCCCTACCAGCAGCGTGATATGCCTTGCCAGTTCTCAGAAAATCAATGGTGTGCTTTGACAATTTTAGTGCCTTGTCAGTGTGCCGCGAGGTGTAAAAGGTTGAGAATCGCTGGCTCAGAGACTTCCACTCCTATGTGCTGAGGGGCTTCCTGGGTGCCTTAAATGTGGCATGCGGGGGAGGGGGGAATAAGAACTCTGTCAGCCATGAGGGCATCCATGGGGATAAACAGACTCTGTTGGCCTTCCAGGCAGTTGCAAGCCTCAACGGTTCTCAGTGGGAAATTTAATGGCTGTTGTTGGGATCTTCTTTTACTCACTGTGTGGCAATGAGAAACGGAGTCTCCACAGTGGGAGGGTTTCCTTGCTGTGCTCACTGAGCTTCTCCCCCCCCCTTACACCAAGCAGACGTTATTTGTTCCCCTCTGATGGCTCCCAGCGACTGGTCATTAGATGACTTTGCAAGGGGGTCGTTCAAGGGAATGCATCAGCTAGATTTACAAGGCTGCCTGGATTCATGGGAATGGTAATGCATGCATTCCCCTAACAGACAGAGGCTCACATTTACCTGTCGGGCTCTCCCATTAAGGAAACAGATAATGCATTATGGAGATGCCAAAGAGAACTCTGCATTGAGTTCTCCAGCACTTTGTCTGCTAGCAGTTTCTCTCCTATTACTGTTTTTATTGTGAGCAGTGACATAGCTAGAGGGGGTGCAAAGCACTAAGTTTTGAAGGGAGTCTCACTACAGTGTGCAAGCGCCCCCCCCCCAACCAGGCAAATGCCTTCATTTTGCTCTCCCACCTGGAATGGCTCCAAAGGGGAGGGTGAGGGGCCCCTCACATGCTGCAGTGAGGCTCCCTAGTGCTTTGACCCCCCCTCTAGCTACACCACTGGCGGTAACTCAGGGTAGAGCACTTGCATTGCCGCTCCAAAGGCTGCAGCAACCTGGGAATGTTCAAAGCCTAGAACGCAGGTTCAGAATTATTCGGTTGAGGAAGGAGTCTTCCTCCTGCTGAGTCAGGCCGCTGGGGTCTGTCCTGCTCAAAGTTGTCTCTTTGGGTTCCTTTCTGGGTTTTTCTGGAGGTTCTGCTTGGAATAGAATCTTGAACCTGGGACTTCCTGCACGCAGGGCAGGTGCTCTAGCACTGAGTTATGCCACCCACTCGGTTAAACCAGTGCTGGTCTGAAAGACCACCCCATCCCCCCCCCCATTTTGCAGGTTCCTTTACAGGCTGTAAAACTGAGATGCACTTCTGTGACTGGGAAGTGACTTTACGTAGTGAGGATAAAGCGCCCGCATGGCAACCTCTATCCCAGTGGCTGGCAACCACCATTTTCACGTCCCAGACTGACCCTGGGGGACACACTAACCCACCACCCTTTTTGCCTCCACACTTCCTCTTTTTCTTTTCATGTCCAAGTCACGGAAGAGCTGCAGCCAGTTCAGTGCCAAGGTGGGGTCAGTGCCACTTGTCTGCCACCTCAGCTGCCAGGGGATGTCTTTGGCTGGCCCTGAGCCCTTCCGTATCCAGGCGCAAGGTCAACTGAGAAGCATGCAGGTGGGTGGCAGAGGATGCCAGGGAACCCAGCAAGCTGCTGAGGGTGTGGGGCGGAGGGTGTCTGTGTGGCGGAGGTTCTGTTGGGAGCTTCACGTGCTACAGGCCAATAGAGACGGTAGGAGGAGGCAACTCCAGTAACAGAAGGAAGCGACAGGACTCCTTGAGCGTCTTCTGTTCTGCTGGGTGCCGGCTGTGAATACACATCTCCAATCGCACTTGAGCCCGGGACGCAACTGCAGGGTGGAGAGAGAGCCAAGCGTGCCTCTCACCAGTTCCAGCTCGCTGCGGTAAACCCAGACCAGCCTCCCACACGCTGACCCACTTTCAGCGCAGCATTTGCAGAGACAACTTCCAAGTTCATCAGAGTGAACGTGTGGCAGCTGAAACAACAACAAAGAGTTGTGGGGCCCGTTTCAAAGCCACACAGGTTCAGGGTGGCAGCAGCTATCTGGATGAGGGCTGGCTGAAATTCTTCATCCTGGGATGCACGAGAGTTTTGTGGTGTGGTGTGGTGTGGTGGGTGGAGCTCATTGCATGGGCAGCGTCAGGGTAGCCATGATAACCACCTTCCCAGTTACATGTGTGTCAAACACCTTTCCTAAGAGACATTTGCCCAATGAAGCATCTACCAGCAGCAAGCCCATAAAGCATCAGAAGAACCCTGCTGGATCAGGCAAAGGTCCAGCTAGCCAGCATGTAGCCAGCATCATAAGTAACCATCGTGATTACTGCCCACTATGAATGTAATCCCCTTTTAAAGCCATCCAAGATAGCGGCCACGACCACACCTTATGGCAACAAATTTCACATATTACTTTTGGGCCATGTGACTAAGCCCTCACTCGCCCTCTCTAAACCTTCTTCCAATCAGGAGATGACTCCCGGTTCACACCGATCATCCTGGTTCCCCTTTTCTGCCTCCTTTCCTGTTCTAAAATATCTGCTTTGAGACGTGGTGGTTTGAGATCAACTTCACCAAACTTCATGATGGGATGTCAAGAAGGAGACTTGGAACGGGTACTTGCATTCTCTGTCCATTTTTCCTTGGGGAAGGGTCGTCGTTCTGTGACAGCCCGTGCTAAGAATCCTCAGGGTCCTAGACTGGATCTCTCACATCTCCCAATTATGGGTCTCTGGTGCAGTCCCAGGAAATGTCACCCTGCAGTGATCTTTGAGAGCTGCTGCCCTTCAGAGTAGACCACGCTGGGCTAGACGGAGTCAGCTTATGTCTCAGAATAAGGCATCTCACTATACGTATCAGGGGTATCCACTCTTCAGTGGTGTAGCGCTTGCTTGGCATGCAGAAATTCCACCTCTGGTTAAAAGAGATCTCAGTTTTGGGGCAGATCCTGGAGAGCTGCAGTCGGTCAGAGCAGACGATCCTGGGCAAAATGGGCCAAGGGTGTAGACCATGTTCAAACAAAGACAGTGGCTGCTGCCAGTCTTGTATCATTGCCCAGCTTTCCTTCCTGCACCATCTCCGAAGGCAGCATAATTCCCTACCTGGATCTTCAAGAGAGATGAAAAGCAGGAAGAAGAGGAGTCAAAGGCCACCCCTGTATCTTTGTGGGTATCTCCAAAAAGCCTTTGAAAACAGTCTCTCTGTTGTCAGTGAATCAGTGAATTTCTTTTGAATGGACTGGATTGGCCTCTGACCCCATGAAAGGCTCACAGCGTCGCACTCCTCTCCAGCTGTGAAGGCTTCTAGAAGCTATATTTAGGCATTTCTATAGGATGAAGGCTCAGGCGATGCTGGGCTCTGGTGCAGAAATTGTGTCTTCTTGACCCATCAGACTCTTCTGAACATGCTCGCAAAAGGGTGTGTTGAAAGACTCTCTGCGGGAATGACCCGAAGCCTCGCTGATTCCCCATCTTGCATTTTAAAGGCATTTTGATAAGTGGACTGCTCAGTGAGAACTGAGGGAGAGCACAGCTGGGGGCTGAAATCTGGTAATTGATCAGCAGTGGGGGCAAAAAGGAGAGGGGGGAACAAGATGATTGTCTGATGGCGTTTGGGTCCCAACCTTGAAGGTGCCAGAGTTCTGAGTTGGGGATTCTGCTGGTGGAACTCAGGCCCCATCCCCTCTGCCAGGGTTGGCGACCTGCTAAGAGCTCTCTGGGCAATACGCACAAGTTCTGAAGAAGAGTGTCTGATTCCCAGTTGTTTAACAAGATACTACAGTGGGCCCTCTGTTGCAGTGACCCTTGGGGGAGCAACCAAGCCCCCAGGCTAGGTTGCTGAATAAGTGCAGGAAAGAATCAAGGAGCCAAGGAAGAGACGAGAGACAGACTTTTAGATTCAAAGCAGAGAGAGAGAAAAAGCTGATTCTACTAGCCTCCTCCTGCGTTTTTATTGTACTTGCAACATTGACAGCTACATTCAGTTCTCAGATAAAGCCACATTAGAGTCTCATACAGGGGTGAGAACAATGGGTGCTTCTTCACAGAGTGCTGTATCAGCTATTGTCACACTTCAGCCTGGGAACTAGCATTCCTTGTCGGTTTGCCAATAACAAGGGGGGTTTGCCCGTTGCCATATCACCAAGGCTTTCTGTGTGCTTCTGCTTAAGCACTTGAAAATACCACATTGTCCCCCTTTTTATTTTTATTTTTAATTTTGAGATAGCATTTGGCATTGTGGGTCATTTGACACCATGCAAAATGGACATTGGGATTTCACCATGAATTACATTTACATTATAAGACATTGCATCATGAGCTATGCAAACATTGGGAAAATTTAAAAACTTGGTTACATACTATGCACTCCCTTAAGGGGGGTGCTAAATGACTATCTTTTAACACAATTATAAAAAGCAAAAACAAACATAAGAACAACAACATTGAACTTTTTATTAGGGGTTCTTGGTTCACTGGATGTCTTCAGGAAACTTTAGTGCCACGCATCTTCACGCACTGTGCTGACACTTAAAACATTTCTGTGAAAATAAACAGAATAGCAGAATCTTGCTGCTAAGTTATTAATGAAGCTTGCCCTTTTACTCTGGGTCCGGCAATTATCTGTAAAAGCACATGGGGGTAAAAGCACATTATATTTAAGCATTGAGAGAGTGTTAGAGTTAGAAGTGAGAGTGAGTGAAGTTACATCAACATCTTAAGGGATTTATGTCTAAGCATTGAGTATGTGTGTGAGATTCAGAAGTGAGAAGAAGAGAAAAGCTTGTATGTGTGTTATTACAATGTGGGGTTCTCTCTTTGAAACACATACATTTTTTACTGGAAACAATTCTGTTGTTTCATCTTACACATATAATTCACATACTCTCTGCAGTCAGCAAATGGCATTGCACTTTTAATCACAATGACTTCATTTTTCATAACCATTGTATGACTTACTCTGGTCTTTGAAATGCAACATAACTGTTGCTAAACTGCTATCTTTTGCACTCTCTGTGAGAATCTGAACTTTGAACTGGAAATAACCTTGTGTAAACCTTTCTGATATAATTAAACCACTACAACTAATTTAAAATATTACTATCTGCTAGTCACTTATATATGAAAACAAAAAGGCCTTAAGGGCTTGATTAAAACTATAGGATTCTGATGGAACAGGATAGAATCAGTCAAAGCTATGGGAACAGGGAGACTTTTTAAAAGCCTGAATAGCTTTGTTATTACCTTTACATAAACATCTTAATAAAAAGAGGTGTAGCTCTGACTAATGACAGAATAAGGTTTAGTTTGACTTTAAAGCTGTAATAACTGCTGCTGGTGGACAAAATGGCTGATGGTTGCCGTTCTGAAAGGTGTGTGGAATGAGAGACACTGAAAAGTTAGGGAACTACTACAAACTAAACTGAAAGGGAGGGGTGAGTTTAGCTTGTTAGTAGCAGTTTGAGGATCAGAACTGGAGCCAAGCTGTTTAAAGCTCTCTTGTACAATTTGCTCTTGTTATAAAGTGTGGTTTTTTTCTGACCTTCCCTTTGGTATGTAACTACCCCCCTGGTTGGAAACCCATCAGTGAACACTGTGATTGCTTTAGGGATGGGAGTTGGGCGTCTGACTGCTGTAAGGCTGCTGCAAGGAGACTAGCTTTGTGACTGTGGGTGCCTATATTTTGGCAAGTTCTAATCATGTCTGCCAGAGTTAAGTTCCGGACTGCTGATAAGGGTTGAAGTGCCTTTCTGCAGTCCTCATTGGCATTGTCTATAGCAAGTTTCATTAACAGCTCTTCTGCTGCTTCATTATTGTCCACTTGCTTGCCAATGGCTTCCTGGAGGCAGTTCACAAAATCCACGTAGGATTCTGCCGCCCCCTGCCTAATTGTTGCAAAAGACTTTCCAGGCAGCCCTGTTACAGGGACTTTATGTAAAGCCCGTAGTGCACAATTGGCTGTTTCACTTAAATACTGGTCCCCTAGTTGTACCTGCATGTCTGTAGTGCTGAATTGGCCTTCTCCTGCTAGCTGTTCCCAAATTACGTTGTTTTGTGGATTTTGTGCGCGCAGGCGTGCAGCGTGGATTTCACAAGTTTGGCGAAACTCATTAAGCCACACTGCATTTTGTGCAGGAGTTAAAACCATGCGCATGAGAGATTTCCAATCATAAGGAACTAGACGGTATGCATTGGCAATTCCTTCTAGCAACCCTCTGGAATAGGTGCTAGTGATGCCAAAATCCTTGAGTGCAACCCTTACCTCCTTCAGTGCTGAATAAGGAAGAGTTTGCCACACTCTAGTAACCTGTCCTTGTGCATCGTGACCCTGCACCACAGGACAGAGCAAGGATAGCTCGAGGGATTCTTCTGCTGTTAAATTCTCTGACTTCATGGCCTGGCGAGCCATGGCTTCCATGAAGGAGGGTTGTCTAATGTTTGGTGGTTCTTTTTGCTCTAACAGAGCTGGTGCAGAAGGGGGAGGAGGAAAAATACAAGGGCTTTTAGAAGGAGCATTGTTACTCTCCTGCCCTGGTGGCTCTGGCTTTGGAGTGCAGCTTTTGACAGCATTTAAACAAAGATGCCATAAATGAAGAACTTGAATAGGAGCCCGGGGTTCTTTATGTAAAGTTTCTCCTATACGTTCCCAATCGTGTACCCTAAAAGTGCCTGCCTCCGGATACCATGGGCATTGTTCTCCAATTATGCGCACTAAGTCTGTGACCTCCTGTGAGGAAACAGAATGCTGTGCTTTTCGGAGGAGGAACCGTAAGTCATTGCGATGATGCTCTTGTTCAGCCGAAAGGCTGGAACCCATACTCACCTGGGATCCCGAAGGATGATTGACGCGTCTGTAACCTGTGCAAGGCGAGGTGAGCTGGCTGTAGTCTGCGTGGCCCCTGTTTCAGGGTCAGATGAAGCAATGACTGGGAGGTAACCAGGGACAAGCTGCTTGATATAGAAAAGAACAAGGCAGCTTGTCTACTGTACCTGACTGTTGCAGAGGGTCCCTGTTCGGTGCGCCAGATGTTGCAGTGACCCTTGGGGGAGCAACCAAGCCCCCAGGCTAGGTTGCTGAATAAGTGCAGGAAAGAATCAAGGAGCCAAGGAAGAGACGAGAGACAGACTTTTAGATTCAAAGCAGAGAGAGAGAAAAAGCTGATTCTACTAGCCTCCTCCTGCGTTTTTATTGTACTTGCAACATTGACAGCTACATTCAGTTCTCAGATAAAGCCACATTAGAGTCTCATACAGGGGTGAGAACAATGGGTGCTTCTTCACAGAGTGCTGTATCAGCTATTGTCACACTTCAGCCTGGGAACTAGCATTCCTTGTCGGTTTGCCAATAACAAGGGGGGTTTGCCCGTTGCCATATCACCAAGGCTTTCTGTGTGCTTCTGCTTAAGCACTTGAAAATACCACAGCCCTCCTTACCTGTAGGCACGGCATTCATGAATTTCAGTACTGATCACTACAATCCACCTATTTCCTGACTCTGCTGCCCTCCTGGTCAGTCACCAGCTGCCTCCAGATTGCCGTGACAATCTGGCAGACCACAAAGCAGAGCCAGCGCGGGATGGGTTGGCTTGTCAGACTGGAGGCTGCACAGGCCTGTAGCTAGAAGGGTGCAAACCCCCCTTCCACTTTGGAGCCATTCCTAGAAGCAAGAGCAAAACAGCGGCCTCTATTTTGCTGTCACCACCGGGAACGGCTCCGAAGGGGAGGGGTCCCTTGCACGAGAACTTGCGCCTGCAAAGTTTACTGCTTTGCACCCCCTATAGCTATGCTATGGGCCTGGGCTCCCCAACATAATGCACTGGTAACCTGGTGATGCTTCTCTCATGGCTCCAGCATTGGTGTCCTCTGGTTTTTCCCATCAGCTCCACCCATGATTTACTAGCGGGAAGGCTCGCGGTTAGTCTGTTAAATGGCGTGTTTCAAGAAAAGGCCTCCGTTTCGATTTATTAGGACACTTATATAATAATTAAGCTCCAATTGATGGTGGCAAACACGTTTAGAGAGGCTTAACAACTGTAGCCTCTTTGGAGACAAATGGAGGCCGAGTAATTGACGGGGGTTTCGCGCATTGTAACCGCACCATTAAAATTCAATTGCAAGGCAAGGATCATTTCAGGGCTCAGTTGATTGGAAGCCAACTAGTTGCTGGGTGTGTTGTGCAGGAGAGACCTGTGGGGTTAAAGTGGTGCCGCCTCCCTGAGGAAATTCAGTAAGCTTAGCAAATTTCTTCACTTTTCTTTCTAAATTTCTAAAATTAACTCAGGAGTTGAAACCATCTGGGCTTTCAGTTCTTCCAGTTCTTTGGCACCTTTTTTGCCCCACTTTGTTAGCCCTGCTCAAAGGCACATGGATAAAACACTCCAACCAAGCAATCTTGATATGGCAGAACCTATGACTGCAGCATGGTTATTTTTGTATGGTGTTCCTGAGATTCACATGTGCTCCTGAGAATCCGTAAAACACCACACACAAAAACCTTGACCCATGTACAATCAAGGTTAGGGTTTTTTTTGCAGTGTTTTATCAATGTGCTCAGGAAAGTTGGTGTGCTGTGTGGGGGCAGGGAGATATGAATGAACTGAATGTGGTAACAAAACTGAGCAAGCACTGTGCTTTGTACACATTTTAGAATTTATTTTTTTTAAATATACCCAGAACAGCAGAGGATGCCTCATAAGAAACAAGTAGTTGTGAATGCCTTGGGGGCCAAACAGGAACCTCTGTTTTACTCCCAACACTGAAATGACTCTGAAGGGAGGCTCCCTGCAAAACTTAGTGCTTTGCACCCCCTCTAGCTATGCCTCTACACCACCCTGAGCTCCTTGGAGGAAGGGCAGTATAAAAATGTGGAAAATAAGTAATGTAATTTCTAGAGACACCGAGGAGGGAGATGAACCCCAAAGAATGACACCTCTACAGCACAGTCCAAAGTTTCCCCATCAAAAACAAACAACCACAAACCAGGGATCTAGTGGCTGAGGCCGGGTAGAGAAAGCAGAAACTGTCTCTGGAAAGTGGGAGAGCAGACTGTGTTATAGTGCTGTGCAAAAGTGTTTGTGTGTCTTCAAGGAAGAGAGCGCTCTCTCCCTGCAGACTGGCATTAGCCAAGGGTTGGAGATGAAGAAGAGGTTACACAAAAGGAGTGCAGATGGCCATTTCTCCAGAATTAAGGGCAGGCCATGCCTGCCTGACAGTGACTTCCTGTTGCCTGAGGGCTGTTCAACAGACAGGCTTCAAAGAGGGGATTTGTGGAACGATGTCCTGAGCATGAAGGCTGATGTCGCTGTTGCTCCTCGTCACACACAAAGCGTGAAAGCCACAGACATCGGAGGGAGAGACACACAAGGGCCCTCAGGGTGCCGGGAACAAGCTGCAGTCTTCCAAGCCTCAGATCTTGCAGGGACATGAAGCAGCAACCCTGAATCCAGGAAGTCACCCTAAATAATTGGCTTAGGCTTGGTTATGGAAGTCAGAGCCCACTTTGAAAACTTTTGCTCAGGAGACTTGGGAAATTTGTGCCAGAGTTCGCCCCACTTGCAACAGAAAGCGAGAAAGGGCCACACTGATTAACATTAATTAATACTATGCAAGTTGGCAACCTTCAGTCTCGAAAGACTATGGTATCGCGCTCTGAAAGGTGGTTCTGTAACTGGCCCACCTCACCCCAGCAGTAGTTTTTCTAGTGGCTGTCTGCTGGTATTCTTTTGCATCTTTTTAGATTGCGAGCCCTTTTGGGACAGGGAGCCATTAGATATTTGATTTTCTCTGTAAACCGCTTTGTGAACTTTTTGTTGAAAAGCGGTATATAAATACTGTTGTTGTTGTTCTGGAACAGCGTCTAGTGTGGCTGAAAAGGCCCATTCGGGAGTGACAATCCCTTCCACACCGGGAGCAAGTGCAGTCTGTCCCTGGTCTGTCTCCCTAGCTGTGGGCCTTCCTTCTTTGCCTCTTAGCCTCAGACTGTTGGCCAAGTGTATCCTCAAACTGGGAGAGGCCATGCTGCACAGCCTGCCTCCAAGCGGGCCACTCAGAGGCCAGGGTTTCCCACTTGTTGAGGTCCACTACTATCCTAAACTCTCTTCCCCTTTCCAGTGCAGGCACCCAGCCTGGAGAGGGAAGCACACAACTGCCTATTCTCCCAACTTTCTCAGCATCAACCCCTGGAATGGGGGCCAAGGAAACCAAATCACTCTGCCCACCCCAAGCCAGACAGCTTTTATCAGCAAGAGGGTCACCAGCTGGCATCCTGGAGCCAGGCAGCCTCTTGAGAACAGTTTTTGTTCCCTCTCTGGCTCTTGCTTATCTCAGGCTGCACAACGCACCCTCACTTCTACTCCCTGTCCCAGACTGTACCTGCCAGTTGAGGCTGCCCTGACTGCAACACCACACTTTAAAAACCCCATCTGGGGTAGGTGGGGGAAAAAAACTCCCTGCCACTGGTCAATCAAGCAAGAAGTTAAACAATCCTGCTTGGCCGCCAAAGGCAACCAGCTAGACTATCCTAATGGTTGGGTGGGAAGGGGTCAAGTGCTGCATGCTGGGGACGAGGGATGTTGTCAAATGGAACTGAGAGCCAAATATGAAGCATAATCCCAGGAAGTTGGTATGCTCCAGTGCAGTTAAAAAAAAATCTGCAGCATTTAGCACAACCCACTCATACTTCATGCACAAGAGGCAATTTTTATTTATTTTAAAGTTTTGTATATTTCCCATTCTTTTAAAACTGCACAAGGTGGCTGAAAATCTGAAATAACAACAACGCCACAAACTCCACACTACCTCTGATGAGGGTGGTACTCAGTTGTGGACCTGCCATTAGGTCTGATGGGGCAATTGCCCCAGGCACAAACCTCTGGGACCTCTTGGAAGCCTCTCTGAGGCTCCCAATAGGGTCGGAAACTGGGCTTCTGGTTTCCCGGAAGCACAGTTCATAGCAGCAGGGAACATCAGAGAGGCTTCCCTGACGGGGGCTCAGGTTGTGCGAGGCTCCTTGAGCCTCAGGTGAGTAGGGGGGCAAATTTTCGCATGGGGGGCAGCGACAGCCTGTGGGGGGCGCCATTGCAGACCTTTGCGCTGGGTGTGGGGCTGGGGAGATCCACCACTGGTGGTACTTTCAACAGGGCCCGATCCAATGACTTCAGGGAATGGCCTGGATTAGATGTAAGTAGGCAGTCCTTAAGAGACTTCAGACCATATAGTGCCGTATTTTTCACTCCATAAGACGCACCTGACCATAAGACACACCTAGTTTTTAGAGGAGGAAAACTTACTTTTAAAGTAAGCCTGCCCTCCCCCTGTGGCGCCTGTGCAAATGAGGACCTTGCCCCCGGTGCAGATCTTGCCCCCAGTATACACTCCATAAGACGCACACACTCCCCCCCTCACTTTTTAAGGGGGAAAAAGTGCGTCTTATGGAGCGAAAAATACCGTATATTATGTAGAGACAGTATACTTGTACCCAGACTAGATACTAGGGAGAAAAGAGGGGTGGGTTGTTGTCTTCATGATTTGCTTGTGGGCTTCTTGGAGGCATGTGCCTGGCCACTGTTGGGGGAAAGAACGGTGCTTAGTGGATCGACCCAGCAGACTCTTCTTATTTCCTTACTAGACATGATAGTTTGGAACAGAAGTTCCACGCACAGAGGAGGTGTTATACTTTGGAGTAGAACACACTTCTTACATATAGTGGGGAGGCTGCCTGTCTTTATGTCCCGCTAGTAGACACCACTGCACCCCTCCTGAATTAGTTATCAGCTTTATCTCAGCGTAGTCATAGCGGGTGCAAAGCACTAAGTTTTGCAGGTGCTTGAATGTGCTGTGCAAGTGGCTCCTTCCGAGGCATTCCTGGTAGGGAGACAACAAAACAGAGGCAGGGAGATGAATGCCTCTGTTGTGCTCCCACCGCCCAGAATGACTCCAAAGGGAAGGGGGAAGGGCCGCTTGCAGGGTTTGTGCAGGGCCACTGAAAAACTTAGTTCTTCCCCCCCCCACTAGCTATACCACTGATGCCAGCCAATCAGAGATCACAAAACGGACAGGCTGCTGTTAGACGATGTAGCCAGTCTGCTCCAGCCATGTAACTGTGTAATGAGGGTAAATGAAATCAATTGAGACTGAAAGTGAGAAAGAAGTAAGGCCAATGCTGTGAAATGAAAGGCAAAGAATTTTTCAAGGAGGGCTGAAAGGCAGTAAAAAAGGCAGGTGCCTTTCAGCATTGCTGAAAATGTCCTTTTAAAAAAAACACCCCATTTTGACTGAAAATGTGAGCCATTTTCACTCGGCCCAAATGCCAAATATTAGGAGCATTCATGGGTGCCCCCCTCCATCACGGCTTCATCTCGACATTTCGTTCCTGGCTTTCCCCCCCCAGATCTGAACATATTTTAACCCAATAAAATAACCGTTATTGCTGCAATTATTTTCAAACAGATTAAATGTCTGCCACGCTCTTTAGTTACAGTATAAAAAATAGGAAGCTATAAAACACCATAGTGCATAAAATGGATGACATTTTGGGCTTATCCCTCACGGGGGGATGCAGTTACTGGCCTCATTTGCATATTTTTAATGCACTGCTTCTTTTAATAAATTCCCCCCTCCAGACACATTAAAAATGGCAAGGGAGCCTGCAGAATACAGAGCGATGTGCAGGCGGAGGTGAGCTGGCTTCAGAATCCCCAAGTCAGGGGCGACTGGTCTGCACGCCACATAGAGTCCAGTCATGTTCACCTGCATGCTGGCATCGCAATTCTCCGTGAATGGCACTGACTACCAATTTGTTTCCAGGCACAATTCAAGGTGCTGGTTATGCCCTTTAAAGCCCGAAAAGATTGTGACCCGGATGCTGAAGAAGCACTTCCACCCAAGTGTGCCATCCTGTTCGTGCGCCATAATCTCAGACCATGCTGCAGATGCTCCTGCCTTCAAAGGTCTGGTGGTCATCCTTTGCAGGGCCTTTGCGGTGGTGACACTGAGCCCAGGTACCCAATACCCTGTCCTCCTCCAGGGGGTATGAAAAAGTCTGACTTTTAGCCTTTTGCTTGGCCTTTGGAGGGGATGGTCTGGCAGTGGTGTGTGGTAGGGAATCTTCAGCAATGAATTTGAGCCTTGTTTTCTGCTGTCTTTTAGTTTGTGTTTTTGTTTTTCCTTTTGACTGCCTCCTCTCTTTGTTTATTTTTATTCCTTTTGCCCAGCTACCTGGGTTGCTTTAGGGGAAAGAAATCTGGGCCTGAAAAGATGTTTTATGAAGTAAATGTCTATGTCAACTTTGTGCACTGCAAAGTCCCATTGGATCCAGGACTCAGTGAAGCTTACCCCTCAGTGCACAGTGGGGCTTACTCCTAAGAAAGTATGCAGAAGTTTGCAGCCCTAGACACAGTAGCATAGCTAGAGGGGGTGCAAAGCACTACATTTTGCAGGGAGCCTCACCATGGCATGCAAGTGGCCCTTCCTCCTCCACTTCGGAGCCATTCTGGGCAGGGGGAGCAAAATGGAGGCATTCAGAGGCTCTGAAGGGGAGGAAAAGGGACCCCACCCTGTGGTGGGGCTGGATGCAAAACTTAGTTTCTACTGCCTAGACAAGTTCTCTGTCTTTGTTCTGACCCTTTGGTGCATCCAACTTTGGCTGATCCTGAGTGCCATTCCCAAGGGCAGGCTACTGCCAGCACACCCCAAAGTGAGATTATTTGCTCTTAAATCTGCATCCAAGGAAGAAAGAGACTTAACATCCTTATGCTGACCTATTAATCTTCCTGGGAATACAAATTCTGCCTGCAATTACATCTCTATTTTCCACTTTTCTCTTCTCATGCATAGAGTGCAGGCTGGGCCCCAGAAATCAGAGATGGTAAGCCTCTTAGTGGCAATTTCCGTGGCCCCAGGGGCTGCGCCTTCAGTGAAACCACTGTCAGGAAGTGAAGAAAAGAGGAACACCAAAAAGAACACCAAAGAAACATACTCTGGTGAAGATTCTGGGATGTCAACCTGAGAGAAGTCCCACCCAGATAGTCTGAAGGACTGAAGCAACCCATATCTCCCAGACCCTCACAGTCACCTCTGAAATCCCAGGGACAGAGCAATGAATAAACCAAAGCCCAAAGACATAAGAACATACGAACATAAGAACAGCCCCACTGGATCAGGCCATAGGCCCATCTAGTCCAGCTTCCTGTACCTCACAGCGGCCCACTAAATGCCCCAGGGAGCACACCAGATAACAAGAGACCTCATACTGGTGCCCTCCCTTGCATCTGGCATTCTGACATAACCCATTTCTAAAATCAGGAGGTTTTAGCAGACAGGAGGTTTTAGAGACAAAGCAGCTGCTCACATTTGGGCTTCCATCAGGAGCCTCCAAGACTGGACCGCAGTGGGGGGGATGACCAGAAAACATAAGATAACATAAGAAGATAACATAATTCCTGGATAACATAAGAAGAGCCCTGCTGGATCAGGCCAAAGGCCTATCTAGTTCAGCTTCTTGTATCCAATCCAGTGGCCCACCAGGAGCTCCTGGGAGCACACAAGACAACAAGATACCTGCATCCTGGTGCCCTCCCTTGCACCTGGCGTTCTGAGGTGGCCTGCTTCTAAAATCAGGAGGTTGCACGTACCAATCATGGCTTCTAACCTCTGATGGACTTTTCTTCCAGAAATCTTTCCAAATCAAGATTGGACATCTTCATCACATCATGTGGCAAGGAGTTCCACAGACTAATTACACACTGGGTAAAGAAATATTTTCTTTTGTCTGTTCTAAGTGGTGCTGGTGCAAGGCCTTTATGGACCAACTCATTGAAGCCAGATGCCAGCTCTGGCGCCCAGCTCCCCAACTAGCTCAGCCTCCCCCAGCAACAGGCTCCTGACACTACTGGACAGCTCTCCTGCCTTCCAGGAGCCTGAGTGCCATAGTTCCCATACTGGTGCAAATGTGACACCTGTCAGGGAACACTGTTCAGTTCTTTCCTTTGTAGGTGGGTTCATTCACAGTACTGAGACTTCAGTTCACAGGAGCTTTTCATCAAATCATTCATTAAGTTCTCATGGCATAGAGTATATCCCAGGACTGTGCACAGTTTGGGAATAGCCGAGATAACCCTTATCCAAAGGTGCCCTATGCCAGAATCCTCCTCCTTGTAATGGAAAACAGGGGGTCTAGTTAATACATCTGCTTCCCTTCCAAAGACCCCAAATTGGCTCTTTTATCAAGTGAACAGAGCACAGGAGAGATTGTAGCTGAAAGAAATACAGCAGAGGCATTAAGAGAGTAAGTAATAAGATCGGGGGCTGAAATTGCATCTTATGGAAAAGTAATCTGAGGCTTTAGTACATGGAGTGCAGGAGCTGCTGCGGATGGGGGGGAAGGAAAGTGATGGATGAGGCTGTGCGTGTGTGATTGTGGGTGAGGCTCAGTGTGTGCATGGGAATGAATGAAAAAGCACATTACAAAGAGGCAAGGACAGGTAGTTGGGGGATATGGCGCATGGTAGCTGTTCAATTAGGGTGTAATTGGCAAGGTTATTTTGTTATTCCCCTTTATGGATGTTGAACTCAATGTTATCTTGGCCAGGGAAGGAGGGGTATTGTGTCTGCAGGCAGACAAATTGCCTGGGGCACGCCTTGGAAGCCTGTTAATCAGGAAGGGATAACAGGAAATAAGAGAGACATTGATGGATGCAAATGCCAGTGATTGCTAGTTAATAATCATAATAAACTGCTCCTGCAAGACACTGCATCGGCTGGAGAACTGAGGCCCTTTGTAGCACCAGGATTCCTTGCACTTTCCAGTATGGGGATTGCTACTGGTTCACTTTGCAGGCAAGAACCCCATATCCAGTTAATAGGAACGTTTGATGGGCACCTTCATTACGCTCAGCCAGTGGGTGTTGTAGTCTTGTTCACGTTCCCATCTCCCAGTTCGACCATCTCCACTGGTTGTGCATGTGCTTCTAGGGCCACCTCCAAGTGCTGTTTCTCACCCTTCAAAGCCCTGCACAGTCTGGGTCCCCCCACCACCTTGGGGCCCCCTTTGCTGACGTGAGCCCAGCTGGGCTTTATGATCTGCCTGACAAGCCCTGCTGTCTGGTCTGCATCAAACATACATTTGTTTGGCAGGTCCAGGGAACTCCCTTGCCCGGGGAGATGGGCCAACCCAGCTCCACTCCCAGCTTTGCACAGGGCTGTCAAGATCTTTTGATTCCAGAAGGCTTGTCATTGACGTGATCTTTGAAGGCTGGCTTGTCGTTCCGTCCGCTGCTGTGTGCACTGCTGTTCTTAATGATTGCTTTTTATTTTTGCTGCTGCAATTGCATCTCCAACCTTGTTGCCAGTCGCCTCGTGAGGGTTTCTCATATCAAAGATGAAAGAAATAAAACTAAATAAAGCCCAGAGTGGGCGGATGAGCTCTGCAGGTGTGTGAGCTGTGAAGCGGTTGTCAGCACTGGAGCAAGGTCCGCTCAGCATCGTGCTGTTCTCCAGGAAGCCAACAAGCAGGGATGACCCCAAAGGTACTGGAAAATTTCTGGCAGGGGCTCCATCTCCAAAGACACCTTGGAGAAGTCTCCAGTCTGCTCCAGCACACCTCACAGGGAACGGTTCTGCTGGCTAGAGGCCATTCTGGGAGGGGGTCTTGGTGGACAGTCAGCCTCTGCTGAAAGAAAAGTGCTGTGGCAGGTCCGTGAACCTGTGTTGCTGTAAACATTTCTATCAGCATCCTGTTCCCACCCAGAGGTGTAACTAGGGTGGGGTGCTACACGGGGGAAGGGGTATGTGTGTGCAACATGCAAGGCAGTCACTTCCAGGTTCTCCCCAAAAGAGGAGGTGCTGGTGGCTTTGTGTTCTGTGGAGGCTCCCTGAAGGGAATATGGGGCACAAAGCTGCCAGCACCTCCTCCTCTGGGGACAGGTGAGAACCCATATTGTTGTTGGCAACCTTCAGTCTCAAAAGACTCTGGTATCGCGCTCTGAATGGTGGTTCTGGCACTGCGTCTAGTGTGGCTGAAAAGGCCGATTCGGGAGTGACAATCCCTTCCACACCGGGAGCAAGTGCAGTCTGTCCCTGGTCTGTCTCCCTGGCTATGGGCCTTCCTTCTTTGCCTCTTTGCCTCAAGTTCCAAAGGCCTGCTTCAGCAGGACTACGAAGAAAATCCCAAACAAGGTTGGTGCAAGAACACAGCCCTGCTTCACTCCGCTTCAGATGTCAAAGGGGTCTGATGTGGAGCCATCAAAGACAACAGTGCCCTTCATGTCCTTGTGGAAAGATCTGATGATGCTGAGGAGCCTGGGTGGACATCCGTCTTGGGGAGAATCTTGAAGAGGCCGTCTCTGCTGACCAGGTCGAAAGCCTTTGTGAGATCTATGAAGGCTATAAAGAGTGGCTGTCGTTGTTCCCTGCATTTCTCCTGCAGTTGTCTAAGGGAGAATACCATATCAGTGGTGGACCTGTTGGCTCGGAATCCGCACTGCGATTCTGGATAGACGCTCTCTGCAAGTACTTGGAGAACCCTGTGTACCTGGAGAATCCTGTGTGAGAACCCATAAGTGACATCACAATGTCACTCCCCCAGGCACCGGGGCTTCTAGTTACACCTTTGATTCCACCAGTGGCCAGAGACCTCCTTTACGGAAATTCCCTAGCAATTGGCTTCAGAGGTAGACTCCCTCACAACCTGAAGGTTCTTTTTGCATTCACGGATGATTTTCAGTGGAAGATCTGTTTTCCGTTAGTTTATTCTTTTCAGATCAGTAGCTTGGCCACTGCAGCATTTGACAGCCAATGACAGCCCACTCCCAAACCTGTTGCTGGTATGGAAAAGTGTCTGTGCATTAAACTGGTCACTTGAGTAGGCACAACGGTGTTTTCTTACCATTTGTGTCCATTACCCCTGGAAACTTCGCTCATCCTGTTAGTCCTTGACATTCACAAGACGCAGAAAATTAAATCTTTCTTGTTTTTCTTTTAAGGAGAGTGCTTTTCATTATTTCTCCTCGCTGGGAGCTGCACTGTGCCGGGCTGTCATATCTCAGCCACTATTGACGCCACAAACACAGCCTCGTCCATCATCCTGAGAAGACAATTATGGAAGACGGCAAAGGAGTGATGGCAGCCGGGCTGCGAGTATTGATTGGAGAGAAGGTTCTGCAGGCCTTCGAGCAGAGGTCTCTTGCTTGCTTTGTTCTGCACAGCCAGGTGCTGAAAGGTGAGGCTGCTTGCAGACCCTGCTTGCAAGGATGAGTTGAGAAAGGTGTGGTCCGCACCAAGATCCAGGTGGAGCAAGTGGCTGCTACAGATCACTAGAGGTGGATATGCAGTAGGATGGCTGGTCCATGCTTGCAGAAGCGGGTTCCTGTTGGTTCCAGGTGCACTGCAGAAAGATATCAGCAGAGGAAAAAGCTGCAGATGACTCAAGCAAGCGAGCCAGGGCACACATGAAAAGAGAATGACGTCTTCTGCTTCAGACACTAGCCAGTCTGACCTGGTCAATATTCCTTCTTTGTCCTCACCCATATATTGCCACCAACCATGTTCTGCATTATATTACTACTTGTATTAGACGTGGTAGCTCTACAGAGCAAAATGGGGGGGGGCAAAAGGGAGGGATTTGTCTGCCTGCCTGCCTCCCTGCATTCACCTCTGTTTTGCTTCCCCCCACCCGGAATGGCTGTAAAGGGGAGGGGCCACTTGCATGGTGCGTTCAGGCACCTACAAAACTTAGTGCTTTGCACCCCTTCTAGCTACACCACTGGGGTGAAGGTGTCATGGCGAAATGCTTGCACTAGTCTTAGCAGCAACTGTCACCCTGCACATGCCTGATTTCGTCTGATCTCGGAAGCTAAGCAGGGTCAGGCCTGGTCAGTCCTTGGATGGGAGACTGCCTGGGAATACCGGGTGCTGTAGGCTTATACCAGAGTCTTTCGAGACTGAAGGTTGCCAACCAGTGCAGCTGTCCTCTGTCACTCACAAGTCAGTAACTCAGCACTAATCCGGCTGCCAACTGAGAGTGGACTTGAGGCTACTGTACTGTTGGCTGGGCTCAAAGGGCTGGGAGGGCTGTTAGAACTCTGGGCATGCGACACAGAGACGTTTCAGAAGAGCATTTTCCATTTTGAGGGGGAAATAGCCTGGTTTAGTCTGAGTTAATTCCGAACTGGTTTGGGGGTAGGTGGTGGGGAGGAGTCCAACCATGGCTATATCTCTGCACATTTTTCAAAGGATAACTCATAAATCCATAAAGACCGTCAGTATCCCATAAATTTTCACCC
Source organism: Tiliqua scincoides (assembly GCF_035046505.1). Taxonomy (NCBI): domain Eukaryota; kingdom Metazoa; phylum Chordata; class Lepidosauria; order Squamata; family Scincidae; genus Tiliqua; species Tiliqua scincoides. The sequence goes on from NC_089828.1 coordinate 58,807,673, forward strand.
TGTTCCCCGTGATATCAGGCAGGGCTTCCCTCTGGGTTCCACATCCCAGTTGCAGAGCCCACAGCACTTGCCAAGATCTTGTCATTTCCTTCCCTCACCTTGTTTCCCCTCCTGTTACGCTCTGATTAATTGAAGACTTCTATCTTCCCACACATTGTTGGGATCACATTTTCACAGCTATTTGTAACTAATGCAGTCTTTTGAAACAATCTCTTTGAGTACGCAACAGTAATAGTGTTGGAAACACAATATTTTAGCTGGTAATCATTTCAGCAGTTCTCAGAAGCTCGTTGTGTTGGATTCATGGTCACGGTAAAAGTTGACGGCACTGTCGAAATAAAACTGCTTGAACCTCTGTAGTGATACTTGGAGACACTCTAAGCAAACAGTAGCCGTAATCATAATCATAATAATAAACAACTGCTTAGTTATCTCTGCTAATGACCTCAGAGAGATGTGATGCTCCAAGAGCACTTCTATGCATTGATGCTCCACTGTAGAACATGAATCTTGAAACAACCACTTCCAAAGTCTGCAGCGATCAATCCCCAAAGACTTGGCAGTTTGTTTTTTGACATGGCAGTGGTTATTCCTTCCATCTCCAGTAGGCCATCATGATCGGCCTCAAGAGGTCCCCTGTGTGGTGTAAGATGACAATCAATGGGGCAGCACCAGCAGGCAGGTCTTCCAGGGACCCATATCAGGGCCTAGTGCTGGCATTGCCCTCATTGGCTAGCAGGGATGAAGAGAAAAAGAAGCACCCCTGAGAAACTTGATGATGAGGGGAGGGAGGGAGGAAGAGCAGACATGAGCCCTGCATGGGGGCTTCCTTTTCCCACCTTGTCCCTGTTGGCCTGTGGGCCAACAGGACAACTCAGGGATGCTGCTGGCAAGTTTGCTGCTGGCAAGTTTGGAAGTGGGCAGGAGGGTGGGCGAGGAGGAAGGGAAATCAGGGGGAGAAGGGGGGTAGGGCAAACTGGGAGGAGGGGCTCTGGTGGGGTGGCACCCTGAGCCTGGCACAAGCTGGCGCATGCCCTTGTAAACTGAACACCGATTTGCCAGTCCCTCCTACATGCTTCACATTCATGATGTGCCTTTGTTTCATAACCACCATTGGAGGCCACCATTTTTCATGTTGGCAGCCATTTTTTTAATTGTACTGCCCTAGGACAATATTGTATCTCACTTATGGGTAGTAGTAGTAGTAGTAGTAGTAGTAGTAGTAGTAGTAGTAGTATTTTATTTTTCTTATTTTTCACATTTTTATACCGCCCTTCCTCCAAAGAGCTCAGGGCGGTTTACACAGCTGCTCCCCTCCTTTTGGCCTCACAACAACCCTGTGAGGTAGGTGATGCTGAGAGAAAGTGACTGGCCCAAGGTCACCCAGGAAGCTTTGTGGCTGAGGGGGGATTTGAACCTGGATCTTCCAGGTCTAAGTCCACCTCCCAAACCACTATACCACCTGCAGTAGTAGTAGTAGTAAACTCCAGAAAGTAGCACTGCTTGGAACAGCAAGAATAATATGTGGATATCTCTGTGATTCTCAGGATCTTGGTTAGATCCTGAATTGCAGACTATAACTTGCCCAGCATAGGATACCGCTTTAGAAAAGAAAAAGATGGCCACCAGTAGATGACTGAGCATTGGAGTTCCTGCTGCTGATGCCACAAGGAGCAAAGAAATCTGTTGTAAATCAAGATAAGTTTTTCCAAATGAAACAGGAAGGGTGGCTGGAAACCAATTGGGATCCACTGAATCAGTGGTGTAGCTAGAGGGGGTGCAAAGCACTCAGTTTTGCAGGGAGCCTCGCCGCAGCATGCAAGCAACCCCTCCTCCTCCCATTCAGAGCCATTCTGGCTTGCACCTCCATTTTGCTCCCGCCGCCCATAATGGCTCCAAGGGGAGGGGGAGGAGTGTCCTGCACGCTGCATGAGGCTCCCTGCAAAACTTAGTGCTTCACATCCCCTCTAGCTACGCCACTGCTCCAGATGGGTTCTGAAAGAAACGAGGAAGGCCTGGACGGGCCTGAAAGAAAAGTACCTTGTAAAGGGAAAGACAGGCAGAAGAACATTTTTGCTATCTTGCTGGCTTCCTGGAAGCACCAGGCTGGCCAGTGAGAAGCAGGAGGATGCTGGTTCACCCTTCATTTCTGATAATGAAAACTCATAGAATAATCCACTAGGGCTCCTCTTCTTCTACTTTGATTCGCCGTAATAGCTAGAAATGGAGCCCCCATGTTCAGAGGCACTGTACCTCTGAATAAACCGGACCTTTGTGGTTTGGGTGCTGAGAGTTGTTGTCTTCATGGCCTGCTTTGTGTGCTTCCTGTTTGGCAACTGTGGGAACCAGGGCTTGGTGGGTCTTTGGTCTGATGCAGTAGGGCTCTTCCAATGCCACAGAGACTCTTCAGAAGCTGCATTTCACGCCCTGCTCTTTTCCTCCGCTTGCATGAGACCCTGGTAGACACACGCACACACATATGCACACAGCCCTGATCACATCAGTACCGGTTCCTTTGGCATGTGCTCCCGACTATTGATGGCTCTCAGGTAATTTATGACACTTTTAGTGGCTTAATTATGCTGTCAGATCCATCTGTCACTTGCTGATATGAGGAGCGATGGCAGGCCATTAGTCGGCCAATAGTTGCTGTAAAATGGATTGTTTTACACCATTAAATAGCAAGAGAGTAAACAGATTTTTGCACGGCTCATGCCGCTAATGACATTTGAAGGGTTGCCCGTGGCATCTGTCCTGGGCTGGGAGTTCACACCAGGAGGTAGACAGCAAGGTAGGCCAGCCACAGAATGAGGTTTTCCCATGCCCTTTCTCCCTGAAATGACTCTCAGCCTTCCGGGGGGGCTGAGTGGACTTTTCCAAAGAACTCTGAGGTCAGGTTGACCTCTTATCTGCAGCTACTGATGGAAGGAAAGCACCAGAAAATGGTCCAGGAACATCATGCACCAGGGCTGGTGAAGACATTGACACGACCAAGGTAATACCTGGGTGGGTGATTACTGAGAACTGCACATAAGAAATCAGGTCAAATGGGGGCCCACCTAGTCCAATGTCCAGTTGGCCCTTTGAAACAGAGATCAAACAGAGGCCCTTGGAAGCCCACAAGCAAGAGAGACAGGCCCACCCCTCTCCCGGTGCCACGCTAGAGCTCAAGAACACATGGGAGGGCACCAGGATGAGGTCTCTTGTTACCTGGTGTGCTCCCTGGGGCATTTGGTGGGCCACTGTGAGATACAGGAAGCTGGACTAGATGGGCCTATGGCCTGATCCAGTGGGGCTGTTCTTATGTTCTTATACCAGCTGAAGCTGTCTGTAGCCCAGAGCCATCGTGACAGGTAGCTGTATGCCACCAAAAGCTCTCTGAAGGAAATGCAGATTGTATTAGGGATGAGTCCCCCCACCTGTGAATTATTTTGGCGATAGCTGGAGGCAGTTGGTGAAATGGGGTCAACCATTCTCCCATTCAGGGTGAGGGTAGAAGCAGAGCCCTGTCTCTCTGCCTAGGTGTTACGATGCTACCCCTACAGCCAACTCGGATTGGCCATGGAGTGTGGGGATGTCATCGCATTGGGGATGAGTTCCCAGATTGGCTGAATCAGAGTCAGGGAGAAAACGAGACTGTTGTGTAATGGCAGAGTCCCTGTTTTGTATGAGGAATGTCCTGGGTTTGATCCCTATTATTATTATTAATTATTAACAGTGTTTATATAGCAGCATCTCTTGGTAGAACTGGGAACCTGCTTTCAGTTAGGGTGGACGACAATGACCTGGAGAGATCAGGGGCTCTGGCTCCCTTGGAAGAGAGGGAAGAGAGCTCCCTTGGCCCTTTCCTCTTTTCCAAAAGGAACATTGCCCCAAGGAAGCTGCTGAGAGGCGCTCTGGGCAGCAGTGAGATGGGGCAAAGCTGGGTAAAACGGGCCATAACTTTGTGGTCTTTTGGAGATGGCTGGACTGGAAAGGGCGACACTCTAGCATGGACCAGTCATGCTGTGATTCTCCATGCACCAGTTGCATTGAGACTGGCTAAGCGTCATGTGCTTTAGGTGTGACTGCCACTTGGACTCTTCCACAAAGGCAGGGTGTGGCTTCAAGGTGCTGACTACCTGCAGAGGTCCACAAGGCTTAGGCACAGGACACCTGAAGGACCACCTTCCCCTTTAAGAAAAGGAACATCCCTTAAGCCAGAAGGCTCCTGCAGGAGCCGCTGCTGTTGAAAGTCTGCCTGGTGGCAACACAGCAGAGGGCCTTCTGGCACCCTCCAGGTGGCACTTCCTGCTGGTGGCGATCAGGCTGGCTGCCAGTATCCCAGAGACAGCTGAAGAGTCTTGGTATTTCCATTTGCATTTGAGCCCTTGCGCTAGTGCTGCAGTTGGGATTTGCTTCTGTTTTGATACTGCCTGAGGGTTTTTATTTTCGTGGTGGAGTTTTTATGCATTCTTATAAATCCTGGCTCTGTTGAGTGTTCCATTGATTCACATGCTTTTAAAGTGCATTGGGGGGAGCAAAACAGAGACATTTGCCTGCCTGCCTCCTTTCATTCGTCTCCGTTTTGCTCCCCCCGCCTGGAACGACTCCACGGGGAGGGAGCAGAGGTCGCTTGCATGGCACGTTTGGGCACCTGCAAAACGTAATGCTTTGCACCCCCTCTAGCTACACCACTGCGCTCACCCCTGAAACCATACCTCAGTCCTCAAGTATGAAACAGTTGTATGTTTGGTCGTCTTCACTTGTGGGGAATTATGTCCATGAGCCATTGATGAGTGGGCCAGGTGCATTAATACCATTAACACAATGTTCTTCATTGCAACACGGTCTTCAACGTGCACAAGCTCTTGTGTGCATTGGTGAAATACGGTGCAAAAAGTGTGTATGTGTGCACCATCCCGTGGTCTCTGTAGGCTGGATGCTGGAACAGATGGACCTTTGGCCTAATGCTGCCCAGATATATTTCTCTATGTCCTTGAATTGTTTCCAGGGGCAGTCAGCGTTGGCTCATCCATGAGGTCTCCTAAGATATTACCCCAGGCAGCAGTTTGGTGGGGGGGATGTCCACATTCACCTGCCCACTCACCTCCACTGCACCTTCTCCCACTCTCTGTATTGGAAAAGGAAGAGGGGGAGGAGCTGTAGCCCACTGCTGTCTTCTCCACCACCCTTCCTATTTTGTTCCATTCCCCTCCACCTTTTCCAATGCGAGTGCGAGAGCCTGGCACATGACCAGATAATGACAGCAACACTTGGCTCCCTGCCTCGGTTGCCAGGACAGCTCAGGCTGACCCTAAGTGTCGCTCCAAGTGCTGATTCTGACCTATAAAACAATCAACCTGGATGTGTGAAGGACCACCTTCTCCCACCTGAACCCCCTTATTCCTTAAGGGAGATAATCAGAGCCTCATGTTTGGGGGGTTAATGTGACTGAGAACGGGGCCTTCTCCATGGTGGTCTCCCATCTCTGGAACAACCTCTAAAGAAATGCACCTTTAGGTGCCATGTGATACCTGTTCTGCTACTTAAATGACACCAGGATGCTTTGCTGATTCTGCTGCAATTTTTTTTTTTTAATTGTGCTCCGTACTTGGTTCTGCAGGCCTTGAATGGCTTCATTTTATTAGCGCATGTCAATCTGTTTGGAACTCGTAGATCGTAAAGCCGCCTTGAGCACATATGGTGGAGCAAAACGAGCCTCCATGTTTACCTCTATGAGTTGCTAAAGTGACAAATGTATACTCTGGCGCTTCTGCCCGCCAGGCGCGCTCTGGCAACGATTGCCGTCAGCTGTTTCCACATTAATGATATAGAACAATGGGCAGCCTTGTATTTAATAGGTGTTTTGCTTCATCAAAGATGCTTTAATAGTATGTTGTGACTCTTAATAAACTTGTTCTGTATAATTTTGTACTTTGACTCTCGAATGCGATGAAGATATTTCTTGCTAGAATTTGTTTCCCTGAAATTGTTTCCACCAGTCTGAAAGGAGAGATTTGTACGACTCTCCCTCGGTAAGGAGGCTGCTGCCCTACAACGGTTATGGATGCTGCGGTTGGCATCCCGGAGATTGCAAAGGCCAAGAGGAAGACGGGAGGCGTGATATGCCCCACATGGTCAGTAACCTCATGCCGGAAGAGCCCGTCTGCATCAGACCCAATGTTGAGCTGTTTGGAAGGGTCTGCAGCTCAGTGACTGCAGACAGAAGGTCTCCAGTCCAGTCCAGTCCCCAGCTGAAAGACCTTAGGAGCAGCCTGGTGGAATCCTCCAAGGAGGAGCTGCTGCTGATAATCGCAGTAGCTGGTCCTAGCTAGCCTGGTATAGGGTAACCCCACACATTCATGTGGTGCTTGAGAAGAGGCTGCAGACGGGCATTGATTGCAGGAGGGCAGCCCCGGCTACACTGGAGCAGCTGCTGTTCTCCAGACCTCCCTCTTCCTTTGAGATGCTGCAGGAAGCCTGGAGAAGGAGATGGAGCCACCTGGGAATTTGCAGAAGCTGCTCTCGCCGGGGCCATCCATCTCCAAAACTGCATTAGCACAAAAGGCATTCCAAAAGAAAATTGACATTTTGTTTTATTGCCCATCGGCCTAAAACCTTCAGATTAGATTTGATGAAATACAAACGCCAGGCTTTCCAGCTGCCGCACGGGATCACCTGACCGGCACCGTCTCTAAGCTCACAATTTACAACTGCCCTCTCCTTTTGTTCTCTGGGGCTGGGATGTTGGGAGGCCAAGGCCCATCTAGCCTGGCTCCTCTTTCCCACTGTGGCCAGTAAGATGCACAAGCTGAGCAGGAAGGCCAAAGCCCTCTCCTGCTCTTGCTCTCCAGCATCTCGCATTTGTTAACACACTGCCCCTGAACATGGACCATTTTCAGACTGAAAGGTCATATGAAAGACACATCCGACCTCTTGCTTCCTCCAGTGGCAGTGGGCCAAATCCCATTCCCATTGCTTGTCGGTTAACCTCCCTCTGCTCCTCCACACTTTCTATTTCTCTCCATCCTCCTCTTCCTTTCCTAGTCCAGGGAATGGGAGGTGGAGGAGGAGCAGTGGCGGAAGCAGGCAAGCAGAAGTGGATGCCCCTGCCTGAGGCAGCCACTTCAGTTGGCCTCATGGGTGTGCCGGGCATGCATAAGGAGAGAGAAAGTACATCAGTGGGGGTAGGATCAGACTGTACGTCTCCTTAAAATGCAGAACTACAGGAAGAGCTGCACCTGCTTGGCATGCAGAAGGTCCCTGGTTGAATGGCTGGCTGTGTCTCCAGGTCATGATGCAAAAGAAGAAACCCTGGAGAGCCCTGCCAGCCAGTGTTGCCAGCGTGCAGTGAGCTGAAGCCCAGGACCACCTTGGTCCACCTGGGGCAGCGTCCTCCGCAGTCTCCACAGTGAATCCGTGGGGACGAGTTCCGGTTCTGCCACTTTCATGGGCTGCACGGCGACCGAGCTCGCACCACCAGGGCCAGCCCACAAGCCCATTTCCAGAACAGACTCAAGTCCGCATATCCCAAAGAAACAATTGGCTGGAAATGAAAAAATGGTCGGGCCCTCCGAATTCCTCGCATTACGCGGAATACTGAAAACCAGCGACTCTGCTGAATAGATTAAAGTGACTGTCAGGAGAGATATTTAACAAGACAATTAGGAGTGGTGGCGGGGGGAAGAAAGAGCCCCACGCTGGAATTAATATCTTCCTGGCTTCTGATCCATTCATCGGCAGGACGGACTTGCCTCTTCACAATAAAAGCCATTGATGTGGCAAGAGGACAGTGGGAGGCGAGGGGTGCCTGGTGCCGGGGAGCTGCCCCCCACCTCCGGAATGGGGGCTGAATGCTGCTGAGCTCCGTGCATCACCTGGGGGGAAAGCGGCTGCTCTGCTTTGGGAACACCAACCTTTGGGGCTGCTTCCTCCAAGACACTTTGGGAGTGGGGAACTGTGGCTCAGTTGGAGCACCCCTTCTTCTCATCCAGAAGATCCTGAGTCCAAACCCTGGCAACCACATCTCCTGGAACACCCAGAAGAGAGACGCTCAGAGACTCCCCTTCCTGAAATCCTGCAGTGCAGCTGCCCCACAGGGAGACATCCTGAGCCGGCTGAGCTGGTGGTTTGACTCTAAAGAAGGCAGTTTCCTATTGGTCGGGGGCACAATCCTTGCTTGGAATGCAGACGGTCCCAGGTTCTGTCCCCTGCCCCCCCCCCCCAACAGGCCCCTGGACAGCACCTCTTGAGAAGGATTTGGCTGGGACCAGAGCAAAGGCGGATGGCCTGTCCCTGAAGTCCAAATGCCAACTCCAAGCACCTGCTGCTCCTCCAAAGACCCTTCCCTCCTTATGTATTCAGTGTGTGTGGGGGGGGAGCGTTTTGTGCAAGAGCTTCCTTGAACCAGGTGGGCTTTATTCTTGCCGTCCTTGCAGCTTTGCTGTCGCACCTCTGCTGAGCAGCCAGAAAGAGTCAGAAAGTGCTGACTCAGCACTTCCAGGGCTTTGTCAGACTAATTCTCCATGGGGGGGGGGGTTAGAGACCCTTTCCGTTTGTGCTCAGAAAAAGACCAACAGGGCTTTCTTCATTGCACAGCCCCCCGCCCATCAGTCAATTTGTCCCTTTTCTCCTCCATCCCATTCTCCTTCCTTGCTCTGGCCAGCCTGAACAAAGGCAAGGAGCCCAGAACCATCACGGCCCTGAGGCAGGCATTCATTCTTTTCCTCTCAGCCAGTGCGCTGAAAGCCGGCAGTGGGCCTGGGGCAAGATGTCTCATTGTCCAACTTCCTAAATTTTTCCACATTTTTTAAACAAGTTTTGAATAGACAGTAATTAATGCATGGTGGAAAAGCAGCCCTGGATAGGCTGAAATTCAGGTACCCACATTTATTTTGTAATAAGTTTGTTTTGTACGGTACTATACAGGGGAGGGCTAGAAGCCCCAGGCCCCACAGATTTTGCCCCATGCCCCACCTCCCCTCAGGCCTGCTCTCAGCCAGTGCACCTCTTTAGTGCAGGGTGGCCATTCCCTGCCAGCTCAGTCCAAGTCCAGCCCCCTATTTTAATTGTGATCAGAGAGATGTGGCTGTGGAGGCCATCAGTGGTTGGTTTTCCCCAGAGACTGACATGCAGAGAGAGGTGGCCTCTGCCAGTGGCATAGCTAGAGGGGGGTGCAAAGCACTAAGTCCTGTAGGGAGCCTCACCATGGTGTGCATTCGGCCTCTCTCCCTCCCCTTCGGAGCCACTCACCTCCATTTTGCTCCCACCACCTGGAATGGCTCTGAAGGGGAGTGGGAGGGGCCACTTGCACGCTGTGGGAAGGCTCCCTGCAAAACGTAGTGCTTTGCACCCCCTCTAGCTATGCCACTGGCCTCTGCCCTCTACCACAGAACATGGAGGTTCTGTTTGGCTCTCAGAGGGACCTATTTTCTGCCATGCAGTTTGGCAAACCTCCTTTAAAGCTCAATTTTGATTTTCAATTTTGATTTTCCTTTGTCAATACTGCGCTGTGCATGCACTTCCATTTGCTGCAACCTCACAGCTGTCTCCCCCCAGCCCTCATTCCCCAGGCGCAATATTTAGACCAGGTTGGCAAAGTAAAAACAAACAATTTGCTTTTATAATTTTTAGGACAGTTGCTCGTGTTTGCTGGAACACGTTGGGGGAATATTGGGCAATATCTTGCCTTTTTGGTAGTATCAATCAAAAGCAGTTGCTTTTCAGCTAAGTGTAAAATAGAAATTGGATGGCTGGAACAAATGGAACCAGGCCAGTGTTGTTCAAGGGCCAGCTCACAAAATGAGACTCTGATATGAGAAATGCGCACTGGAGAGAAATGCAAAGGGAAGGGGAGTTTCAGCGGCTGATATTCTACTAAGAGAAAACAGCAAAGATGTAACTTGGAAGCTTCCAGACACTCCTCTTTCTCTTCTGACCGGGGACTGGCAGTTGCGAAGCCACTTTTGGGATGATGGTGCAGAGGCAAGAAGTGCAAGGCCCCCTCCCCACGTCCCCAGTCCTAATCAGCCCCCTCCCCACCGGCTGCGATTTCGTTTTAGGAAAGCAATGCAAATTCTAAAGACAGATTATCTTCTGGTTTGATCCTTCAAGACTTAACTCCCAGAGCTCCCAAAGACAGACCATCTGGCTAACTGGCATCCCACAAGTTTTTCACAAGTGGTCTCCCCCAAAAAGCCAAACTAGGGAGAGCAGGGGGAGAGGGGCCCGGTCATCTGGAGCATCTGTTCTGGGTCACAGATGGCAGGTGGATGGGGCTTGCATAGGTCCACAGTTCCACCCTAGAGCTGGGCTTCCTGACATCATCTAACTAAGGACTGTGTGGGAAGCGAGAAGTGGGCTTGATGGACTTCTGGCCTGATCCAGGAGACCTCTCCTTAGGACATCTCAGCTCGAGATGTCCCTCCCTCTGGGTGCTATAGACAGGCAGCAGGAGTGGGCACTTGCCTTGGTGCCCTGCTTGTGCACAGAGGCCTGGTTGGCCATGGCTGGATGCAGGAGCTGGACCAGATGGATCTCTGGTCCGATCCAGTGGGGGTCTTCCAATGTTCTTCTTGGTTCCAAAGCCCAGCTGTTCCTTTGGCATGCTGGAAGCAAGGTATGGGGTTCCCCAGCCCCTTGCCCAGGTTGGACTGCTCCTCACAGCACCACAGTGCTGAGCCTCATCCGTTCAGCCCCTCCAGTCCCCAGCGGCCTGGCCTGGAGAGCCTTCCTCTGTTGCCTCAGTTTGGCTTAGAGAGGCAAAGGGTTAGGCAGCACCCATGTCCACCCCATTCCCACAGGACGGCATCCTCAGGTCACTGAGTTTTCCAGTAATGGTGGAGCCCGCAGCCCCCCATGGTGCTGTTACACTGCGGCTGAGCTGAGGGGCCAACGCAGCCCCGCCCCTTTACTGCCCAGACCCTGCCTCCCTGATGTTCCTTAGCAACCAGGAAGCCTTAGCAACCAGGAAGGTAGCCTGGAAGAGGCATCAGTCAATGCAGAACCTGCCAGAGGTCCACCTACTGGCTGCAGTGCCAAATGAGGGCTAATGGCTGGTGGGGATAGCAGTGTGCTCCTCAATTGTCTAGGTGCCCACCGTGGGGCCACTGGCTGGACCTGGGGAGTGGCAGCCTCTCCTGGAGGGGTTGGTGGGTGCAAGGATGGGGGCAGCACCTCTGGTTCAGGACATAGAGAGTCATAATGTGTTCAGAGCAGGCGCAGTTCTCCACACGACTGCGGTTACGCAGTAGGGCGATCATGGCTGTGAACCTTGGAAGGCACCAGGGTCACCATCCAACTACCCGTACAGTCTTGAAACCACCCGAGCAATTCAGTGCTTCTCCTCCAGTTTGCCACGTTCCTCATCTACCGTTAATTAACCTTCCTCCCCGCCCCCCGTTCCCACCTCTTTGTGGAGGGAGTTCCCCACCCTCCAGAGTGCAGGCAGGAAAGCAATTACCCTGTCCTTGCTGGCAATTAATGATGGTTTCTCAAGGGCTACGAGAGGGACCTCTCTCTCTCTCTCTCTCTCTCTCTCACACACACACACACACACACACACCTGGCAGGGAAGCCAGGCAGTGGTTCCTCCTGGCTCCATACTTTCAAGGCACAGGTGCCCCCTAGCGGCAGCCATATTTGACCCACCTGCTCCAGGGTGCAGAGTCATTGCTGGGCAAGTTGGATTCAAAACCTTCTGCCACAGGATGACCTGGTGAAAGCAGACAGGCCATTCCAAGTCACAAAGACGTGCACCATGAACATGAATGGGAAATGGATATTAACATGCTGGAGGGGGGGGGGCCTGGGCCTCATTTTCCTCCAAAATCCAGATAGTCCCAACCACGTCCACTCCCCAACAGCACCTCCAAGGGGGGCTAGGAAAGACCCCTGCCTAAGACCATCGCGGACAGCAGCGGCCAGTCAGTGTCGGCACTACTGAGTCAGATGAACCGACAGGCAGCGTATTGCATTCCAGTCTGCGGTGGAGCCAGGAAGCCACGTAACTGCACAGCTCCTGCTCCCGGCAGCTGCATCCTCGGAGACCTTTCACAGCAAATGGAAGACTTCCTTCCTCATAGTGGATTCGAGCCTGTGGCCCCAGCTGATGCACACAAGGAGGTCACCTGGTGGCAAGAGGGTGGCATCAAGGGATTGCTTTACATGGGAATGGAGGGCCGCAAAACCTGCCATCTCTTTGCTGGTGTGCATGTGCAGAAATGGCTCCAGCCCACGAATGGGCCCTCAGCTGAACCCTCTTGCCCAGCTCAGGCGGGAGTCAGCCACAGTCTTAATTTTCCTTGTTTCAACTTCCAGCCTGGGGTCTTTTTTCTCATAGAACCTGGTAGACTGTAGGGCTCTCCAGCAGCCATTGAAAGCTCTCAGATGCTGTAATTTGAGTGACCCCTTGACCTCCTTCTTGACAAAGGGGGGGGGAAGATTTAAGTATCCTGCTGTTAGGACTGGCAAGATTTCTCAGAGGCCTCTTCAAATTTTCAACAGCCCTTCAGAAATGTGAACTCCATACAGCATCACTGTAACATCTGATTGCTTCCATTGAGATGGGAGAAAAATGTTCCTTTCGCATACTACTCTCTGCTGCTTTAGTATTCCATCCTGGGATTACATTAGCCCTGCCTGCTGCAGCTTCACACCACAGCGCCCTGTTCAGTGGTCCCTCCAATCTAGTCAATTCTTAGCACTGTCTTTAATTATCTTCCCTGACGCTCACTAGTTCAATGAAGCCCTTTGTTTCTTGGTGAAAAATTGTGAGACTTTTAAAAACTGTGTGCCCAGCCTTTAAAAACAGAACACTCTGGATCTAAATTTGCATTTGTGAATTAGCATCTTAGCATTTCAGGCTAAGATATTGTTCATCAGTGGATGATTTGTGCATCGAGTGGAGGAAATAATCAAACTTCTTTAGGAAAGAGTTCCCCACCCCCTTAAAAAGAAAAATCCTTTGGAGTTGCTTAGCTGGTGGCTATATGCCCTGTTAATTCATGCCCTAATGAATGCCCTGTTAATTTTTTAAGGTAGCTTTGGAACATCCGGCATAGAAATGAACCTTGGTTTCCCAACACTCAGTCCTCTTATCTCACCAAGGTAGACTGTCTCTTTCAGGGCATTGCGATACCATCTGATAGCAACATATAAGAAAGATCAGCTTGCAGGATCAGAGAAAAGGTCCATCTGCCCCAGCATCCTGTTTCCACTCATAGCCAACCAGATGCTCCTGGAGCAGGAATGCAAGAACTCTCCCTTGTTGCTTGCCTCCCACATCTGGCATTTGACACTCTGTTGTCTCTAAGCCCCCTATCGTGGTTTATCAATTATTGGATTGGTCCAGCAATGGCTTTTAGCAGTGAAGGGTAAGTCAAGCCTCCATGGTCAGAGGTAGCCTATCACTCATGGGGACAAACAGCAGGGCAGATTAGTTGCCCTCGTGCCCTGTTTGTATGTTTTCCAGAAGCATCTTCTTGGCCACTGTGGGTAGCAGGACTAGAAACACCCTGGACAGAATTCTGATTTGTGATTTCAACAAAAACTTGATAGAAGAATCCACCCACTTTGGACTCAGCCCAAACCTGCCTTATATACCAGCCCACAGCATGCAGAGTCGCTGACAGAGCATGCGCTACGTGCTTCACCAAACAGGATACTGCTCATGGTTTGGTCTTCTGGAGCTGTGACTCATTCATGTCCTCCTGTTTCTACAGCTCAAAAAGAGAAGACCATCTGCACAATCAAGGAGAGCAGGGAAGAAGGGCAGGAGATGGTCTTGATAGACGTCATTCCAATCATTACTAAAGATATCCAGTTTCAAGCAAGTTCCCTGTTGGTTTCGAGATAACAGCCTCCCCTCCCCTCCTGCATCTCTTTTCATGTAGACAGACAGGCTGAAGCACTTAATCTGAGCTGTGGTCCTCGTCTCATCCCCTCCTTGGCACAGGGAGAGTTTATTTTCGTGTACTGAAAATGCCCAGATGACAGGTGCAAGAGAGTGGCAGATAACGAGATGTCCCAGCAGTTGGAGCGATGACATCATCATCATCATCATCATCGTCCCCATACTTCTTCAGCGAGCTTTGCTGCCTGCATTGCCACTCAGAAGTGCAAGGTGATCCCCACATGTTGAAGCCAGGCCTGGCTACAGCCTGCAAAGTGCAGGCGCCACAAGGGAGGAACTGATTCCCCCCATTTCATCATTCATCACTGGGTTCATTTTGACCCACGTGCAGCTGAGGCTCTGGAATTCTGCTGTCACTAAAAGGATGTCTAAACTTAAAATTGGTATCTGTGCCGTGGCTTTCAGCTGAAATTGTTCTTAGATGAATTTATTATTATTAAAATATTTAAATACTTCCCTTCAGCAAATGTTTACAAAGCAGCTTCTTTCTCCCTCGATTTGATTGACGTGCATGTGTGCATCAATTATTTAGGAATGATTATTGCACAACTAACGGACATGGCACTTTGTAAAGAATGAGAGGTCCCTGTCCTGAGGGGCTTACAATCTCGATGAGACACAGATAACCCGGTTCTACTTAAAACCCATCCAGTAATGTAGCTGAGCTCACATGGAGCGTGTCGTATCCTGCAGGGGAGTTTCAGGCTCTGGAGGCCTCCTTGGGGTAAGGACACATTTGTTACCCCAGCCCCAGGGTAAGCCTGTGCCAATCCACTGGAAGGGGGTGGGTGGGGCAAAAAATGGGGGATAGGACCTTGTGTGTGCATTTGCTGCCATGATCCACCACTTCTCGCCTGCTCCCTGCCCTCCCTCTCCCTGGCTTGGAATGTTCCTGAACACCCCCCTCCCTGCCTCCAATTTACCAGTATTGCAGAGCCATTGCTGCTCATTCCGGCAGTGCAAAGCCCCAATAGGACTGAGGCCGAACAGTACATTAAAATGCAATGAGACATTATAAAAAATAATTCCCAAATAAACCTGCTCCGTGTGCGCACCAACCAACCAACGAAGTCTCGGCAAGAGACAGCATGTGGAGCAGAGATTCTCCCGCAGATCTCAATGAGAGGGAGGTCGGTCCGTGGGCAGCAGGTGCTTCCGTGGCCCAAATCAGATTCGGCACTAAAGTTCACTGCAGCATCTTTGATTGATTGGCACAAACCCTGCCAGTCTTCCGCTCTCCAAGTCTGGAGGCTGTCCTGTCAGCCTGTGCCTTGCTGTTTTGCTTCAGCCTTCACTCTCCCCCTAATGAGAAGTAAAACATTTATTCAGTGCGCTAGAGAAACCAGAGGACATGGGGCACGTTAAGGGATTTTCGGAAGGAGAAGATGAAAGCAACAGAAGTGACAAGTCTCAGCTCTCTCCCTCTGACAAGGCACTTAGGCTGACAAGCCACTCACAGCAATGGGCAAGGGAGGAATGTCTTGATCGGGGCTGGGGAAGAAGAGGAGGAGGAAGACCTCCTGGGTTCAGGCCTTGCTGGAACACTTCTGTGCTGCTTTCCTCCTCCAGTGGAAGGCAGTGGAGCTTCCCAATCTCAGGCAGACAACTTTACCATGGCAAGAGCTGGGGAATTGTCTGCAGTGTTTGTAAATTATAAAACATATTGCACTCAGCTGAATTTTTCATAACAGAGGGGCAGAGCCCCATAAGCTGTCTGTTTTCAGAACTGGAAGTCCTTGGAGAGACGTGCGGTGGTGGTTGCTCAGGGGTAAAGTGGAAAGCACTCTGCATATGCTTGGGTGCTTTCTCTGCATTAGAGTCTCCCAGCCAGACCTCGTGTCTCCCTGTTACAGGATCTTGAATGAATATGGTTTTTTTTTTTAAGTCACTGTTTCCCCAAACCCAGATTGGGTAATTTTCACCCCTGCTGCCATCCTTGAATACTGGGATTGTTCCTCAGCTGCTGTCTCCAAATCTGAACCCAACAAGAGGTTGTGCCAAAGTCAGTGGTTTGGAATACAAGTGTGTCCAGCCACAAATGCTCAAGTGTCTTACGAACTAAGCCATTTGGGGGCTATTTCGGCATAGCCAGTAGCATAGCTAGAGGGGGTGCAAAGCACTAAGTTTTGCAGGTGCCTGAAAGTGCCATGCAGGGGCCCCTCCCCCTCCCCTTCAGAGACATTCCTGGCAGTGAGAGCAAAACGGATTTGCCTTTGTTTTGCTCTTGCTGCCAGGAATGGCTCCAAAGGGGAGTGGAAGGGACCCCTGCAAAACTTGGTGCTTTGCATCCCCTCTAGCTATGCTACTGGCTATTTGCATAGTTCGTTCAGGTGCTTTCAAAACTTAGTGCTTTGCACCCCCTCTAGCTACACTATTGGGCGTAGCCCTATTCTCATCAATCCTTCCAGGGGGTAGTGCTTGGGTGTTACAATCCAAGTTAATCTGGAGCTATTTTGGCTCGTCCCAATTCATACAATTTCATCCAATTCATAATGATTGGGGTATTATGAGTTGAGCCAACCTGGAAGTTGGAACTGTGTCACTCCACTCCCATTCATACAGATTTGTACAGTTAGTGATGCTGGTGTGTATTAAGAGTCAAGTCATTTGTTGGGGGGGGGGGTGGATTTCAACTCACCTCTGTGCAGCAGGAAGCATTGGAGGCTCACGGTTCTTTCCCACCCCGAACAGCAGTCCTAAACTTGCCATCGGTCACAAGTCTGTTGCTTCTTTCTCTCAGTTCTCTTGTGATGTATGATAGGAGCTTCTGGCGAGAGACTTTGCATATCAGTTCCACTTTCCTGGCCCTGGCTGAGTTGTGAAGATCAGCAAAAGCAGGACCTACATTACACCCCTCGTGGCTGTCAATGGCCATGAACTCCTCGCTGTTCAAAACTCGTCCTTTGAAGGGAAGTATGAACCTTGAGGGGATGGAGGGAGATGAAAGGGGATCAGCAAATTTGTCCAAAGTAAATGAAAATATCAGAATTTTTTCCCCTCCTTTTTCAGTGGCAGGGATTAAGATAAATCACCCCTAAGGGAATCTACATTTCTTGATTTGCTCAGGAAATCCCATTATCTTGTCTTGCAAATGCTGTTCTGGGAAGTTTGAAGACCAAAGACTTGCTCTCTTGCAGAACTTGAGCATAACTGGAAATCGACAGTACAGGCACTGAAGGAGTCTGATCTCTGCAGTGTTGGGAACCCCTGTTATATCCACGTGAGCCAAGTATAAGAATTTAAGCAGCGTCTAATGGCTGACTCAGACCCATTTAGCCCAAAATCCTGATTCCAACAGTGATGATCCACATCGCTCCAGAGAGATCACAAGCAGGATTTGGAGGCAGTCACCCTCCCCTGTTGTTTATTCCCAACAGCTTGTACTCAGGTGTAGACTGCCATTAAACATGGTGTTTCCATTTAGCCATCATGGCTAATAGCTGTTGGTACACTGTACCTCCCTGTCTTCAGGAATCCATCTTTTAAAGCCTTCTAAGTCTGTGGATCTAAGTCTAAGGATCCCAAAGGATCTCCTCTATGGAGAACTCGTGCAAGGAAAGCACCCTACAGGTAGACCACAGCTGCGATACAAGGACATCTGCAAGAGGGATCTGAAGGCCTTAGGGATGGAGCTCAACAAGTGGGAAACCCTCTGAGCGGCCCGCTTGGAGGCAGGCTGTGCAGCATGGCTTTCCCGGTTTGAAGAGACACTTGGCCAACAGTCTGAGGCAAAGAGGCAAAGAAGGAAGGCCCATAGCCAGGGAGACAGACCAGGGACAGACTGCACTTGCTCCCAGTGTGGAAGGGATTGTCACTCCCGAATGGGCCTTTTCAGCCACACTAGACGCTGTTCCAGAGCCACCTTTCAGAGCGAGATACCATAGTCTTTCGAGACTGAAGGTTGCCAACAAAGAAGTCTGTGATCATGGCCTCCTGCAGCAAGTTGCATAGCTAGAGGGGGTGCAAAGCACTACGTCTTGCAGGGAGCTGCACCCCAGACAGGGAGCCTTAAACATACAGCCTCTGTTTTGCTCCCTGCACCTGGAATGGCTCCAAAGGGGAGGGGCCCCTTGGATACTGTGGTGAGGCTCCCTGCAAGACTTAGTGCTTTGCACCTCCTCTAGCCAAGTCACTGATCCCAAGTACACTGTCTCTGGAACTGGAGGCTCCAAATGCATTCAGGATGAATCATGGCTAGCGACACAGGTTTGCTTAATCGCCTTTTCATAGGTGTCTAGGAGGAACTCTGCTGGATGAGACCAAAAGATCCACCCACCCAACGTCCTCTTTCCAACTGTGACATGCCACCCAGTGCTTCTGGGAAGCTCAGCAAACGGGGTCCGTCGCTGCTGGGCAACATGCCTTGGCCAGAGCCAGGGTGGGCTGCAGCAGAAGGTGCACAGAGCAGGTGTGTCATTGGGGGGTCAGGCTGGGCTACTGCGGCTGGCAATTGGTTCACAGTGAGATGGGACATGAAGGCTGCTGCGCCACTCTGGTCAATTCCTGCTCAGGCTGCTGGGCCAACTTGGGGGCCAGGGCTTGGTGAGCAGCCTGGGGTTCCACCAATCTCAAACAGGCTGGGTCAGCTGATGGCACAGAGGTCACCCTTCCTTGCTAGGGCATTGCCCGGGTTTGCTGGAGGGGCAGCGGGTCAGGTGGCGTCGGTGGCAAGGAGCCTGGTGCTAGAGAGTGACTGCAGATAATAGCTTGAGATCCCCTGGTGCCCAACTCCATGCCCCCCCCCCAAGCACCTGGGGGTTCCTCTGGGCTGTCAACAGACCTCTTTCCATCCATAGTCTTTCCAGCTGTACTGATTGCTCCTGAAAGCAATTGCAAGAGATGCCCTGTTTGTGTGAGTGAGTGAGCTCTGAGGGCACTGAGAAGTCCCTGAGTAGATTTTAAAAGGGAATCCTTCGACAATTGTGCTTATGTCTGCAAGTCGGATCAGTAATTAAATTCCAGCTTGAAACGGCCCGTGCTGATTCTTTAGCCATCCTGGGAATGAGTCTGTTTAACTTCCTTCGGCATATCATTTATCAGGTACTGATAAGAGTCAGGCACAAAAACCTCCTAGATCTGCTCTCCCGGTCCGTTTCCTTTGAATGCCCACGTGTCTCTTTGGGATTGGACCAATGCGCTGCTCTTAATTAGTATCTTCATGTGAGGTGCATGGGCAACAATGTGTGGGAAAGAAAATCCCCAACATTAATTAACAGTCCTTGCTGGAGCAGTGGAAGAATCTCCCATCAGCTTAGGCGAGAACAGCTGTTCTGCCCGAGTGGCTCAAAGGGTGGTTTTGTGTGGACAGTTCTGTGGCTGTCACAAGTTTGCAGGGGGGAAAAATTAATCATAAAGAATGTAGTCTGAGGAGCCAAGTTCCATTTTTGGAGAATCTCACCGTTATTTTAAACATTGAAGAGAGCTGATCTTGGCACCTGGCTCTTCTGGAATGATTAAAATATGAAGCCGGGCTTGGGTGAGGGGAAGTGAAAATAGATTTTGCTTGTTGTTCTTCTTCTGCTACCCGTGTACCTGACACTTTGCACCAACAAAGAGGACACAACTCTGCCCTGAAGGGATTGCAGTGCGGTAGGTGGAATGGAGAGGGAGATGGAGGCAAGCAGGAAGGAACATGGAGACGACCTGGTTGCACATACTGTAGATTTGTTCCACCAGAGGAAGAAAGCAATGGCCTGCTGGAAAAGGAGAGTTCTGAGAACAGACTTGGAGGGAGTGAGCAAGGAAGCACCTGACAGGCATTGGGGAGGGGGGTTGTTCTGCCAAATCCCAATCTACTGGGCCTTGGGCCCGCTTGAGGCTGATTAGTTTCCCTGGTGAAACTCACCAGTGCAGCAAGCAAAAGTCAGAGTCCAGTTCCAGTCCACAGATTCCAAGTAAACCAGTCCAATCAATGAGAGTTGCCAAATCAGAGTCCAGAGCCAATAAGCCAAGTTACATTCCGAGGTCAGGTTCCAGGTAAGTCAGTCAAATCAGTCAGGGTATCCAAGTCAAAGTCCAAATATGCCAAGTCCCAGTTCAAGGTCAGATTCCAAAGTCCATAAGCCCAGTCAGTCAGTCAGTCAGTCAGTCAGTCAGTCAGTCAGTCAGTCAGTCAGTCAGTCAGTCAGTCCAACCTGCACTCCTCCTACAACCCACACCCACAAGTTCCTCCAGGTGCTGTTTATAGGCTCCCAGGTTCACTTTAGCCTCTAGTTGCTGCAGCTGTGCAGCACACCTCCAGCTACCTCCTCCAGGCTTTAACCCTGCATTTACTTAGAGCAAGGGGCACTGTGGACACCACACTCTACCTCCTTGCCAGATCTTCCGCTATTCCACTACAGGGGGATTTTAAGCCTCAGGGACAGCAAGAGAGGAAGGGCAGAGTCGGTGGAGGGAGCAGAAGCCCTTTGGAAAACTGAGAAACATCCACTAAAATTGAGTGGCGGGAGAGGTAGAAAATATTTCTTTACCCAGCATGTAATTAATCCGTGGAGCTCCTTGCCACAGGAGCAGGTGGGACACCAGTGGAGGAACTGAAGGAGGAGCATGATGAGGGCAGTGCAGCACCTTTTCTTCCAAGGATCGTGCCACCTCCAGGGATGGTGGAGGCAGAGGGGGCTGGGTACAGACATTCCTGCAGCTGTGGAGAGACCTCTGCAGGTCCTGCTTCCTCCTAGTCTCAGCTCTGAGACTCCCTTCTCAGCCTGACGGTATCTGGAAGGGTGAGAGCTGGTCTGCCACATGGCTGTGCCGCATAGCCACCACAACCCACAGCCAGGCCAAAGAGCACCCTGTAGGCCCTGCAGTTGTGGCACTGCTTTACACACACATGCACACACACACACACACACACACACACACACACGCACACACGCACACACACACAATCATCACTGTGGCTGAGCACCACCTGCCAGGCAGGAAAGTGCCACCGGGTGACAAGCACTGGGACGGAGCAGGGAGAGAGGGTGGCTTGGCCAGCAGAGTGCTGGGGGAAGGGACAGAAGGGGGCTGCATCCCTGGATGACCAGTGAGGAGGTGTTTGCAGAAGCTGTGGGAAGAGGTGACCAGGGCCTGAGCCAGAGTCTGGACTGAGGGGACAGAGAGGAAGGGCCAGATTCTTCTTGCCACACTGGCAAGGGAGGAATGGTCTGATTTGGTGCCAGACTGAGTGTGGGGAACAATGGAGGGAGAGGAGAGTTTGGGATCCCTTTTTCCAGACCGTTCCAACTAAGGCTAGTCTACCAGACACAGGTTCTGAGGTCCCAGAGGCTCCCCATCTAGATGCTGGGCCAGCCCTCAGACTAGGGTGGGATGCAGCTCCTGCTGCCCACGGATCAACAGCTCTCCATCCCCTCTCCAGCTCTCTTGCTGGGTCATTCTCACTCCAGTCCTCCAGCAAGCTCCACCTCCCTAGGAATGGTGGACACAAACCACCCTAGTGGACAGTGGAGAGTCAAGGACTGGGACTGGTGGGCTGCGAGCGAGGGAGTTGGGGGTGGGGGGTGCTTCCTTTTTCTTTCACTCTGAGACACATTGAAGGCTTGGATGCACAGAAACCAAGCATCAGGACTGGGCTTCTCTGCTTGTGCAGTAGTTTCCTGTTGGAGGCAAGTGGAGCCAAGGAAAACTCATACCTCCAAATTAGCCACCCTGAGAAGCACATATGGGACCTTTCCTGATGCTAACCTGGGCCCAGCTTCTGCACAGGACTTCCAGGGGTGACAGAGGCCAGTCCAGCAGCAGTCTCTTCCTCCACCATTCCAGGTGGTGGTAGCCATTCCGCATCCACTCTCCTCTTCATCCGCCGCAATTCCTCTTAGCGCACACAAAGCCCTGAAGTCCAGGCTCGCATCTGCAGCCCCAAGCCTGCTCCCAAGGCTTTCCCTTTGGGCAAGTGGGGTGGGCGTTCCTTGGCCCTCAATCCTTTGTGGTTCTGCTCTGCCCTCTCTTGCCCATTTGGAGAAAGCCTGGATGCTTCATCCTTGGGGATGCCCTGGCATCACGATCACCAGCACTGCATCACTCTCGGTCCAGTTGAGTTCACGTGTGGCTGGATCGCTTGGGACATGCAGCTCCTGACACCTTCCTGCGTGGCAAGGATTTAGACAGGTGCCAGGCTCTGGGATGATGGGCACCCCTGCTGTCCCTGCCATATTGGCTGCCAGTTTGCTTCTGAGGTGCTGGTTGTGCCTTGAAAGCCTTAAACAGCTTTGGATCCAGGCACCTCAAAGTCTACCTGCCTTTTTAGATCTACCAGGCTGCGGGCATGGCCTCGGCCAGCATTCACCCACCACCTTTCAGTACTTCGTGCTCTCTGTGCTTTTTGTTGCTGGTATTTTGCTGAAGTTTTAATTTGGAGGTGAGCTGCTTTGGGAGCTCAGTTTGAAGGTTGAAATCTTTAAAGAAATAAAGGTGTGCTTCCACGATTCCAGGCTCTCGGATGCTGGCCTGTGCCAAACGTCCTGAAGAAAGAAAGAAGGCTCCTTCCATACACCCCGGAGATGTGCCTTCCTTCGTCTCACAATGTCACGGTGATGGTTTACACGGTGATGGAAATTGATAAACTGTCTTATCACGGAGCCTATTAATCTAATCCTAAAGCAAATTTACAAGTTCTCAAATGACTTTGTGGAGATGAGGGGAGAGAGAAAGGGCGAGCACACCGGAGAGAGCGGGAGGGAGGAAGCAAAGAATGGATTTGGCAAACCCCAGACAATTATTCCTGACGGAAGAAGCTTTGGGCTGTTTGGCTGCCTTTGCGCATGGGGCTTCTTGCCAGAGGGGCTGTTGCGTCAGGCGCACTCCTCTTGGCCTCTCCTTATGCCAGCGATTGGAGATGCTAATTCTCCTGGTTAAGCACAATGCTTCCCTTCTAGAAAATCTTAATCAGATTGTCTCAGGGATTCTTTCCTTGAACGCACAACCGTTGCTGCTCTCTGTTCTGCTGGGGGGGGGGAGGAAATGTAATGCTCATTCATTACTTTAGCATGATGACAACCAACAAATGCTGGATCCTGAAACCAAAGCTGTTTGTCTCCTGCTGTCCAGTGTGCTCAGAATTAATTCCGTGTGGAATCTGGAGGGGAACCTGGATTCTTTCAGTGGAAAGGAAAAAGGACAAACCAATCTCTAGCTTTTGAAGTGGTGGCATGTCAGAGCTCATAGCGTGGGGGCTCAGAACACATGTTTCCCCCAGTGGTGTAGCTAGAGGGGATGCAAAGCCCCCCTATGGGAAGCCAAAGAATGCATTCCTTCCAGTTTGCCTCCTCCTCCAGCCTGCCACTCAAAGTGGGTCCTTCAACCCCCTCTTGGCTGGGCCAGGCTTCCATTCTTCCCAAGAATGGAAGAAGAGAAACCAGCCTGTTCACACCCTGTGGGGAGAAAACCTTCAGGAACAGCTGCTCCTAGCCGAAAAACAGGAGTTGGAGAATAAGTGGGTAGCCCCAGTATAAATGATGCTCAGTGTGGACATTCCTCTTCTCTTCTGGTGGAGGAGCTGTGCTCAGCAAAGCCTCTTCCTTTGGGCTTCAGTCACTCCCCCACTTGCCAATCATGACAGACCAGTCCCCGCCCTCAGTATCTGCGAAGGGGGGGCGGCTGCCCTTGTCCGTCACAATTCAGCGTATGAGAACCTGTGAAGCCGCAGCACTCCCCGGCCTGCAGGCTGGGCAAATTGACACCCTGCTTTGTAGTATTGAGCAGAAATTGATAAACTGTCTCTGCCCATATTAATGATAATAGAGTCGATGCTAATGGTTGGCCGGACGCCTGGATGTCATGGTGCGCATCGGAGACATGAGAGATGGAAAGACGTGGGAAGGTTAGACCTTCCTCTGGGGCTCTCTGGGCGTGAACTAGAGAGAGGCGGTGGCATCTGGACAATCGCCCCATGGCCTGTGGCTGCTGAACTTTGATCTGCCCTTGTTCAGTGGCAGAGCCCCTGGTTCGTTTGCAGAAGGTTCCAGGTTCAGTCCCTGGCAGCATCTCCAGGGAGGGCTGGGAAGAATCCTTCATCGTCTAAAATCCTGGGGAGCTGCCCCCAGTCTGTGTAGAGACAGGATCAAACTAGCAGGACCCAGGGTTTGGCTCTAGAGAAGGCAGCTTTGGGTGGTTGCCAGGAGCACCCATTTCAGTGAGAGAGCTCCTGCTTTGCACACTGAAGGTCTCCAATTCAATCCCTGGAGTCTCCAGGTACGACAAGAAAGGGGAAAGGGTCTGTTACACTGGGGAGAGGCTCCAAGCTTGTGGAGGGCAGGTCCATCCATAACTCTTTGCCATGAGAACAAACAGAGGCCTTGCACATGAGCATCAGCATGGGGAAGGGCTGTGGCCCTCATATCCTCCTCTGGGCGTTCCCCTGTGCCACTGTTTGTGGCCACTGTCAGAAGGGGGCTGATGGACAAGGTGGCCCTTGCACATCTGATCGAGGCCAATGCTCCCTCTCTCCTTCCTGCATCCAGCTTCCTTTACAGCCTCATCCTGCCTCTCTGCGTATCTGCCTGACAAGCAGGGGGCCTTTCTGCTGCCTTCTGCTTGGCCTTCCACAACCTAGCAGTGCTTTGCTTGTCTGCAGCAGCCTCCCGGGTGAAAGCGCACCGGCCCTCCCACTGCAGCACCAGCAGGGCCACTGGGTGTCACTAGCAACCCACCGCCTGGCTGGAGACCTCCTGGCTTCTGGTTGCAAAGTGAAGCCACTCTCCTTGCTCACTCACTTTCTGCCATGCTCTTGGAGTCCATGCTTGGGACACTGAGAATGCAGGCTCCACACAACCGGAGGAAGTCACCGGCGGGAACCTCTTCAAGGGCTGCCTTCACAGTTCATTCCAGGCATTCCAGGCCACTTTTTCGAGTGGTGCTCCTCTTACATCTTGCAGGGGGAGAGCAACCTTCCCTCTTTGCCCCAACAGAGGGTCTTTTCTAGTGGCTGTTTGCTGGAGTTCCTTCTGCATCTTTTTAGACAATGAGCCGTTTTGGGACCGGGAGCCATCGAGTTGTCTGCTTTTGTCTGTAAACCACTCTGGGAATATTTTTTGTAGAAAAGCAGTATAGAAATACTGTTGTTGTTGATGATGATGATGATGATGATGATGATGATGATGATGATGATGATGATGATGATGATGAAGATGTTAGCTCCATGGTGGCAATGGTGTAGCTCAGGGGTGTCCAAAGTTTTTGGCAGGAGGGCCACATCATCTCTGTGACACTGTGTCGGGGGCCGGAGGAAAAAAAGAATTAATTTACATTTAAAATTTGAATAAATTTACATAAGTTTACATAAATGAATATATTAAAGATGAACTTATATGAATGAATGAAGGTCTTGCAATAGCTCAAGGCCTATAAAAGGCCTTGCACAAAGCAAGGCTGGCCTTTCCTCTGCTGCCACTGCTGCATCACAGATTTGACACAGCAAGTAGTGGAGGGAGCTCTCATCCCACAGCTCATATGAAAGGTCAAACAGAAAATAGTTGTGTCGGGCCAGTGCGGGCTCCAGCAAGTCTCCAGAGGGCCATAGGCTCATTGGTGACTGGGGGCTCCCTGAGGGCCGCATTGGGAGTCCTCAAGGGCCACAAGTGGCCCCAGGGCTGGGGTTTGGGCACCCCAGGTGTAGCTAGAGGGTGTGCAAAGCACTAAGTTTTTCAGGCATCCTCACAGCAGCATGCAAGGGGACACTCCTCCTCCCTTCAGAGAAAGGTGTTTGCCTCCATTTTGCTTCCATTGCCCAGAAAGGCTCTGAAGGGGAGGGGCTGCTTGTACGCCAAGGCTCCCTGCAAAACTCAGTGCTTTGCACCCCCTCTAGCTATGCCACTGGCTGTCTTTAAATATGCTCAAATGTTTCTCCTTACCAGGAACTCTGAAATTCCCCCAGGGTCAGCTCAACAAAATATCTCTTGCAACACCACTACCCTAGGAGGTTATTTTGAATGTAAGAATTCTGGTGGTTTACAGGGTGGGGAGGGAGGGAGTGGAGTTTCTTGAAACAAACTTCCCAGGAGCCTCTCCTCCCCCAGACACACAAATAGCCAGTGCAACTGTTTTGATGCATTGTCCCTTCGGGGAGGGAGGTGCTGGTGCTCCCCCCCTCAGCCTTCAGCCACAGCCAGGAGCGAGCAGAACTATAATAAGCAATGAGTGAATTTCTCCCCTCAGACCAACTCGTTTTTTCTCCTGCCTGGAAAGCGACTGCGGCCTCGTGCAACACACACCAAGTCATCATCGGCTGGGCGTTTGGGGGGGAGGGTGGTGTGGAAATGGAGAGACAGGGGGAGGCCCTGCTGTGCAAATCTGGCCTCACTGGATTTCCCCAGCTCCGCTGTTAACCTGTTTGACTTTGCCTTTCAGAGCTCATTTGCTCCTGGGCATCTTTCGCAGCTCACGTACACCTTTGGGGTGAAAGGGCAAGGCGGCAGATAGAAGCACCGTGTGCACTGCCAAGGCAATCCAGCCAAGCACCCCCCCCCCCATCATTCGCCTTCCAAGCATGGCGCAGCGAATGGGAGAGTTAACCCCGCAACCTTTAATCAAAGGCCCACGTTCCCCAAACAGGATTGATGGCGCTTGTCTCCCACACGGCCTCACGGCACCTCCGCGATTACACCATTAACTCCCTGAGTGGAGAGAGCACACTGAGTACACTGCCGGGTAATGGTTGTGGAAACAGCAGCAGGGAGGTGCAAGCCTGGCAGCCTCCCCTTCCCCTTGCCGTAGAAGCAGCGCCACTTCTCCAAGAATGTACAACAGCACCCAGAGGGGCTACAAGAATCTGATCCACCGAGAGGGGCTGCAGCTGAGTAGCAGGAGAAGTAGCAGGAGAAGCAGGAGTACGCAGAAGGCTCTGTCCCTGCTGGAGAGAAATCCCTCTCTGCAGTGGCGTAGCAAGAGGGGGTGCAAAGTGCTAAGTCTTGCAGGCTCCTGAATGTGCCATTTAAACAGATCCCCCCCTTTCAAAGCCATTCCAGGCAGTGGAAGACAAACGGAGGCGAATTCAGGGAAGCAGGGAGGAGAATGTCTTCTTTTGGCTCCCACCGCCCAGAATGGCTCCAAAGGGGAGCGTCTGCTTGTACCACATGTTCTGGAGCCTGCAAAATATAGTGCTTTGCCCCCCCTTCTAGCTACGCCACTGCCTCTCTGGAATTGCGGAGAATCGCTGCCAGTTCATGCAGACTCCTCTGGCACCGAGCTGCAGGACCCAGCGGCCTGGCTCAGGCAAAGGCAGCTTCACATGTCTACAGAGGGAGCTCTCTCTCTCTCTCTCTCTCTCTCTCTCTCTCTCTCTCTCTCTCTCTCTCTCTGTTTTTCTATTGATTTTTTCCCCCTACTTTTTAACAGCAAAATTATAATCAAAACAGATGGGCCAAGCTGGCTTCTGTTCTTGGACCATTACAAATATAAATCTGGTTCTATTATTAGCAGAAAGCATGAAGTGGATCAGTTCTGTTCATTCTTAAAAGAATGGTGGGAGCCATTCACGGCCTTGTAAAAACCGTCACAAGGAGCCAAGGTTTAAACCAACATCCTCATTCCTTTTCTCCCTTTCTCCAATCTCTCCTCTGATATCTATCAATATTCTCCCTTTTAAAAGCACCATTGCCTGTCTTCTCCAGTATTGTTGGGCACCCCTCATGCGACACTCTTGAATGCTGATCAGGGAGAAGTCTGGTGGTTTGGCAAGGGACGGCTGTGGACAAAGATCCTGACCATGTTCCGGACTGCTCAGCAGTAGGATCAAAGCTGAAGCTCTCTGTGAGGAGCAGCGAGATCCTAGGGTGGTGTGGCTCCATGCCCAGGATGTGGAGGCATTTTCTATCTCACCACCAGGAAGATCAGATTGATCAGGGTTGAGGTCACTGGAAGACAAGGAAGGCACCACAAGGCCGCAGAAGCATCCTGCACCCAGGGATGAATTCTGTGGGCCTCCCCCCCCCCCCCCACAATAGTATCAATATTAAAATGACTTTTGATATCCCTTTAAATACGTCGGCATTTTCCCTGCGGTTTTAGGCAAAATTTAGTTGATTTTTGTGGGCACTCAAGGTTTCATTATTTTTTTTTTCTGATGTGAGAAAACATGTGAGTTATTTTCCCATTCTGATCGGAAAATAAATACAAACATTTTTGTGGGCCCCTAAAAGTATTGTGGGCCCTGTGCCTGATGGATAAGTCTGCCCCGCCTGCATCTAGAGGGAGCAACAGAGACAGTTAGCGGTTGGGGGAGAGACTCCCTGCAGTGGTGTGGCTAGGTTGCCCCTCTCCTCGAGTGTAGGCTCACTCCAAATCAACACCACCCGGCCTGGCTCCCACCCTTGACCAATCCTGAGATGGGGGACATTGTCAGTGAGCGGAGATGTGCAAGTTGGGTGTCTGGCCACCTGAGAAGGCCAGGGTCGCAGATGGGGGATGCTGCGTCTCCTGAGACCCAAGGATCTTGAGAGGGACATCCCAGGGAGAAGCTTGCTCCGGTTGATCCTCAAGGGCTATGATCCGGCTAGATCATAGTCTGGTGCCTGGGATGGTTCCTCTTCCAGGAAAGCCTCCTTAAGGTTCTAGCATGGGTCAGCTAGGCTCAGGCAGCTCTGTGGCCTACCAGACTGGCTGTGTGATCACCGAGGACAAGTGAGGGCAATGGAAGCAAACATGCCAGGGATGGCTTATGCAGAGGTCATGTGATTTGTCTGCTCCGTCTGATCCAGCTGGATGGTTTTGTTGTCTCCTTGGCCCTTCTCTTTTGACCTGTTGCTGATGGGATTGTTCTTATTCTTCTGTTGTACGAATGTGTCATTGTGCACCACCTCGACTGCTGGACGCCAACCAGCAAACGGTTTTGATGCATGAATAATACCGCAAGTCTACTACTAGGAGTAAGAATACTCATGTTCTCATTTTGCCTGCCCCAACAGAAAACAAGGGCTGGGTCAAGTCCATTGTGCTACCAACATGACTGAATTACTGTGTGGCAAACAGATGGAGAAGGCCAACCAGGCACACCCAAGCAAAGGCTTCGCTTGACTCATGAGGTCAGGGAATGTGATCGTGTGAACACTAAATCCCCACCTCATGGAGATTTGCTCTGTGCCTCCTCTCCAGGCTTCAGATCAGCTGGGATGGAACCTGCCGCTCCCTCTCTGGTGTTGACATGCCTCCTCCGAGAGACCACACTGAACGCCAAGCCTGCGACTGCTGGAACGAAGAAGCGTTTCATTGTGCAGGCAGCAGAGTGATTTACCATGACCGAGCCCTGATTTGTAGCCACCCGGTGCACTTAGACGAGGCCAGAAGCCTGGGAGGAATGTGCAGCAGAAGGAAGGCTCCACTCATGGCCTGTGGCTTTGACTTACAGCAGGAGCTCCTGGGCCACACAACGCCTGCCAGGCCTGTGACCAGGAGAGTGGATGTCTGTCAGGGGTGGGGCTCAGGGCACTGGAAGCAGAAGAGCCCAGGGAAGGGGCGGAGCTCTGAAGGAGGCACAGTGGCAGAGCCTGTGGGAAGAAGGGAAGATGGGAAGGCACCAGGACAGAGGGCTGCAAAGGTCCTCTGGCACTGACAGACTCAGGCCCAACACAGAGCATGAGAATGCGCTTCAGGAGCACCGACTCAGCTTCTTCCAAGAAGAAACCAGTGGAGCCTTTGTGGTCTCCCCTCTCTTCTCATTTGGACAGTGGCATACGAAGTGGGTGCCCAGGAAGCCCCTGGGGCCCAGTCACCAGGCCACAGAAGGGTGTCCAAGAGGACAGTGGCACGCTGGGAGACTGGGCTGTGTGCCTTCCTCTGTGGTGCTCTGGGTGTTTCCTGTGCTGTCCGTGGTGGCTGAGGCACACAGCATCATTGCTTCAGGTGGCGAGTTCCACAAAGTCCAGCCCACCTCTCCAGCTCACCTCCATTGGGCTCTGAAATAGAGCCATTCCAGAAGCAGGGAAGGGTGTTGGGTGCAAGCGTGGAAATGATGTGCCAACTCCTTATCAGTGGCACAGTTAAAGGGAGTGCACAGTTTGCAGGGAGACTCACTGCAGCTTGCAAGGGGCCCGCCCCCCTCCCCTTCAGAGCTATTCCAGGCAGGGAGAGCGAAACAGAGGCAACTCCGAAGGGGAGGCGGAGGACTGCTTGCATGCTGGAGTGAGTCTCCCTGCAAAACTTACTGCTTTGCACCCCCTTTAGCTACATCACTGCTCCCAATCCCTGACTCCCCCAGCTTTCCCCTTCCAAACCCCCTTCTTTCTTGGAAAACGCCACAAAACCTTCCCAAGATGGGGAGGGGATCACCATGAGTGGAGATGGCTCCATACAGACAAGTGTGCTTAGCACCCCTCGGACTCAGTTGAACCCATTTCTGCCCAGCCCACAGGTGTACACGTTTCATCCCTGTTGCATATTTGGAACATTGGGCAGAAATGGCTTTAATGGCCTGGGACGTGTTTCTCGTGAACAGTGATTGCTGCCTCGGATGAGGGAGAGTCAGTTAAATGTTGTAACTGTGTCACAGTGGTGTAGCTGGAGGGGGGGAAGCTCTCAGGCTGGCAGCGGGGCGGGCAAGTGGCCCCTCCCTTCGGAGCCATTCCCGGCGGGGGGAGCAAAACAGAGCCATATGGCTCTGTTTTGCTCCCCCCGCCGGGAATGGCTCCGAAGGGAGGGGCTGCTTGCCCGCCTCGCTGAGGCTCCCTGCCAGGTTGAGTGCTCTGCCGCCCTCCAGCTACGCCACCACTGTGCAAACAGCATTAATTGACAGGAGCCCACCTCATGCGCTCAAGGGAAATAAGCAGCTCCCCCCAGTCCTCTGAACGCGCCTCTTTGGTTTCAGGTTTGTTTGCTTCCATGAGTCAACCTGCACTTGTCTTCAAAAACGGGGAAATGGTTTGCAAAGACTTTAATCCAGAGAGAAGGATCTCTCTTGGGTGAAACTAGTCATTTTGTTTGGAGCTGAGCTTTGATGCTGTTGTCTCAACTTGATTACGCTCACTTCCAAAACTTAAAAAAAAGGGACTGTTTTAAAGAGAGAGGAAGATTATTGGCCTCTGAGCCTGAGGGTCACCAGAAAACTCACTGCCTTGGCACCCCAGATGGTTGCATCATGACACCATGTGATGTCCTGATGTCACCTCTCCCCGGAGGAGGGGGCACTAGTAGCTTTGCAACCTCCCCATTCCTTCTCCTGTGGAGGCTCCCTTTTGTAGGGGATGGAAAGGGGGTGTGTGAAGCCACCAGTGACACTTTTAAACTGGGGCAGAGCTTGAGTGGCAGTCATGCACACACACCCTTGTCATATGCCTGGGATAGGAATCCCTCAGGCTCTACCCTGGGTACCGAAAGCATGGGAATCAAAGTGGAGGAATACTTGGGGGAAGCTCACACACAAAGGGAGTCAAAGAGAGAAGTGGACGTGCTGAATTGTGGAATGACTGAGATGGAAGGAGTAGGTCTGTGTGGTGGGAAGGGCAGAGGAGGACCTACCCAAGAGAACCCGGGCAGCCACAGAATTGGGCCAGTGGATCAGTAGCAGATTCAGTTTTTCTTGGGCAAGGACCACAGCCTTGCTTGTGCGGGAGAGCTCACCGCTTGCGCAAGGAGGGTGCTGGTTTCAATCCCTGGCAGGAGTTCCAGGTCCGGCTAAGAAAGAGCCCTTGCTTGAAAGTCTGGAGAGCTGCTGCCGGTCTGTTCAGACAGTGCTGGACAAGGTGTCCCAAGGCTCTGATTCAGCAGGAGGAAGCTTCATAGGCTGGCTTGCATAGCTTGGCTCACTGACTTGACCCTCCCTGCCTCCTATGTGAGGTCTGGCAAACACAGCTGCACAGGGGGGGTTTCCTTGAGAACAGATAAATCGCTCCATGAGCGCCTTGAAGGAGAGAGACCAGTTTCCTCGAAGCTTTGCCCACCTCCCTGCCTTCTGCTGCTGTATTTTTAGCTCGGAGTGTCTCCCCATGATTAACCTGGGGGGGGGACGTGGCCTGGGTGGTGGGAGGGCAGCGGCGGGAATGCGCACTGCCCACCGGTAAGATGCTCACTTCATTAGGAGATCATGGGAGCTGTCAAGACTCTGAGAAATGTGTGGGTGGGTGGAGAGAGGAGCGATAGAGAGAAGGAGCTCTATTATCTGCAGAGTTCCACTTTCATGTAAATTGTTGAAAGATTTAAACGGTTTCCATTAGGAAAGGTCATCAAGGCTGGTTTGGAGGCTGAGATTAGGCCTCTTTGCACCAAAGCACAATATCGTCAGTGGAAGGAAACGTAGAAAGGGACTTTGTAATGCTTATCATTCCCCGCTCCCCTCCCCCCAACCACACTTTCTCTCCCCCAAGCTGCAGGCCCCACCTTGGCTGAAGCCCAGCCAGCCTCACGCAATATCTGGCATTCGCTCTTCCCCACCGACTGCGTGTATTATGATACCAGACACGGCTCTTTCTGCAGGTCCTCCGGGGCACGGATAAATATGGAGACGGCAAGCACAGTTAATTAGTTAATGAATAACATGCCAGAGTTTCCAGAGGGGGCTGCTGGTGGTTGCTTTACTCAGGGATGTGGAGGTGAGCCGTATCACTCTCTTGGGGTGGGGGCACTGAGTCGGGCGTGCTGGTTGCGGGATCAGGAGGCTGCCTGCATTGGTGGGGATTTTTAGTTTGGAAAAAAGGACACACTGACACACATAAAATTGCGTACGACATGGAAAAAGCAAGTTACAGTGCAATCCAAAAGTGGCACTGAGTCGGCCCAGCCATCCCCACGCCAGCTCAGAGGGTTCTAAAAACATGTCACGTTTGCATCTACTTTGGAGCTGATTGGGCTGGCGCAAAGGCCTGCGCCAGCCCAGCAGTGCTGAATCCCATACCTCCACTGGCTGGCACAGGTAGGTTTGTGCTGGGTGGGATGGGGGCATGGGGAGGGTGGCAAGAGGATGGTCTGGAGGCGGGCAAGGAGTGCTTCTGGGCAGGGGAGGGCAGGATGTGGGTGAGATTGGCAGTGCTGGCACAAAGTGTATTGTGACCCCCTTCTCAGCCTGCAAGGTGTTACACCAGATTTCCTGGCTCTGCACTAGCTAAATAGTTGCTGTGCATCTGAGAAGCCCCATGGGGTGGCTGGGGTTTTACTTGGGATCAAGGGAAATATATCCCCTTACCCCAAGGAGAGCTCCAGACAGCTCCTTAGCTGCATTGGATACAGCCGGGCTGTGCCAGCGTAGCTTAGGACTGGGCTGTAAATTTTTCTTCTTCTCTCGCAACACTAGAACCAGGAGTCATAGAAGGAAACTAATTGGCAGGAAATTTAGGGAAGACAAAAGGACTCCTTCGTGCAGCCTGCAATTAATCTGCGGACAGGACTCCTGCAAGATGTGGTGACAGCCACCAACTTCGCGGGTTTCAAAAAGCAACTGGGAACATCCCTGCAGGCAGTCTGTCACTGGCTGCCACCTGGTGCCTCCAGGGCAGGGTGCAGGGGAGCAGTGGTAGGGGGGCCATCTCCCATCTTCTCCTGCTGAGGGAGTCCCAGAGGCAGACTGTGAAACCTGGAACCAGTAAAGCCTTGGCCTGATCCAGTCGGTGGCCTCTTCTTTAGCCCCTAGGAAATGATCTCTGTTCTGCTACCTGCATGAGTCTGAGAAATGAGGGAGGGGTTGTCAAGTAGCTGGGAGTTCCCAGTTCAGAACAGTCTCAGGTGTGGTGGGTCCCAGGTTGCAAAGGGTGAAAGGATCTCTGTGTGGTCCCAAATTCAAGGGAGAGGATTTTTGGCACCACAGATTTTATTGTGAATTCAGAAAAGGACCCTTAAGGTGTAGCTTCCCTTTCCCTGCTGCCAGCCTCTGCTTCCTCTTCCTCTTCCTTCTCCTGCTCCTCTTCCTCCTGCTCCTCTTCCTCCTTCTCCAGCTCATTTTCTAGGCTTTTCAGTGCTTCAGGATCCTCAGCCTGTTCTGGTTCATCTTCTACAGCTTGAGGAGCCCCCGTGTCTTCCTCCCTGTGAGGTGCCGTCACGACAGCTTCCCCACACAACTGCTTGAAAACAGGCAGCCGATCCCAAGAGTAGAGAGGCCGTCCCCAGCCGCTGCCACCCGCTTTCTCCTGGCCCTTGGAGAGAGTGACGAAGATGGGGAGGCGCTCAAGCTCCGGGGACCAGTAAGAGCCAGCCAGGCTGTGGTCAGGGATGACGAGAGGGTAGCAGTAGCTCTTGCTGGACTCCAGGTAGGCCGGCTGGGAGTCAAAGTCAGGGGACGAAGGGTGAGAAGATGGAGCAATGTTCTGGCTCCCATCCAAGAAGACGTACTTGATGACCCGGCTGGTGTGGAAGAGGGTGAACTCCGACTGGTACCGGGCTGGGCAGTAGAAGGCATCCTGCCTCTGTCTCTGGGCGAGGGACACCAGTGGGGCTGCAGCTTTCCCCTGCAAAGAGATGATACCATTCAGAGAAGGGGGGACCGCCTGACCCTCCCACTGCAGCTGCTTTTTAGGGGTTGGCCCTGGGCAGTGTTGGTGGACGGGCAAGCAGAAGTACACATGGCTTTGGGGCAGCAAACACACATCCCCTTTTTTTCCTTCATTCATTTCTATTTTATTGCATCCTGCCTTTCTTTCCAATAAGACGTTTGTGTCCAGGGGAAATAACAACCAAGCAAAGCAGCCAAGCAGTCAAAAGCCAAAGCAATTAAGCTAATTAAAAGCAAAACCAAAATCCACAGCAGAAAATCCCACCCACCATGGCCAAATGTCACCCCCCCCCCCCATTGAACAACTTAGCCTAAATTTCAGACCCCTCCTGAAGGAGTATAAGAAAAGACTGACCAGGTCTCAGTGGGGAGGTCATTCCACAAGGCTGGCATCTCTGCTGCCACCACCATCAGGAAGAGCCAGCTTCTAAGGGCTCCAGCTGTACCTCCAAAGGCACCAAAGGATGAGATGATGCCCTGCGGATCCACACTTTTCCATCTCACACTCAAGTGGCAAAACAGGGGTCATTTTGGCAATTTGGAGACGGGCACATGAGGAAGTGCAAATTCCTCCCCAAATTCCCTCTCCAAGTGATATTGCATTAACTACATCGCATTGCTTGGAAGGGGCTCTTGGGAAAACTAAAACGCTTATCCTTTTTCTCCAGACCCCCTCCCCCCCCCCCCGACAGAATAATAGAAAATGTCATAGTGCCGTGGTTCTCATACGTTTTAGCACTGGGACCCACTGTTTAAAATGACAATCTGTCAGGATCCACTGGAAGTGATGTCATTGACTAGGAAGTGATGTCATGACCGGAAGTGACATCATCAAACAGGAAAAATTTTAACACCCCTATAGGACATAATCAAATCAAATCAAGTAATTAATTGATTAAAGTAAAGTAAATTGAAAATGTACAATAAGTAGATGTTTTAAAATAAAGAAGTACCCTCCTAAAAGTCCTGAATTGGCCTTTTCAGCCACACTAGACGCTGTTCCAGAACCACCTTTCAGAGCGCAATACCATAGTCTTTCGAGACTGAAGGTTGCCAACAACCCTCCTAAACTCCCCTCAAGCAGTTGCTGCTTTGACTATCATTGTTAAAAGCATAGTAGACTGTCAAGTACAGATCTGTTAACATATCCCAAAATACAGTCATATACCATGGTAGCATCACATCTAATACATTAAAAAATAAAATGCACATGGAAACAAATGGGGACCCACCTGAAATTGGCTCACAACCCACAGTTTGAGAAACACTACCATAGTGCATTCTGAAAGACCGGGGGGGGGGGGGGGACAGGAGGTAGCAAATGCCATCCAACAGCAGTACAACCACTGCTTCTGTCACAACCACAGAAGAGATAATGGTGGCAACGTCAGGTCCCTCTCCCACCTTATCCCTGTCTTATTCAAGCAGCTGATTAATTTTCACTATCCTCACATGCCTGAGTGACATAACCATGTCAAGAAATCTGACTGATTCCACAGTGCTTGTTTATTTATTGGCAATATATGTGTCCCACCTTCCCACCACCCACTGGAAGGGCCTAAGGTGGCTCACCACAGGATTTTCCAAGCAACAGCAATTAAAAGAACAAAATCAATAATTACAGCAGTTGCAATATTGAGAGTAGCAAAAATGAATTAAGAAAAAAAATCAAATTATCAAGGCAGTGAGCAAAATAAACTGAAACGGACACCAGAGGATGACTTTCTAAGCTGAAGGAAGTTAGAAATGCATTTTCAGTTGCCACTGAAAAAACAGAGATGCAGCAGAGCTGATCTCTCCTGGGAGGGAATTCTGGTGGTTGGTTGGTCAGTCTGGAAAGACTCTGGTATAAGCCTACAGCACCCGGTATTCCCAGGTGGTCTCCCATCCAAGTACTAACCAGGCCTGACCCTGCTTAGCTTCTGAGATCAGACGAGATCAGGCATGTGCAGGGTAACAGTTGCTGCCTACAAGGTATCTCCATAGAAGGCCTTCTCTGGAGCTGGGCTTCAGGCAGTGGCAGAGCTCACAGAAGAATTTGCCCCTCAAGTGAAAAAAAAAAAAGAGAAAGAAACCATCGGCCGCTCAGTGGCCTGCAACTGGGGCCCTGTTCTCCCACTTCCCACCTTCCTTAGCTATGCAAGTGAGGTCCTTCAGCCATCTTGGATCCAATCCATTCAGGCTATAATGGCCCAATTCTATTGAGGGAGTATGTGGCAGAATACCACCCAGTTCCACCCAGAATGCCACCCAGTTCCACCCAAGGAGCCTCCTTTATGGCTGCTGCAAACATGACCAGACTACCGTGCGTGGGCTGGCCACCACCACAAGAAGTGAGTAGCCTGCTCTGTGCACTGATGGATGCCAGGTGCCTGTGGGGGTAGTTAAGTTGGCGCAGGGTGTTGGCTGCCAACCTGACATTGGCGAAGGGGTCCATCCAACACCTTCCAGAATGGAGACCGCACGCTAAGTCCTGTCGCCCCTTGACTTGAGTGGCACCTGGCCATGCCACATAGCAGTTGGCACCTCCGTCTACTGCACTTCAGCCACTCTTTGGATTTAAAAAGGAACCAAGGAGTATTGCGAAGAAGGCAGCAGCAGTATCAAAAACACGTCCCACTCCCTCTTCCGCTCAGCTTGCTCTTCCTTTCCAAAGGTGGGGAGTGTGAGGGGGGCGTTCGGTGCGGGTAGAGGTGGGCGGCGGGTGCTCCAGGTCAGTTTGCCTCCTCGGGCAGCCTCACGAACAGGCCGGTCCTGACATTGTCAGTAAAATCCAAACTGCTTCTGCGATGCTCTGCAAAAGAACCGCTCCAGGTTTGGGGGACCCTCTAATAGAGTGAGAGATGATATTCTGCAGAAGGAAATGCAATGTAATTCACAGCTGGAGAGAGAGCGAGAGCAGAAAAATGTTAACTTCACATTCACATTGATGGAGCCTAAATTGGTTCTACCTATCAAGGAAAGAGATCTGAGGTATGAGAGCGCCGTGTGCGACAGCCGTTTAAAGGGACTGTGCCAGGCTGGGTATTATTACTTAAATGGTTGAAAAACAGCACTGCGAGCATCAAAGCCATTAAGAAAATCTAAGGCACAGCCAGTTTTTGAACAGCAGGTATCCTTCTGGTCATCCTGACTCCAGAGGCATATCGGAAACCAAAGAGGGTCCAGAGATGGGCAGCTGAAGTGCCCCAGGAGAGGAGCCCCTTCCTTGGACGCAGCCAGGCTGAAGCTTGTGGGGCTTAGAAAAAAGGCTGCCAAGCAGCAAGAGTAAAACAGCTTCTTATGAACAGCGGACTTTGCATCCCATCCCCACACCACCGCCACGTGAGCCACGCACTCCATGAAGTGGCCAGTTGCCATTGTTCCTGGCCCAGTAAAAAGAAGTCCTGGTTCACAGAACACAGAATGGATCAATGGAACTCACTGCCACAAGATGCAGTGCTAGCTCTTTGGTGCGATGGTTCTTTAATAGCACTAAACAAATTAACTGAGAATGGATTTGAGTGACAACCAGAAGCCATGATGACAGAATGGGCCCTCCCTCTGAGTGCTGGTTACCGAGGACCACAGAAAGTGCTGCTGCCTTCTACCATCAGAGAAGCACCTGGCTATCCACTGTGGGAGGCAGGATGCCAGACTAGGCAAGACTTTGATCTAGGAGGGCTCTTCTTGTGTTTTTACCCAGAGTTTACCAAGCGGTACTTTTAAAAAAGAAATTAAGGCCTAAGACGTATTGGGGGAAAGAACCGCTTTCAGTTCCATGCTGTGGATTAGAGGAGCATCAGGTCATCCAGTCTTGGAAACAGCTTAGATGGACCTGCACTGAGATTCAACCCTTTTATGTACCATCTTTGCCAAGCCCACGTCTCGCTCTCAGTTCAACAATGCCCACCGCATGCCAACCCACCATCAGCTACACTGCAGCTTGGCACATGTTTTGGGGCCCCTCATTGAGCTCTTTTAGCTTAGAGAAGACTATGGGGAGGGGACAGGCAGGCCTGCCCTCAACACCTACCAACATCCTGGTCAACTTTCTGCTCTGTCCAGCGCAAGAGAGACCTCCTCGAAGGTCAGTGTGCAGTTTGTCCTGGGCGATGTAGTCTTTGACCAGGGGTTATCTGATGGCGCAATTGTGACCTCAGCACTACAAGGCTGAGCTATGTGATGAGCTGCCAAGGACCTGGAGGTCACACAGACCAAAGAGAAGCTCTGCTGGCCTGTAGCTCCATAGCCCTTTGGTAGGATCCAGGTGGTTTCCCTTTCCAAAAGAGGAAGTCTTGGGTTCAAACCCCAGCATCTTTTGCAAAAGAGAGTCTCAGAAGAAGGTGAGGAGAAGGGCCTTTCTCTGCCTGAGATCTGCAGAACGCCTTCCAGAACAGAGATCTGACAGTAGAAGGCAGCTTCTTAAATTCACTGATGCTCGATGAAATGCAGGTCCTGAACCCATCAAAAGGAATTAGTTCTTCACTTAATTATGGGATTTTTTGCCAGAGGTGTCCAACATAACCTCTTGCTAAACATTCTTTGGGGGAAATCATTCTTTGGGGGATCTGGAATCAATTTTTGCTTCTGCTTGTTTTCTTATTGTTTTGATGTGTTATCATTTTACACTGATTTCAGTGAGACTCACCTCATCTTCTTATGCTTACAACTTCATCATTGTGGTGGTGGTGGTGGGTCAAGCACTAGGCTTTTCAATTGATTAAAATAAAAGATTTAGGTACACAGAACCTGTCTACAAATTCAGTGATCTTTGAGGTCCTTGTTTAAAGGAGGGGGATTGACTGGGCAGGCTGCACCGGAGTGACACAAAGAGTGGTAATTTAAAGAGTGGCTCCCCTCCCCTTTGGAGCCATTCAGGGGCCTACAAAACTTTGCACCCCCTCTAGCTACACCACCACTTAGAGAGTTGGCTTCCTTCAGAGAAGCAAGTACTGGATGTGTGTGGATAGCCAGCTAGGTTTCTCTTTGGATTGCTAGTTTGCTACATGCAGGCCCAGGGAGAACATTCAGCAAAGCATTACAGTCCAATCTTCTACTACTATCTTACCCTCAAGCTAGCAGAATCCTGAGACAGTAGAAGGGACTGTACCAGTTCAGGCCACAGGGGGATGATACCATTTTGGGAAGGCACCTCCGTAGGAAAACTCCCTGCAAGGAGTAAACTAGCAGAGTGGGGGAGAGGTTCCAGCCTATATTCCTCCCTGCTGTGCTAGGTTCTCTGCCTGCAGGAAGGCAGTTTTGGGAAATGCAGAAAGTGCGACCCTGTAACAGCAGTTTGAAATGGTACAGCCCATTCTGACACCCCAGAACTCTGCCACATTGTTCTGCTGCATGTAGTCCTGCCAAGCTGGCACTGTGGAGGCAAGCAGGGTATGGAGGAGGAGAAGGGTCATAAACAGGCTGGAAGCAACTTGGTCTGCGCCTGAAGGATGCTGAGCTGGAGGAGTCCAGTCACAGCGAGAAGCTCCAGGGAACCATATGGAACTACTGATTCCCTATGCGATCTAATATTTGTCACTTGGCATTACAGTTATCCCCTCAAAGGTAACTGCAATGCCACCCCCTGACCAGCAATGGCACTGAAGGACAGTGGAGAGCAGACTAGTGCAGTGGCATAGCTAGAGGGGGTGCAAAGCACTAAGTTTTGCAGGGAGCATATCTGCAGCGGTCAAGGGGCCCCTTCCCTTCGGAGTCAAGTGTATGCCTCTGTTTTGCTCCCACCACCTGGAGTGGCTCCGAAAGGGAGGGGTCCCTTGCATGCCACGGTGAGGCTCCCTGCAAAACTTAGTGCTTGGCACCCCCTCGAGCTACGCCGCTGCACTAGTGGCTCTCTCTTTGACATGCTGTCTTAGCAATGCAAGGAGAGTGGGGCACCCAGGTGCTGCTGCCCCAGTCCTGAGTTCAGGGTGCCAAGGAGGAGCAATCCTCTGGCCTACCTCACTGCTGTTGTTCTATCCCAGGAAATAGAGATGGCAATAAGAATATCAGCCTCTGACAAGCTTGGGAAGCAAGGAGATGGATGTGAGAGGCCTCAGCCAGGCTCATTCAGCACAGATAACCAAGTCTCTCTGCTTCCCTTTCACTTTGGGGCCCCCCTCCTGCCAGACTCCCTCCTGGCCCCATTATCGCCTCACTTCTCTTTTTGACGATCTTGTTGTCATGATGGGAGGTGTATTAGCGGTACCCGCTCTCGCAGAGGCATGACCCAGCACATGGCAGAAAATAAACAAGACAAATGGAGGCAGGGAAGGTGAAAAGCACCTTGAGGAATGGGGGCCGCTTGTCAGCTTCTTGGAATTAACAAAAACAGCCAGTTTCCATGGATGGCTCTTTGACTTAAAAGAGACTGGGCTTATTTATTCGATTTAATCTTTAGCCATAGCACTCCCACCTCACGTCTCCCCAAGGCGCCTTCAAAGCCCTTTTCAATACAAAGGGCTAAAGCATAATGAAGCAAGCAGCTTCATTGGAGAAGCTCAAGTATGAGACCTGGTTTCAGATCCCTGCTGAGACATGAAGATCACTTGGACCAGCTGCCTTCTCTCAGCCTAACTACCTCACAGGGTTGTTGTGAGGATAGAAGAGGGCAGGAGGAGAGAAGGAAGGATGAGCTAGAAACGCAACTATGACTCCTAGTTCCCTACTTTGGGCACCAGCATCCCTGCAAAACCCTCCGTTTTATAGTAACTGCCCATCTAACCTGAAGAGACAGGCTTGCAAGGGAGATTCAGTCAGTGGTCAAGGCAGAGATCAGCATTTTGTGCTGCATTCAAAGTGTAGCATCCCCTGAAGGGCTGCAGCTGTTTTGCCTTAATGACTAGATTCCCGGTTGCTCAGGGCCTGGCTGGCTGCCACAATTGGCAAAGAGAAGGATTACTGCATCCTGCATCCTTCCAGATTCCCTTAAGGCACCTCTCAGCCTGGGCCCCAGGAACAGAGATAGTGGGGGGAGGGGTCTGAGACAAAGCCCAGACCAGTTGGCCCACGATACACCTGACAGCAGAGAGCCCTTCATCACTGAGCCTGGTTTCACCCCCCCCCCCGCGCCTGGGGGATGGCTGTGTTGCTACGTCAGCACTCTGGACAGCTCCATTGGCTTCAGAGGAAAGATGGAGACTACAGATCCTGTGTGGGAGGAAATGGGACAGGAAGATCCCAGCCTCAGCCCTCCCCACTCCAGGCCCCCATAAAGCCTGGTTAAGCCTCCCCCTTCAACTCCCAATTCCAGCTGGTAAGAGATGTACCCACAGTTCCAGGGGGGCTACCAACACTTGACCCTGAAAGAGACAGAGGCAATATGACCAGGGAGGATATCTCCAAAGAGGTCAGATGACAGGTTCCCATTCTGAAGGAACCCTTCCTCCAGCACTAGGCAGTCAACCCTGGTAACTGAATGCTGTCTGAACCCTGAACATGGGTCAGGGCCACTGCCATGGAGAAAGCAATGAGTCAGGCTCAATGAAGAGTGGAGGCTGACTCAACTTGGCATTGGACATTTCCTCTGATGTGCTTCAGCTTCTCATCACTTCCCAGCAAGGGCCCCCCTTGTTCTTCCCCCTTCTCCCTCTCTACATTCAAACAGAAGGACACATTGTCTTCTCCAGGCCTCGATGTGATATTAATGTCCTGGCTGAGTTTGGAGCAGCCTCTAGTTCATTAAGCTGAGCAGAAGGCAGAGGAAGGGAAGGCAGCCAAAACCAGAGTCCTTGAGCATGCAGGATAGCCTGTGTCTGTTAGAAGGTTCACATGTGGGGGGGGGGGGGAGGCTGGTCTTGCTAGCTTTGTCTTTTTGAAGTTTTCCTCCCAGTTGTGTAGTAGAGAATCCCCAGAAGACTCGTTGGTCATATGCAGCACCACCTGGAATGGCTCCAAAGGGAGGAGGGGCCATTTGCACACTGCGGTGAGTTTCCCTGCAAACCTTGGTGCTTTGCACACCCCCTCTAGCTACGCCACCGACCAGAGCTCAGTGCAGAGCAAATGTTTTGCATCCCAATGCATGGAGGCAGCCTTGGCAATGAAGCAGATAGAGAACTGGCATCAACTGCTGGTGAGGACCTGCTACCTTATTCTCTCCTCCTTCCCTGTTACCTATGCTATTGGTAGAATGGTCCTGAGTGCAGGTTTGTGGGGGGCCTTGGTGCATGTGTTTTTTGGGGGCCACTTAAAGTAAGAGATGCCATCCCGGGGGCGGCATCCATCTTTCTGGATCTGTTATGCAATGACCTGGCCCGCGTTGCTGTGTCCAATGACACAACATTGCATTTGGGGTAAAAAAAAAAAAAAAGCTGGTGGCCATCAACTTGGTTGCTGAAGGAAGCTGTGGGCCACCTCCACTGTGAAGGGAAACCTCCACCAGATCGGGTAGTGCTGCCTTCAGTGGTTTCTTAGTGGCCACAGTGTGGGTTGCCATATTTTTTCACCAGGCTCTCAGAGGCCAGGCAGATGCTCTTGTTGGCCCAGGACAGTGCCATGCTGACACCAGCTCTGAATCAGGCCACAAGCCAGTTGCGGTTCCCAACATACGAGCTGCCATCCCATTGGAAGAAGGGATCAATACTTGCCCTTGTTAAAATCTCGTGGTCCCTCCTTACAGCTGGGCAACCTGGGATGTTCTTTCATCAGTCCTTTGTCTGCTTCCATGGTGACCCTGGAATTATTTGCAAGTCACACACACACACACACACACACACACCCGGAGCACCAGTGACCTGGGGAAAGGCCTTGGTATGTTTGAGTCTGTGCTCACTGGAGAAAGAACAGAGGCAGCAGTGCCCATGTGCAGGCCCCACCATTCATCCACCAAGAAAGAGAGAGTGCTGAGGCAGACCAAGGGGAACTTGTTGCCATCCCAACAGCAATTTCTTAAATGTAAGAAATATTTCTCTTCTTAGCACCAGTTTCCCCTTAAAAACTGCACCAGGGGGAGCTGGCAAGGGGGAGGGTGTAGAGTGAGCAGGCCTGGGTTGCCATATAAGGAACTAAGCCACTCCATTTGGCTTGCAAGAAACAGGAGACCTTAAACTCCACCCGGAGAGTCAAACAAATGAATGTCCTGCAGCAGGAGGCCGCTTTTGCTGCAGAACGAGTGGTGAGCTTATGGTTGGGTGCAGAACAGGGCAACCAAAAGAGTCAGAGGGCTGGAACACTGTCCTTGCAGACACAGGCGAAAGGTCTTGGACATGGTGGACCTGCAGTCCAATCCAGCAGGGCGCTGCTCATATCAGCTATAAAGTTCAGGGGATGCAGTGGATCCAGCCCACATGAATACTGGCATACAATTCAGATGTTCGTACCAGAAGGACCATCTCAAATTAATTCAAAGGTCATGTTCCAAAGACACCTGTGCATCTCAAGTGGGGAAACCTCACCAAGCTCTTGTGTCTCTTGTGGTCTTGTGTCTCTAGAGCTCCTGCCTCCCATTGGAGTAGGCACTCCATAGGGGGACTAGGCAGCACGGAGAATGGGGGTGTGTTCTGAGGCAAAATTCCAGTGAATACCAGTTTCTGGGGGACGAGCAATGGTGGGAGGCAATTGCCTTCATGTTGTGCTTGGGGACTTCTTGGATAGATCTGGCTGGAGGGATCTGACTTCCTGGGACTTCCTGGAGGCATCTGCTATGGCGAAGATGCTGGTCTTTAGCTGCACCTTTGATGTGATCCTGCAGGGCTCTTTGTATATTCTTAACTATGAACTTCGATGTGGGCTCTGTACATGCAGGGGGCAACAACTTCAGCAGTGGAGCCATCCCAGGTCCAGTCTCTGAGAGCATCTCCAGGTGGGGCCTGAGAAGATCTCTGAGAGCCACCACTAGTTGGCAAAGGTAACAATTCAGAGCTGGACGGCTAAAGGGTCTGTCTCCGTACCAGATAACTTCCTGTACTTCTGTGATTGAAGCCTGGCTGACACAGATCATGTGGGCAGCTAAGCCTTTTCGCATCATGAGCAAATGATGCTCTTTGCTTTGGGTATTGTACATAAGATCCTTGAGCATCATGTCTCACGACTTGCTTGCTGAATAGCACGACTTGCTTGCTGAATAGGTGCTAAAGCACAAACTTTTCCAGCTTCCACAGTTGCAGGAACCCACATTGCAGGGGCTCATAAATCAGTGGTAGAACATTCACTCAATATATGAGCCTTCCCCCCCACACACACACACACACGTTGTGGGGTCTCATAACAATGGCGGAGCATTTGCAGATGGAGGAGTCTTCCCCAAACATCTCAACAAGGCTGGGAAAGAGGCCCTTGCCTTCAACCTCA
This sequence comes from Tiliqua scincoides, assembly GCF_035046505.1. Lineage (NCBI taxonomy): Eukaryota > Metazoa > Chordata > Lepidosauria > Squamata > Scincidae > Tiliqua > Tiliqua scincoides. The sequence continues at coordinate 58,852,240 of NC_089828.1, forward strand.
GAGACTTGTAACCAGTCAGAGGAGGAGACAGTCCTGAGCTAGATGGACCAATGCTGTGACTCAGAAGACTGTTCCCCCTTCTGATACATTCTGGTTGGCATTGAGGTGGCTACTTGGCATTCTAGACCGAGATTGCTAACAAGGGCCATCAATTAGAGCCAAGCGTGGCCATGTCTGTCTGAACAGTGGACACCTGTCCATGAGGAGCTGACTGAAGACCCACCATGGACCATCAGGCAGCTGTCACTGCATAACGATTTCCCATCACGGCCAATGCGGAGTCAGATTCAGACCAGTGACCTCAAGGTGGAAGGCAATGGACCCCATTGTCAATCTGCTGAGCCAGCTGTCTGCATCCATCCTTGTCAGTCATTTGGAATCAGTGGAGACAGAGATGGCCTTTTTGCCGCTCAGCTCCTCTCGCAGGCAGAAGAGAGGGAAAGGAGAAGGAAAATTAGACAACTGCTGGTTGACAGATAACAAAAGATGTTCTGCTCCAGTTGGCAAGAAAGGGGGTGGGGGTGTGTTTTATCCTGATTAAACTGGATGCCGTTTTTTAGTGCTCATCAGCTCAGCCCAAGGGGAAGGCGCATGAGAGAATCCCAAAGGTTGTGATGTGTTAGCCCAGCGATGAGGCTTGGAAATCAAATTAGAGGCCCCACAGTTCCTGGCCAACACAACCTCTTTTTCTTGACCTGGAAGTGAGTTTAAGAAACAGTTCCAAAGCAGGAGAAGACCAAAGGGGGTTGCAGAGAATCTTGCCCAAACTGTTTGATGCATGTGGTGGCATCTGGGAGAACCTTCCAGGGATGAGTCATTGGAGCCAGATGATGGTCATCTCAGGTGCAGATGATGGAGACACAACTGTCCTTGGGGTGCCACTTTTCATCAGTATCTCTGGCAGAAAGATTATTTGGGGAGCCAAGCGCTCTCCAGAAGCACATTGCTCTAAACCTGGAGGGAGCACAGAGCCTTCATGGGTAAGAGAGATGGAGCGGCTTGTTATCCATACATTTGTCCAATCCTCTTGAAAAGCTGTGGCTGTCCCCACATCTTGGGGTGATTAATTCTGTCCATTCATCCTGTGCTGTGGTCCCTGATCTCATCCTCCTTTATGGCACTTCCTCTCATCAATGGGCATCTGAGTCTTGAGCCATGACGCTGTCTAAAAAAGCAAAAAAAAAAATGTTCTGAGAAGACCACCCACATTTCTCAAGGTGGTCTCTGGAAAACCTCAAATCAAATCAAAGGAAAGAAGGTAGGTTTACAAGCTGCCCCCACCAAACAAGTTCTAAGTTACCTCCCTTTGGTGAAACTAGTTGGGTTGGCGACTATGCTGGATCAAGAGTGACGGCGCCCAGCAGGGCAGCTTCACAAAAGTATATGCGATAAACTTCCTGGACACTGGCGAGATGAGAAATAATTGATGAGACAACTTCTGGGAGATGTGTTGGAAGGAAGCCTCCGACTTGTAGCTTATCAAAGATGTAAGATCGTTTCCTCCAGGAGGTATGAGTCACACGCGCTAAGTGCTCACAAGAAACCCTCTCTAACCCACACTCAGCCTTATTAGGTTAGCCATCCTCATTGCAAAGTAATTACCTTCACTCCGCTAAATTGCAGGTTGTATACTGGAGGTGAGCATCAGAAGGCGCTGTCCATGGTGCTTTGATATGGCCCATGGGGTACTGATAGACTCCTTTGTACTTTGTTATCAACCATGTGTTTTTTTGGGAATGCAGTCTTACAGAGGCATCAGTGATGCATGTAAGGAGTGATGCATGGCGGGAGAAGGGGACCAGAGCTCCATAACTGAGTCTCCAATATCTCTAGTTGCAAAAGAAAGACTTTGCCTGAGATCTCAGAAACTGCCATTCATTGGCTAGAACTGTGGAATCTGGTCAGCATGGACCTGGGTGTTCACAGCTCAGTGGTAGCACATGCTTGCTTGCAAGTTAGTTTCAGGTTCAAGCCACAGCAGCTCCAGTTAGAAGAACCTTGGTGGTGAAACTAGGGTAGACCTTTCCTTGAGACCTTGGAGAGCTGCTGTCAGTCTGAGTGGACAGGACTGGGCTAGACAAGCCAGCGATCTGATAAGCAGCTTCATGGCTCTGCAAAATTTGGGGCATGGTCTCCACTGTGTCAAAATTCCCCACCCAATCTCGGTTTCTCTCGTGACAGATGGCTACCCAGGCCCCAATAACTCAGCCTGGGCCATTGCTGGAGACATTTTTCCAAAGAGAAGGGGGGGGCACATCCCTTTTTATTAATTGCTTGCTGTGCTTTACAGCCCCAAAGAACACACACAGCAGGCCTCTGATGGTGATGTATCGAGAGCCATGTAATTCACGAGGGCCGCAGTGCGCAGAATTTAATTCAACCCACCAGGGCCGAGCAAGGCGACAGCATCCACCAGAAGCAACCCAGCAGGATTCAAGGAGACACAGCAGAATTGCAAAGGAAGGTCGCTGGGAAGGACTTGTGGAAGACGGGGCCATCACTGCCAGCTCTCGGGATGGAGACCATGTGAGAGGTATGGTTGTGCTTGAGGCTGAATATGCAATCAAGGCTGAGGCCTATATACACTTTCCTGGGAGTGAGTCTCAATGAACACAGTGGGGCTTAATTCTGAGCAGACATGCATAAGATTGTGATGGAAGAGAAGGGTCAAAATACCTCACTGTTTCTCCAGTATTTAATTAATGGATTGCAAAATAGGTGGAGAGCGTATGACTGCACCCCCGCTTCATGGGGAAAAGATTTTTAAACTTTATTTGATATTTGATATTTAATACCAATATGAATAAGGACTGCAGGCAGCAAAAACCATCTCAGAAGAGACATCCCTTCTGGAAGTGACACCCGTGCATTGTCTAAAATTACGACAGCACTTGGTACTTGTGTAGCATGATGAGTGTGCAAAGGGCCTCGCATGCATTAGCATGATCTACTCTTTACGGGTTCCCTGTAAAGTGAGCAGGCTTTTTTTTTTCATACTGCGTATGGGGAAGACTGAGGTTGAGCGGAAAGGATCTGTCTGAGGCCACCTTATGAATTCCTGGTTGTGAACGGAAGGCAGTGGTGTAGCTAGAGGGAGTACAAAGCACTGGGTTTTGCAGGGAGCCTCACCGTGGCATGCAAGCGGCCCCTCCCCCTTCCCTTCAGAGCAAAGCATTCACCTCTGTTTTGCTCCCCCCACCCAGAATGGCTCCAAAGTGGAGGAGGAAGGGCCGCTTGCACTCTGTGGTGAGGCTCCCTGCAAAACATAGTGCTTCGCACCCCCTCCACCTATGCCACTGACAGGAGGGACTGGAACTGGGGTGCTGAGTGACCAGTTAGAGTGCACCAGGTGTCCCAAGGATGCCGTCCCCCTGGGTGGTAGTCTTGCAGTATTTGCCAATGTTCCCTGACCCCTCTGGGTTCCCATTCAAGTTTGGGTCTGTAGTAGACTCCTTGAGCAGCTTTGCTCTGGTTCTGCCTGGTTCCAAGCACGCACCTGTGCTGCCTTTGGGCCCGACAGGTAAGTCACAACCCTTGTTAGCCACCTGACTCCTATCTTGCTTGTTCCATACTGCATCTGTGCGAAAACCTTTTGCACCAATGTCATTCTTCATCCATTTCTAAAACCCGACTGTTCTGCCACGTTTGTCTTGAGGAGAGCAGTGGTTGGGTCTCCAAGTATCTCCACAATGGCAGGTACTGGGAACTCTGGTTCTGAAGAAGCCATGTAAATACAGGCCATTGCTACACGCTGGGAGAGAACAGCTTGAAACAATTTCTGATAAGGCAGCTTCTCAGAGTTCAGACCATTTCAAACTGAGTGGAGAGGAGGTCTCAGTAGTGACTCCTGGCAGGGAAAGACCCAGATCCTCTCTGTTTGCAGACCCAAAACTGGGTGCCAACTGCAGAGCACCACCTCGGCCAGCTGTCAACAGCTGTGCCATGCTAGATTGTCTCTGAGAACTAAAAATGGCTATGTTTGACCCTCTCTTGCCCCCTTCTACATTCAGGTTCTTTTAGAACAGCAGAAAAGTGTCCCCCCACCCACCCTTTTGCACATCTGATCTCCTTGCATCCCTCCCAAGTTCCAAATTAGCCCAATTGGCCTTGAAGGATGCAAACTCGAAGAGGCCCGAATAAAGATTAATGGAGTTTTGCTAGTGCCAACGATTATGCAGTAATTGGTTTAATAATCCACAATTATTTTCACTTATATCCCATGATTAATGAAGTGGGCAGAGCAATGGGACAGCATTTATTTATTTCATAATCGGAAACATTAAAGATTAGGGAGCCAGCAGGAGAAGTCAACAAGGAATGGCAGGCACCCGAGACACCGGTGGTGTTAATTGAGAGCAGAAGGGCTGAACAAATCCAGGTTGTGAGAAAAGTGTTGATTGACACTCCCAGAATTGTTGCTGTCTCTGCTTCTCTGCCTGTGTTATGATTGGCACACTGAACACACACAAAGCAGAACGAGGTGATACAGTCTTAAGCAGAGAGGACTCTGACGCTGCACTGTTATCCATGAAGGGGGCACCTTCTCCCACACCCACCCGCCTACGTATTGCAATCATGGTTGAAAACCCTGTTCCAGGCACTTTCAGACATTAGGGGGGTTGGGTCTGCCAGGTTCCTGAAGCCATAAGTTTTGGAAGAGAAAAGAAACCAGGCAGAGGTGAGGCGATGCACAAGAGTCTGGTTTGCGATGTTATATACTAAATCAAGCTGCAGTACCCTCAGCAGCCATCATTTGGGTGGCGCTGCAGTGCAGCAAAGTCAGGGTCAACAGCTCCCTCTGCCTGACAATGCCCTGCTGCAGTGGCATAGCTAGAAGGGGTGCAATATGTTTTGCAGGCACCTGAACACGCCATGCAAGCGGCCCCTCTCCTTCCCCTTCGGAGCCAGGCATTTGCCTCTGTTTTGCTGCCACTTCCTGGAATGGCTTTGAAGGGGAGGGGGCTGCTTACATGGCATGTTCAGGTGCCTGCAAAATTTAGTGTTCTGCACCCCCCTAGCTATGCCACTGCTCTGCCGGTTCAGGGAGGAAAACACTTGATCCCTGCTGCTAGCTCCCCTTATTGAACCTCCCTCACAACGGAGCACACGCTGCATGCTGAAGCGGAGGGCAGAGCAGAAGGACAATGAACATCTTACTCCTGGGTAGGCCATCAGTCTGTCTATGGGTCTTCTCAGTACATGTTCAAGGTGAGGACACGGACAGGCAGGCTGGAAAACGGGAGATAGGGTCTGGCATGCACTTCTGCTATCAAGCTCTACCCTCTCTGGCCCACCCCCTTCCCCCTGCTCTCCCACCACCCACCTGGGACCTGCCTTGCTTCCAACTAAAACTTCCTGGGGCCAGCACAGGCTGGGCTCTGTGGTGGGCAGGCTCATAGAGCCTCTGATCAAACGCTCTGGCTGCTCCAGGGCGCCTGACAGGACCTTGCCTTTTGTGCCATCATCAATGGACATGCAGCAGCTGATTGCAAGATCTGCTGCTGTAAGTGGGGAGCAGGACTGAGCTATCCGAGCAGGACTGAATCTTTCGTTCTCCTTCTGATTCTTAGCCTGCTACCCAACTAAGGATGCTGAAGCAGAGGAACGACTGGATACAATAATATACAATTATAAAACACAACCAGCTAAGCAGATTAAGAGCAATTTAATAAGGTGGGGGTTGGCCATCTTTTTTTCATTTTTCTCCCATTGATTCTCCTGATTCAAAGCCTTCCCAATGCAGCCATGTGGAGGATGTATGCAAACTTGATTTGGGTTGATCTGCTGCTCATGTGAGATCATCGTCCCAGCATCTACTTACAGAAGAAAATAAAAATATTAAGTTAAAAACCGAGTAGCAACACCAGCCAGCAGACCAACTGAGAAAGGACTAAAACTCCAACGTGGGTCATAGATGGTCTTAACAAACCAAAAGGAACATACAGGAGGGACATGTTCCCCTGAATACAGGGCGGTTAACTGGACTCCTGATTTTCGTGACCACAGTTTTGGAGGACAGACTGGCATGCACAGATCTTAGCCCAGCCATTGAGCCAGTCCTTAATAAATTATTCCACTACGTCTTGAAAAGTCTCAACCAGTATATCCAGGATGTCCCAAATGGGAACAAGCAGATTACCCTCATTCCAATCCTTTGTTGCCCTGCTGGTGCCAGACCCTGAGAATGTGAAGAACCATCTGAGAAACACTATCTTACAGACACTCAGGTAGCCTCCCTTGGAAAATCCCATGTTTCTCCTTGCAAGGAGCCGAGAAACTCACTTTGAAGTCCTCTTTAGTGCCAAGCTTGCCTTGTGCAACTTAGTGCTTTGCACCCCCTCTAGCTACGCCACTGACGATGCGCTTACAGTGGTTTTGAGGCAGTTCAGGATTTCATTTTTTTAAAAAGCAACCATAGAACTGTGAGGGTGGGTGGGATTCCTAAAGCATCAGTTCCATTTCAGGGTGAAAAAAAAAAAAAACCTAAGTAATTTGGAATTTGAAAATCTGAGAAGAAATTAGAGTGTGGGTTGGATCCCCAAGGAAAAGAACAAATGAATGAGTCATGTTTTGGGGGAAATGGAACAGATGGCCCTGGTTTTGACCGGCTCTTGCTGGGCCCAAGGGTCCCCACTGGTGCATCAGGCACCCCTACTACACAGATGATGCTGTCCTCGCTGGGTGGATGCTCTGATGGGGGTGGGCCCATAATCTGGCCAAATTCAGATGCTACCCCTGTGGTCAAGGTTTGGAGAAGATGGACTATATTTGGAACATTGCTGGTAGAGGGATGGACAGAATGGATAGAGAAATGCTCTTTACACTCTCACATATCACCAGAACCAGGGGACATCCACTAAAATTGAGTGTTGGGAGGGTTAGAACAGACAAAAGAAAATATTTCTTTCCTCAGCGTGTGGTCGGTTTGTGGAACTCCTTGCCACATTGGTGGTGATGGCATCTGGCCTGGACGCCTTTACAAGGGGATCGAACAAGTTTTTGGAGGAAAAATTCATTACGGGTACAAGCCATGATGTGTATGCACAACCTCCTGATTTTAGAAATGGGCTATGTCAGAATGCCAGATGCAAGGGAGGGCACCAGGATGCAGGTCTCTTGTTGTCTGGTGTGCTCCCTGGGGCATTTGGTGGGCCTCTGTGAGATACAGGAAGCTGGACTAGATGGGCCTTTGGCCTGATCCAGTGGGGCTGTTCTTATGTTCTTAAACTGCAATTCCCAGGAGGCCTTGCAGTTCTCTTGTTACCTGGTGTGCTCCCTGGGGCATTTGGTGGGCCGCTGTGAGATACAGGAAGCTGGACTAGATGGGCCTATGGCCTCTTCCACTGGGGCTGTTCTTATGTTCTTAAGTTCTTATGGTCTGAGAAACAAACACACCAAGAAAAGGAACTTGGAACCAACATGCTCAGCTGCCCCCCCAGGTCTCTTCTGAACTTTTTATCATGGCCTCATGGAGGGTCTTTTTCACCCTACCAGTTGCTTCCCTGCATCCATCTGAGACTTCACTCCGATGAGCCTCATCCACTGACACCTCTTCACATTCTTTATGTGTGAAAAAGTGAAGATCAGGCACCCAGATCTCTTGCTCACACTCCTCGGGCTGCCAGCCTCACTCTGTCTGCGTTCCAGGTCAGTGAGCCCTGCCACGGACGGTTTCACGATCAATAAGTGTAAATAGACCAGGGAATCGGCTTCCCCGGGTGAGACCTTTGCAGTATACAGGCAGCGTTATATGAATGCCAGCCCCAGGCCGGAGCAGTCGGACGCTCTGTTGCCACTGGAGGAACTGCCTGCAAAATACATTGAGACTCAGTGCCCAAAGGGGAACTCAGCAAAGACTGGCACATAAATATGGGTGCTGGGGGTGGGAGTGGGGTGGGCAGAAGACCCTCAAGGCTAAACAATGCTGTGGATTTAAAACTGACCTGAAAGGCATTTGGGGAAACTTAAAATAGTTAGGCAAATGTGCCTAATTTAAACCCAGTGGTCATCTAGGGATGTAGAAACTCCTCAGAGTCTTTGGGTTCTGGATGGAGTTCTAGAAACATCTAGATTCTTTGGGTATCCCTCAGAATTCCAAGTGAAAAATCCAGTGACGAGTCGGGAATGCTTAAAATCCCCTTGGCAGGGCTTTTTTTTGTAATGGAACGCAACAGAATGGCGTTCCGGCACCTTTTTTTCCCTCCTCTCTGCCCCCACCTTTTTTCCCCCCTGCCTGCACCACCCGCTCTGCTCTGCTCTGCTGGCTAGGGAGGGATTCGAACCTCCACCTCCAACCTTGTGCTCCACAGCCCAGCACTCTCTCCATTAGGCTATAGGAAAGCCTGTTGTCAAAGTGTGCAGAACTAATATATAAGGTCTTCAGCCCAGCTGGTGGCTATCAGTGCCTCAAGTATTAGTTCCAAACACTTTGAATCTAAGACCTCTGGTGGTTCTTATACAGTTAAGCTCCTGGAGTGAGCCCCCTGCTGGAGGCTGTGGGTTAAGTCCTACCTGGGACTTAAAAAAAAAAAAAAGTTAAAAAAAGAGCCTGCCTGGGACTGAACTTTGAGGAGTTTTGCAGCCTCAACTGGCCCCCCTTTTGGCAACTAGCAACCAACCTTTATATTTTGCAGCCATGGAGCACCTTCCCACCTTAAAAAAAAAAAAAATTATTCCTCAGTGGGATTTGAACCCCAGGCCTCCAGCTCCACAGATCTATAATTTAACCACTGAGCCACCAGAAGTCTTAAGTTCAAAGTGTTTGGAACTAACACTTGAGGCACTGATGGCCACCAGCTGGGCTGAAGACCTTATATATTTGTTCTGAACACTTTAACTACTGTATAGGCTTTCCTATAGCCCAATGGAGAGAGTTTCCTATAGCGCAAAGGAGCACCTCCCCACCTAAAAAAAAATGGGGTGATTCACTCCAGCTGTGGCAGGAGTGCTTTTGCTACCAGGGATCTCACACGGGATGGACGTGTGTGTGTGTGTGTGTGTGTGCGCGCGCGCACGCGCGCGCGCATGTATAAAAAATGGTTTAAAAACAAATAAATAAATAAAAAGTTGTGAGTTCCTGCACCTATTTTTTTTGCAAAAAAAGCACTGCCCCTTGGAGACATTTTATTAGTTTCAGGAAAACTATTTGGCTGCCATCATGGATGCTTTGGAATAGGGCTGGTCCAAGACCTCCTAGTGGCAGAGGCTGGCATGTCCTAGGCGGCCATCCTCCCCCCTCCCTGGATTCAGAAATGGACTGATGGTCTAGACCAGGGGTGGCCAAACTCTGGCCCTGGGGCCACTTGCAGCCCTCGAGGCCTCTCAATGCGGCCCTCAGGGAGCCCCCAGTCTCCAATGAGCCTCTGGCCCTCCAGGGATTTGTTGGAGCCCACACTGGCCCGATGCAACTGCTCTCAGTGCGAGGGTGACTGTTTGACCTCTCGCGTGAGCTGTGGGATGAGGGCTCCCTCCACTGCTTGCTTTTTCACGTCTGTGATGCAACAGAGGCAGCAAAGGAAAGGCCAGCCTTGCTTTGTGCAAGGCCTTTTATAGGCCTTGAGCTATTGCAAGACCTTCATTCATTCATATAAGTTCATCTTTAATATATTCATTTATGTAAATGTATGTAAATTTATTCAAATTTTAAATGCAAATTAATTCTTTTTTCCCCGGCCCCCGACACAATGTCAGAGAGCTGATGTGGCCCTCCTGCCAAAAACTTTGGACACCCCTGGTCTAGACCACCCTCTCATCCTCTCCACACTTCCTTATTTGCTCTGGGGGAGCTGTGGAGGCAGAGGCAGGCATCGCCTGCTCATCCACTGCCTGCCTCAGTTGGCCTCATAGATGGGCCAATTCACTTCTGAAATGCTCTTGCCTAAAGTCCTCCTGGATGTTGGGGTTTTGCATCACTTCTAGTGAACACATACAATAGTTGTGAAAAAAAATAGAACAGGCTAACCCCCACCACCAAGAATTAGCACTGAGCTGCCCCTACAAGCCTTTGAGAATTCTGCACTCACCCATACACTGAATAAACCCCTCCATTTTCATCACCTGTGAATCAGGCCCACTTGGATCAGCACTAGTCACATTGCAGCTGCAACCCAAGGGGGCTTCTGGGGAAAAAGTGGCAGCAGGCAGGGGGTGGAGAATTTTCTTGGAATTTGCCATGCCCCACAAAAAATGCACAAGGTCCCCTTCCACCATTTTCAGTGAGTGAGAATGTCATGGAGTAGGCGGGGAGAGTCTTTCAGACCAGTCCTAGAAACCAGAATGCAGCTGCAGTAGAATTTCACCCATTTAGTGCATAGCTAGAGGGGGTGCAAAGCTCTGCAAGTGGCCCTCCCCTTTGGAGCCATTCCAAGTGAGGGGGGGGGAGCGAAACAGGGGTGAATGCTTGAGAAGACTCAGAGAGGCAAATGTCTCTGCTTCGCACCCCCCAAAGCAGAGGAGGAAGGCCGCTTGCACAGCATGTTCAGGCATCTGCAAACTTAGTGCTTTGCACCCCCTCTGGCGATGCCACTGGACTTGGTGGCAATGAACAGAATGAGGGAATCCTTTCGTTCCTCCGACTGATGCATCCCCACTGACGAAGGACGTTTCCAGGTTGTCTTTGCCTCCTTCCACGTTCACTGCACTCCTCGATGATCTCGCTCCTGTTGCTGGCCGTCTGGGGCCGCTCAGCTCCATGGCAACCGAGATAAATAGCCCCAGCCACCCCCTCCCCTTCGCGGGACATTAATGAAGTGTTTAATTGTGCATTTTTCACCGTGATTGGAGAAACACTTCTGCAGAAGAGAAAAAGAAGTGATGTTGAATGGTGGTATTTGTTATTTGCCCCCACGATGGAGAATTAATTGACTTTTGATTAATGAGCCTTTCAAAATGACGCTGCAGCAGCCAGAATCTGCAAGGAGCCAGGCAGCAGTGAACTTTGCAGCACTCACCTTGACGGCCTGTTCAAAAATGACGGTCTGGAGGCAAAAGTGGACTCTGGGCTCGATGAGGCCGCAGCAGGCTGGCTGGGGAGTGGTAGCCGGCCCTAAGCACTGCACAACAACCTGTGGATGGTCCAGACTGAACTGGTGACCCCCGAGCTGTGCATCTCTTGGTGTGTCTCCAGACAGGACAGGTCCATGCTCCTTCAGTGGGCATCCATCCCTGTGGGGCCAGGAGAGCCACATGCACAAACCGCTCGTGCTGGAGTCCAGGCTCTCGTTTCAGAGCTTGTCAGCGGAGACCAAGCCTTGCGTGCCTTGATCCAAACCCAGGTCCACCTGACCCCTCGGCTACCCAATTCATATTGTATTGATTGGCAGGTTTGGGCAGAGGGATTGGGGGGGGGGTCCTTCACATCTGGATTCTTCCCTCATTCCTCTCTCTTGGCAAAGTTTCCCTCCTTCCTTCTGCCTGGTTGCTATGGCTACTCTGAGCTTCATTGATGGCGAGGCAGAAAGAAAACAGAGAGTTCATGTCAGAGACCCCTTCCCTCCACAACATCTTTCCTTGGGCTGCTTCCTGGCCAGGATCCTTAGACAAGTCATTTTGTCTCAAGTCAGGAGTCTTGCTTTTTCCTTTGCGAAGCAGGTTGGTGACAGCAGTTACTGGCAAAAGCCAGGGTGAGAGAGAAGAGTTGCCTCCCACTGTATTCACAATAAAAGTGCCGGAGGCAGGAATCTGGAGGGGGGGCGCATCACGGGGGACAGTGTTGGAAGCGGGATGCTGGGCTGAGTGGTGGAACTTCGGCCCAATCAACCAGGCTGTTCCTGTGCCTATTGGACCGACGTCCCTGGCTTGCTCCCTGCCTGTTTTTCTAGAGCTGGGAGAGAACTGCACTCTTGCTGACATTCATGATGGGTGCCATGGTCCCAGACCCCCCACCCAGTTCCCCAACAGATTGGATTGTATAAAGTGCAAACATGTCTACAGATTCTGTTCATTCCGTCGGTTTGCATAAAAAAGTCTATTTAAATCTGGACTTTAAATGTAGTATCATACCAACTCTTGAGTACAAAATATGTTTAATTTTATTTATTTACTTTTCACATTTTTTATACTGCCCTTCCTTCAAGGAGCTCAGGGTGTACATAACACCAGAACCAGGGGAAATCCACTAAAATTGAGTGTTGGGAGGGTTAAAACAGACAAAAGAAAATACTTCTTTACTCAGCGTGTGGTTGGTCCGTGGAACTCCTTGCCACAGGATGTGGTGACGGCATCTGGCCTGGATGCCTTTAAAAGGGGATTGGGCAAGTTTCTGGAGGAAAAATCCATTACGAGTGACAAGCCATGATGTGCATGTGCAACCTCCTCATTTTAGAAATGGGCTATGTCAGAAGGCCAGATGCAAGGGAGGGCACCAGGATGAGGTCTCTTGTTATCTGGTGTGCTCCCTGGGGCATTTGGTGGGCCACTGTGAGATACAGGAAGCTGGACCAGATGGGCCTATGGCCTGATCCAGTGGGGCTGTTCTTATGTTCTTATGTACATAGTTCCTTCCCTCCTTTTGCCCTCTCAACACCCCTGTGAGGTAGGTGAGGCTGAGAGAGAGAGAGTGACTGGTCCAAGGCCACCTGGGAAGCATCATGACTGAGTGGGGATTTGAACATGGAAATGGAAAAGGAGCAAAAAGAGAGCAACTAGGATGATTACAGGGCTGGGGCACCTTCCTTATGAGGGAAGGCTACGGCATTTGGGCCTCTTCAGCCTAGAAAAGAGACGCCTGAGGGGGGACATGATTGAGACATACAAAATTATGCAGGGGATGGACAGAGTGGATAGGGAGATGCTCTTTACACTCTCACATAACACCAGAACCAGGGGACATCTACTAAAATTGAGTTGGGAGAGTTAGAACAGACAAAAGAAAATATTTCTTTACTCAGCGTGTGGTTGGTCTGTGGAACTCTTTGCCACAGGATGTGGTGATGGCGACTGGCCTGGAGGCCTTTAAAAGGGGATTGGACAATTTTCTGGAGGACAAATCCATTACGGGGTACAAGCCATGATGTGTATGCGCAACCTCCTGATTTTAGAAATGGGCTATGTCAGAATGCCAGATGCAAGGGAGGGCACCAGGATGAGGTCTCTTGCTATCTGGTGTGCTCCCTGGGGCATTTGGTGGGCCGCTGTGAGATACAGGAAGCTGGACTAGATGGGCCTATGGCCTGATCCAGTGGGGCTCTTCTTATGTTCTTATGTTCTTAACATGGAACTTCCAGGTCTAACTCCCAAAGCCACTACACCATCCTGGCTCTAATGTTTCAAATATATGAAAATATATGAAAAAACATCCATTTTTCAATATCACATAATTTGTAACAGAAGAGAACAGAATGGAAATGAAAGAAAAAAAATGGGTGAAATTCTGATGGAAGAGAAACAGAGAAGTCCACCTCTGTCTCTTCCTCCTGCGTCTGTGGCTCCTCCGCTGCCTGGTCCTACCACCATACCCGGTCTTGTCTCTTTACTCCTCAATCACAGCTCCAGGTTGGACAGTCTCCTTTCCCAAGAGCTTTGTGATGATTCCAGTCCATCCATCTCTGTCTTCTTAGCTCTCTGCCGCAGCCAGAGTCTCGCCTGTTCAAGGTCCAGGGACAAAGCATCTGATGCTACTTATTAGAACCAGTCACCTGACAAACCAACCACTTACTCTAGTGGAGCCCTGGGGAGGTCCGAGTGAGCTCTGGAAGGCTTCTCTGCAGGAAGTGATGCTGATGGCATCCACTGAAGGCCCCTGAGGGCCTAATGAGGTTTTCCCACAACACTCTCCCAAGTACGAGCGGCCATCCACTCCACCCGCTCTGCCAGGGGTGGTCACAAGGGAAGTCTGGATGTGATTTCAGAGGAAGACTAAATGCTTTAATAACTGCCTTTGATGGCAACTTGGGGATTGTCTGTCAGGCTGTACTAATCGCACTAAATAAGCAGGAAGGACTCCGGCACATGGCTCAAGCTGCCCAGAGCAGCCCCAGAGAAGGACAAGGGCAGAAACTCAATTGGTGAAAGATGTTTTTTTCCTGCTCTTGGCTCTGTTTTTCCCCATAAACGTCTCTTCTTTAAGAGAGGATGGGCCCAGCTCTCTCCTGCCTTATTATTTACGGACCGCATTTTCAGCCCACCCTCCTCTGAGCTGCTCAGGACAGAGCATGTGCTGGTCCCCACCCCCCTGTCAGGTCAGATCTTTGTAGAAGAGCACTTGCTTTGCATGCAAGGTGGCATCTCCAGGCAGAGCTGGGAAGGACCCCTTTTGGAAAACCCAGAGAATCACTGCTCTGGGAGGCTGGTTGCCCAGGCCAGTGGAGACAATACCAGGCTCCATGGACCAAGTCATTATCAGTTAAAGGAAGCTTTGCATGTACCAAATTTTATATGCCAAACAACCCCAGGAGGTGGATAGTGATTTGTATGTGGAGGAGACTATGATCACCCTTTTGTCATGAATGGATCACTTCCTGGCAGCCCCTTCCCTTTGAAGAGGGCCAAACTGCATGGTCCACCCCCTGAGGCTGATGGATCTAGAAGGATTCTTGAGGGCTCTGCGAGATTTTCCTGTTGCCAGGGATGTGACTCATCTGAAGCCCTCTGGACAGAGGAAATAGCCAGAGCCAAGGATCAGATTGCTCCTGGACGACCTCTGCCAAGCCATAGGGCCATTGAAGCTCCCTCTGTCTCCAAGGAGCTGCAGGAAATTAAAGAACTTGGCAGGCTTCTTGAGTAATGGGGGCAGAAAAATGATGACACTCAACAGAAAGTGGGTTAGAGTTCATAGTAGAGCCGGCCCTGTGGTGGTGATGGCAGGAAAGAAGGCCCTTTTCTCTGCCACTGTTGTGTCTGCAGAGAAGCATCCTGCTTTGCTTTCCTGGGTTGTCCAGGGCTGGTTTCATCTGGTTGCCCAGGGGAGCAAGGAGGGCAGCTCAGGTGCTCACTCTGCCCAGTTTGCAAAGCACTTCACAGGTAAAACTGCTTGCACCTGCCATGACTTGGACTCCACGTTGACGGTACCCATTGATATCACTGCTGGTCCTGCAGTTTTGGTTTATTTTCAGGGTGTCCGATTTGGGATGTAACCAGGATCCTTTGGAGTGTAAGGTCTCCTACCTGTCCACTTGACCCTCACCTGGCTTGGCTTATTCTATTTGTCCCATGAGGGTTGGCTGAGAGGCTGGCAGGGAGGGTTGGCAGGGAAGGTGAAATGGGGGGTGGCAACTGTAAAAGAGTGTCCTGAACAAGTGTTCAGTGCAGAAGACTTTGTACTGAATTGACGTGACCTGAATAGCAACACACCTTGTTTGAGCCAGCTAATGCAATACATTTGGAGTCCTAAGTATGGCTCAGAAAGGTTCCATTTTGCTCTAGCGCCCGGAATGGCTCCAAAGGGGGAGGGAGAGGGGCCACTTGCACACTGCATTGAGGCTCCCTGCAAAACTTAGTGCTTTGCACCCCCTTTAGCTACACTACTGTTCTAGAATCATCCTTGTGTTAGAAATAAAGTGCTTTTGCATACATTTAAATCTGGTCTTTGTGCTGTCCTTTTAAATATCATTGATCAGATTTATGGTCTGATCAATCTTAGGTCTATAATGGGGACTCTTTCATCCAGTGTTTCTCAAAGGGGGCTCCTAAGAGCACTGGGGTTCCCTGAGGCCCCTTCAGGGTCTCTCCAAGAACACCACCATCTGCCTCAGTGCTGCTCCACTTGGAGCATGCACCAGCACTGGGGGAGGGGCTCCCTGAGACTCTATGCATGTGCCAGTGGGCCCCTCCCCCCACCAAACACCATTAGGATTAAAGGACCCTACCGACTGAAAAGTGTGAGAATCACTCCTTAATCCTCAGGATTGGTGATGGATGATCAGAAGTTTTCAACAGCCCATTGGAAGTTGGATATGGTTAAAAGTCGGTAGACTAGGCAGACAAATGGGGTCCTTTATTTGGTCCATAAGACCATTAGGAAAAAGGGTCAAACGGTCATTCAGAGAATTCCTCCCATTTGGCACTTTCCCTGGACACTTCTCCAGGCAGAGATGCCCCCCATCGGTTCCGTGAACACTGAGCAGGATTATCTACATGCCCAGCTTCCCCTTTTACATTCATGTCTTTTTCCCCCTCCATGTCCCTACCCTGGAGAACCTTTTCAGTGGCTACTCATGTTCTGCGACATCTTCTACAAGGTTCTGCCTTGATTTGAATTTGATTATCATCCCTTTTATGCCTCCCAGGCTGTGATTTCCGTTCTTCGGCCTCCTTCAACATTAAACATTCCTCAAGTGCCTCACTTTCCTAGCTGTGCACATCTCCATGCCAGTAATCAGCGTGGATCAGAAGCTCCTGTCTGCCTAATCAGCTCAACAGACAGCGCTCCTTAAATCTTACATGATGTGAATTCGTTATCCAAAGAAACTTGGAGTGTTACTGGCACCTCCCGAGACCACCTCAGTCAATCTCTGTTTGAGAATCTTGTGGAAGGAGGCATAGCAGGGAGGGGGGCATGTGGTCTTCCCCTGTGGCTGTTCAATTAAGTTTTTAAAATGTTTTGTGCTTCTCATGGCTCTGAGCATGTGCAGAGGGTTTTTTTTGGGGGGGGGGCAGGTCTGTTTATGATGGGAAATCACCAAGCGGGGAGCTTCTTTGTTCTCAGAAGCAACACCTCACTCTTGAAAACCAGACACTTTCCGCTCTCCTAGAAGTACGAAATGGGACTTCACCTTTAGCATGTGACCACCATTGACCTCCATGCATCCTCTGGTGGCTTCACCCCATTCCACTGTGTGCCATCCCTATCCAGTGAAATGGCTGAAGGCGAGGCAGCACTAACTGTTATGTCACCACGTGTTGCACCAGCACCAGCTAAACAGCACCAGAAGATGTGGGGTAGAAATGTGGGTGGAGGGTGTCATGGATATGTATAGTTCAGGCCTAGTAGCATTGCAAAGCCTGAACCAAGCTAAAACAGTAACACAGAAGTGGCTTGCAGTCCTAGCTGCTAAGAATTTACAACTCAATGGAAGGTGATTATGTAGCACCTAGGCAGCCAGAAAGAGGCCCATCAAGGATGGAATGCAGCTGTAGATCTCCAAGGGGGAGGGAAGAGCTGAGAGGCGAGCTTCTAGACCCACTTCCAGAGGACAGGGTCTGTTAGTCTTTGTCTCTTGGTGAGATAGGTGGTGGGTGCACATCCTGCCCCGCCAGGAGCGTATGGCCTTATAGGTAACTGGCCTGAAGATCTATGAAAGAAGCTGACCCAGGTGAGAGTCAGCGAATAATAGAGTTAGCCAGTTAGCTTTGTTGTTTTATGCTGATATGTTTCCTAGAAGTTTTTATGCCTCTAGCATTTGCTGCCTTTTGTAACTTTTTGTAACCCTATGTACTTAATAAAGTAAAAATCTTTTTACCATGTTGGTTCATTGTCTGTTGGGGACAAAGGTTCAGAATCGTGCCTAGCCATTCAGCAAGCTACCAAAAATCCTCATTGTGGACTAGTAACTTGAGGACTGAGACTTTAAGTAAAGAAAGTGCTCAGTGCTTACAAGGGATATAGTTAAGCCTAGAGGGTCTCAGTTTCCCTGGACTGAGGCACTGGCTCTTACAGGGTGGTGGCAGTACTACCGAACAGGGATCTTTGAGGGCTCTAGGGTTCAGAACCAACAACTCTGAGCACCCAAAACCCTGGGAGTGAGACCAAGTGTACGACAAGGGGCCAGCGGAGACAGCACTGGATTGCGCAGGTCAGTGATCCAGTTAAGTTTAAGACAATCAGGTGGGGCCCACAGCTCAGTGGTGGGGCACCCACTCTGCCTGCCTGGGTGCAGAAAGACCCTGGTTTGGTCCCTGCTTCCCTCGGGTTAGAATGATCCTGGGACCAGCGCATGGGGTCTCAGAGCTTCTGCCAACCAGTTTGCACAGAACTCTGCAAAAAGCAGCCTCAGACCTTCGTGGCAAGAAATCACTGCTCTGTATGCAGAAGGCCCCGTGTTCAGTTCTGTATCTCCTGGTGGGTGAGTGACCTTGGGGAGCTGCTGTCACCCCATGTAGACAGCACACGAAGTGATGGACCAACAATCTGACTCGGTACTATAAGGGAACCTCTTGCAGACCCACAGCTCAAGAGTGGAGCATCTGCTGGGACTGCAGCTTGCCCCTGGCCTTTTTCCTGGCATTTCCAGCTCCAAAGGGTAGCAGAAATGGGAGGGCAGCTGGTGGAGCCTTCTGAACAAGCAATAGCTTTGCAAAGGGGATTGTTGGATTGGGAGGGTGGGATGGGATCAATGAAGCTGTATGTTCCCTCCCAGGTTCCACAAGCCTCCCCCCCCCCATTACC
Source organism: Tiliqua scincoides (assembly GCF_035046505.1). Taxonomy (NCBI): domain Eukaryota; kingdom Metazoa; phylum Chordata; class Lepidosauria; order Squamata; family Scincidae; genus Tiliqua; species Tiliqua scincoides. Next base: position 58,870,562 of record NC_089828.1, read on the forward strand.
GCCTCCAAACAGGCTGGCAAAATTGGGGGTGGCTGTTTTCATTCTGCCTGACTTGCGATGCCAGTTCTGTGCCCCTCCGTCGCTGCTTGGCAGAGTGTGTCCAGTGTGGCAGGACGCCTCTTGTTTGGCGACTGCGGAGCCATCCCTTTTCCCTGGTGAAGGTCTGGGACTTTATTAGCTGCGGGAGATTTAGGATCCTGCCTTCTGACATTGGCTTCCCCACCTCCTTGCTGGAAGGGATACACGTGATTAATCTCCGCCGCGCCTCTCACTTAATAGGAACACGGCCATAAATGTAATCACGCAGTTTATGAGCTGCGCAAATCTGCTGGCCTCAGCAGAATCGATTGGGCAGTGGAGGTGCCAGCAATGGGTCCTCCTTCTGGAGGGTTGGCTCCTACATACTCGATTCCTCACTTCCTAGAATAGCCCCAGGGTGTTCACATATCCCAGACCTGGCTCCAGTTATTTGGACCCCTCCCTAAAATGCCCCACTGTTGTCTCTAAGCTGCAGGGCCCGGGCATGTCGAATGGAGTCAGCTCTCCGAGTCCGGTGCGTGACCTCCTATGTTGGCAGCAGCCCTGGCTTCACTTCACGCCTGTTAGGTTGAGCTCTGTGGTTGGGGGGGCCCCACAAGGTGGCCACAGCAGCTCACTTGAGCACATCACTTGCTTACCCCACCAGGGCCAGTCCCCATTCAGCCCAAGCCTCCGCACCTGTCCCTGGTGTCACGACTCTGCACGTGGGCTCTTGGCTGGTTCTCACAACCAAACAGCTTCTGGCCCTCCAGGGCCGTGGCTGCTGCCTTGGAGCCTGTGATCTCTGCTTGGCCCCAGCCCACGTTGGCTAGCATTGTGCACTTGCCCTGAAAGAGGATTCAGACATCCTGGGCAGCAAGGAAGAGGTGGAGTTGGCAGTGAGAGAAGGAGACCTTTGGGAGTCTGTGAAGCTGGAGGAGCAAAGGGCACAGACAGGAATGTGCTGTCGTGCAAGAGTGGCAGGATCAGAGGGAGGCCTGGAGATGCAGAGGGAAGGGCATGAAGAGCAGGGCAAGAAGTTTGGGAAAGTGCAGACAGGACAGGGCATCAGGAGGGTGTCATGTGACCAGAAGAATGGACAAGGACAGCAATGTGGAGAGCAGAAGGCTAAACGATGTGTGATGGGACCACAGGAAGAAGCAGAGCAGAAGCCTATTTGGGATTAGAAATGTGGCTTCCTTTGTGTTTTTCATTAACTAAGGACAAAACCAGACATGAGTGGATCAGATCTGCTGCGGGTTTCTAAAAACAAAACAAGAAAAGGGCACTTTGGGGTGGGGGTTAGAAAAGGGCTGCCCTGCTACTGAGGTGGTTTACTTTTCTGCCTTCTCTTCTCCCTGCCTTTTCTCCTGGTCAGAATTCCTCCAGCCTTTCCCCAAGCTGCTTTCACACTGTTAGGGAAAAGTTACAGGGACCCAGACAGTACCTGTGAAGTTTGCAGTGGCAAGTTAAATGGCAGCTGGTGGTGGGAGGTGGAGAGATGCTCTAAACCAGTGGTTCCCACCTGAGAAGTGGTCCATGAGATCTCAGGGGAAAAAAAAAAAAAGATAATCACCTTTTATTGTTTCCAGCATCTCTCCAAGCAACATTCCCCTATGGACCACTGAAGTGTCAGCTGCAACTGTTGTCATCTGTTCTCCACCCTCTCTGGTGGTCCGGGGTGGGGGGGGAGTGTTCACTCAGCAAGACACTTCCCCAGGGACCACCAGAGAAGGTAGAGAATGGACCACTCACAGCCACCATGCCAAATGCTCCCCTATGGAATGAATGAATGAATGAATGAATGAATTTATTATATAACCATTGGTCATTACAATATAAAAAGCACATACAACAATATGCACATAAAAGCAGGCAATAACATTTCAGCCTTCCAGACACATCAAATAAAACAGGGAATATTAAAACCCAGCGTAGGATAAAACGCTCCCCTATGGACTAGCAAATTAAATTGTAATTTTTGGTGTGCAGTGGGGGCTTCGGGCATTTATGTGGTCCACAACGATTCCAATTTTTTCTTCAGTGGTCCAGGGGCTCCTAAAGGTTGGGAACCACTGCTTTGGACTGAGAAAATGGCAAGGGAGAAGAAACACTTCAGCTCCTCCCCTCCACCATCTCGGTTCTGATCCGAATCAACTCCCCAACCACTATTCAATTTTTTTTTTTTTAAAGAAAGAAACCCCCCAGCAGATCCAGTCACAGAACTGATGCTGCTTATATTCCGAGGTGCATCATTTTGGACATTTTTTTTTTTTAATTCCCATTTTGGTGTGGATTTCCACATCCTTTTGAAAACTGGAGACACCGACTGAGATCTCAACTGAAATTGGATTGAAAACTTGAAGAATTCCACAGAGAATGGAATCACATGCCAGGTCTCATCCAGGTGAGCCTTGCGTTGTGTTGCCATTGAGTGATAAAATGGATCCTTTAATCTTCCCACATTCAATTCACTTTTCTCTGGCTTTGGTCTCTCTCATGTGTTGGTGTCTCTCCTTCCACTTCCACAGAGATTTGTTCTATTAACACAAATGTCAAAAAAAAAAAAAAATATCTGCAAGAAGCATGCAGTGATCATGAAAAAAGGAGGTGGGCTTTGGAGATGAATTTCAGTTTTTGGATCCAGCTTAACTGCACTTCTAAAGTAAACTCAACCAAACATTTTTTAACAACAATTATTGCAGATAGATGAGCTTTATTTTACCCTCTATGGAAAGCATTCTACTGTAGCCCAATCGTAGCGAAATCTCCCATCTTGCCGGTGCAGCCACGGCAACAAAGCATGCTCTAGATCCTGTGGGAAGGTCAATCTGGAAGCCTCCTCCAGGTAAGGGAACTTTAGTTCGCTTGCTCTGGGGAAGCCTCCACTGTCCCAATGGGTCTCCTAGGATCCAGGCCACTATTTTGCTGGCACATGCCTGAGGAGATTAAGGGAGAGGGAACAGGTTAGGATACTAGTGCATGCCAGTTTCAGAGGGATCCACCTTCCCTCTCCATTCCGCCTCCCGTCCATTCCCACCCCACCAAGAAACTCTTCTGTTCCTCCCCTCCCCACCCCATTGCACCCCTCTCACTCCTGCCTGCAGCTTTGCTATTGGAGGTAGCTGGCTGTGGCAGTTGGCCTCTGAAGTTATTGCTGTTTTCTGCAGTGGCCATACAGCCATTTCCAACAGCAGATAAAAGCCTGTGTGGCTCAAGTTAGGACTAATGTCTACATGTTGGCACTGAATGTTCAGGATTGTATTGGCAACCTTCAGTCTCGAAAGACTATGGTATCGCGCTCTGAAAGGTGGTTCTGGCACAGCGTCTAGTGTGGCTGAAAAGGCCAATCCGGGAGTGACAATCCCTTCCACACCGGGAGCAAGTGCAGTCTGTCCCTGGTCTGTCTCCCTGGCTATGGGCCTTCCTTCTTTGCCTCTTAGCCTCAGACTGTTGGCAAAGTGTCTCTTCAAGTGTATGTTCAGGATACATCTACAAAAACAGATAACGTTTTGCAAAGCAGATCTGAATCATGGTGCACCAGGTGTAGTATTTTGTTCCCAGAAATTGCACATCGTGCTCCCATTTCCAAAGCACAGATAGCAGTAAAGCTGCACCTCACCTGCCAAGCTGCCCTAATTGTTGCAGTTCTGAATCCTGTTTGTGCACATGCTGAGTAGGCTTAACTGCTTGCACAATTAAGCTGCCACCTTTTTTTTCCCCCCCACAGATCTCACCATGACAATATTTGCAACTTCTTTATTGCGATCAGTTGCAAACCTCACACTTACCCACCACAGGCAATATGTTGTTTTCACTTTGAGAGTGGAACATCACAGATACTTGCGGAATCCCTAATCAGGGCCTGGCCACCCACTCCCACCCCTGTTACTCAATCTCCAAAATGTGATTAAACAGAAAAGCAGCTACCATTTTTTTTTTGTATTGCTGGCGTAAATAAAAATCAACCTGTGACAAGCTCAGCCTGACTGAAAGAGCAGGAAGCTTTTTCAATAAATTAGTATCCGTTGTGCTCTGTTTATTTTTAATTTGAAAATGTTCCTGTGATTATTTTTCAACTGTTCCAGGGATGACATCACTGGCAGACCCAGAAATGTTACAAGGGGGGCTCCTTCTGCTGCTTTCCTGACCCTATTGCCTGTGGGCAGTGGGGCAGTGTTGCAGGTGGAGATGGGAGAGGTGGCAAGGAAGGGAGGGCTAATGGCCAGCCAAAGCTACCTTGGGTGGTTTGGCCACTGGGAGGAGGGCTTTGGCAGGCAGCAAACGGCCGGGAGCCCACCATCCCTGGACCAGTTAAAAGGAGCTCACATCTCCCCCACCCGGTGGAGTAGCTGGAGGGGGGCAGAGCGCTCAGGCTGGCAGCGGGGTTGGCAAGCGGCCCCTCCCTTCGGAGCCATTCCCTGCGGGGGGAGCAAAACGGAGCCGTACAGCTGGGAATGGTTCCGAAGGGAGGGGCCGCTTGCCCGCCTTGCCGAGGCTCCCTGCCAACCTGAGCGCTCCGCCCCCCCTCCAGCTACGCCACTGCCCCCACCCCTGGTTTAGCTGTAGTGTCAATTTAACCATTGCTTCTATCTAGACCAAATGCTGCAAATTGAATGTGAGGGTATCTAGGCTGCTTTCTGTGCTGTGCTACTGATTCTTGGAGAAAGAAGAGTCTGGAAGTAGCTTGTAAGGAGATGCAGATCAAGGCAGAACATCTGAAACTGCCTTACGCTGAGCCTGAGATCTAACGTGCAGAAACCCCATGTGGAAAGAGCACTTTTCTGGGAAGAACTGCAGGTTTCCATGCAAAACCCAAGTCGGTTTCCTGACCCATGGGTGCTTTTAATATCCAAATACATTTTTTCTTTTTTTTATTCCTTGAGTTCCAAAACTTCCACAAAGGGTTTGAAGGTAGGAGAGGGAAACTCCGATCAATATCCATGAGTTTTGAGTTCTTGGAGGAGGTGACAAGGTGCCCCAGAGTGGCCCTCCTTCTCCACCCTCCCATCTCCTCCCCCTTGCTAATGGCGTAGGAGAGAGAGCCGTGGAAGTGCCTTTTGCATGATGTTTTGCTCTTTCGATCTGGTTGGAATTGGGGGGGCGGTAAGAGCAGCGGAAAGGCAAGAGAGGAATGTTTGAAATAAATATGTCCTGCACTGATAGGCAGCAGCTCCCTGGCTTTTTGGACAAGGGGTCTCACCTGCCTAGAGCTGCTGCCGGGGTTTTAACCTAGGACCTCCTCCATGCAGAGCAACCATGACCCAGCTCATGGGAACTGCTTCTCCTGAGCCAGACCCTTAGTCCACCTGGCCCAGGACTGTGTGCACTGGTTGGCAGCAGCTCTCCAAGGCAGTGGCATAGCTGGAGGGGAGGCAAAGCACTGCATTTTGCAAGGAGCCTCACCGCAGTACGGAAGCAGCCGTTTCCTCTCCCCTTCTGAGCCATTCTGGGTGGGGGAGCAAAACACAGGCCGATGCAGGATGGAGCTCATGGGCAGTCAAGACAAATGCCTCCATTTTGCTCCCCTGCCCAGAATGGCTCTGAAGGGGAGGAGGAGGAACCTCTTGCACGCTGCGGCGAGGTTCCCTGCAAAACTGAGTGTTTTGCACCCCCTCTCGCTCTGCCACTGTTCCACGGTTTCAGGTACAGGAGGGTCTTTCCCAGTTTTTTTCACCTACAGATGCTGCCAGGGATGGAAACTGGGACCCTTTTGAATGCACTCCCACGGAGCTACGGCCACTTCTCCATTGCTTTTTTTAATGTGCACACTGTTTTGGAAGAGGTGAACATTCCTCAGGCACTTCAGGAATAAAAGCAGGTTCTTCAGAACTTCAGCATTGAGGGACAAGTCTTGGTACTTTTGACATCTCTCCAAACACGACACTCATTCCCGCTGCTAGAAATGAACAAAGAGTTTCTGCCTGCTAGTGAGTGTCCATTAGCAGTCGCTGCCTCCCACAACCATTGACCATGCCATTAGCAGAGCTAAAAGGGAGGGCGACTGGGCATAGCCAGGCTGGATGGCTCACAGAACGCTAATGAGCAGTCCTTGGCTAATAGCTTCAAGACAGCACATTCCAGATGCATGTTCCCCCCTAAGCAGCAGTTTAATGACTAGCTGAACAGTTTTGCCCCCAAAACTCAGAGCATTAAATATCGTAATTAGGACTGAGCTGGGGGGGGGAGAGACTCTGCACTCCCATGTTTTTGTCAACTGATGGCTTAACTTTTAAATGCTATTATTGCTTTTGTAGGCCCTGGGTGGCTTGATGGCTTCACTGCTAAGACAGCATGAGAGTCAGGGGACACCATTTTAGAAAAAGATAAAGAAAAACACAGATCTTGCACCAGCAACGGCTGCCACTGTGGTGACAAGCTTTCCAGGTTTGGTATATGCCCTCGCTTGGCCCGTTAGGGGTGATGGCCCAGCTGCTCTCACTCACAGCACTTGGAATATCCTTAGCATTAATTAGCAGCAGAAGGCTGTTTGAAGGGACAAGGAAACTCACCTCAAAATATACCCATGTATAGTCATATAACAAGCCTGATATTTTTCCTCCATCATGACTGGCAGCAATGAAGTCAAATATGAACAAGTGCTTTGGGTTCTGCTCCTATCCTAACGCAAATTGTGAAAGCAGGATCCATCCTCCCAGTGGCGTAGCTAGAGAGGGTGTCAAACGCTAAGTTTTGCAGGGAGCTTCACCGCAAGTGTCCCTTCCCCCTAAGAGCCCTTCCAGGCCACAAGAAACAGAGGCACTGCCCTCGTTTTGCTCTCACAGCCCAGAATGGCTTTGAAGGGGAGGGGGAGGGACCACCTGCACACCATGGGAAGCCTCCCTGCAAAACTTAGTGCTTTGCACCCCTCTAGCTATGCCACTGCATCCTCCAGCGCATGAAACATGAGAACATTGCGTTGTCTCTTAATATCATTTGGAAAATGGAGATGCCATTTTGGAGCATTCACTTGGAACCTTTCGTTGCCCCTCCCTCAGTGGGAGGGAGGGGAGGGGAGGAATGTCGCCACAATTCTGTTAATTCTGTCAAGAGGATTCTAATAGGCTATTTCCCTGTTCAATGAATTGTTCCTTCATTGTGTTTCCACCCTTAATTCCTTGACATTGAGGACTCCTAGTGCATCTAAATGGAGAGAAAGCCAAGCGCAATTGGACCGGCGTGCTTAGAATGAGCTGTTTGCTTTCCTCTGATTGTTGCCATTAATAAAACATTACATTAAATCAAAGCTGGGGGGTGGAGAACAGGGTAATTGGGACCATCCATCAAACTTTGAGTGGGAAGGGACTCCTGTTCCTCCGCCAAATGGAACAATCAAAGCGACTGGAGCTCAGAGGGGCAAATGGAGAAGGCCGGCCTGGTGGACAATGTGCGTCATGCACCCGGACTGCGAACACATGATGGCCATGCGATGATGCCTCATGGAGGATGGGGCATGAGATCAGGGCAGGTGCAAGTGCAAGAAGCCACTCCTGAAGGGAGCCTGGGACCGGCACTTAATGAGACAAGGAGCACCACGCAGGAACCCAGTGCAATCATTAATTAATTGTGGAGCAGGGCTGAGCAACAGATTTACCATATGTTCCCAGCCACGTCTCAAGCCGAAAGGGGCCGACTTCAACATCCTGCTTCTCTCCAGAGAAAGATTCTCAAGGACGGGGCTCGTTTTCTAAAGTGGAAAGGAACTGCCAGGGTTCGTGATCTGAAACCGGTCTGAGTTCTGTATCTACAAAAAAAAGAGAGGACAAAAACCCCAGGTATTTGCTGTCTTGTGATCACTGAGGGCCATCTTTCACATGTCCTCCAAGGCATTCCTTGGATTTTTCCACCCACAATTACTGAAGAAGAAAAATATTTAGAATATATGAATTGCTTTATGCTGAGTTCAGCCAGCTCAGCACTGTCTGCACTGCTCAGTGCTCTACAGGGTTTCAATGGCCGCCACATGGTGGGATGGAACTGGTGCCCCCTGGCAGTGTGGGGGCTAAGAGCATGCAGCATCTAGGGAGGACAAGCCGCAGAGAGGGGAGTTTGAAATCACAGGAGCTCCATTAGAAAAAAAGGGAGGTAGAGGAACAGGAGAATTTTATTGTGCACTTTGCAATATATTACTACTCCAGCTGTTGAATAGAAGAGGAAATGCATAAAATACTTGAAAAAAAAAATGCTTATTTAAATAGGGATTTTTCCCCCAAGAGACAGAAGAAAAATCCAGGGATTTTTACCCAAAGACAGTGAAATAGAAATCAGAAGAAACTGCTTGATGCTTGGAAGAAAGAGAGACAGAGGACTGGTCATCCTGAGGGGCAGGGATGGGTGGGTCGGTGGGTGGCGCAAGCCCTACCTGGGGATGCTGCCAGGAACCTGAGACCTTCTGCACACAAAACAGGGGCCATTTGCTAGAGTCCCTCCCTAGACCACCCACATTCTCCTTGGTGGAGCTGCAAATCTCGAACCCAGTTCTGCTTGTGGCAGAGACTGGCAACAACCCACCCCTGACTAATCATCTCAGGTTTAGCATCTCAGTTTATATCGACATGCTGGTGTCCGAGAGGACCCGTACCTGGGCCCCTCCACCCACAACCCTCCACCCTCACTGGCTGAAGGAGATCATGAAGAGCACTCCCTTCAGGACCCCCCAGAACCACCAGCTATACACTGGCAGCCGAGGTCCTGCTAAGCTGCTTTCTTGCAAAAGAGTTTTGCAAATACATGGAATATCTGCTGCATGTGTGAAACCTGTGTGGCTCTGTTCCTTTCAATAAGGAACTCTATAATGTGGCTCTGTTCCTTTCAGGGGCGCTGCTGCGACCCACTTTCCTTGGGGCTGAGAGCCAATGATGTTTTCAGAACAGCACCAGCAGTGGCGGCAGCAGCACCTGTGTGACTGGAAAAGCTTCCTATTGCCCAAGCTATTGCTGGGAGGGTGTGTTGCCCCTTCCCCTTACATTAGAACAAGCAGAGAGAAGATCTCTCATTAGGGCACCCATGGGAGCCACCCATGGGGTGGTGGTGCTGCTGCTGCCCCAGTGCACAGTTCGGTGTGTGCTTAGCATTTGAGAGCCCCCACCCACCCAGGAAGGCAGTCTGAGCCTCACTGTCACCTTTTTAACAGGAATTGTCTGTCCTTCATGTGATTGGTCGTGGTGTGGGGTTCCCCCCCCCCCATTTACTCCAGACTGTTGAGAAGGGTCTGATGTTTGATGAGCAGTGAAGTGGCTAAGTTTGCAGACGACACCAAACTTTTCCGAGTGGTAAAGACCAGAAGTGATTGTGAGGAGCTCCAGAAGGATCTCTCCAGACTGGCAGAATGGCCAGCAAAATGGCAGATGCGCTTCAATGTCAGTAAGTGTAAAGTCATGCACATTGGGGCAAAAAATCAAAACTTTAGATATAGGCTGATGGGTTCTGAGCTGTCTGTGACAGATCAGGAGAGAGATCTTGGGGTGGTGGTGGACAGGTCGATGAAAGTGTCGACCCAATGTGTGGCAGCAGTGAAGAAGGCCAATTCTATGCTTGGGATCATTAGGAAGGGTATTGAGAACAAAACGGCTAGTATTATAATGCCGTTGTACAAATCTATGGTAAGGCCACACCTGGAGTATTGTGTCCAGTTCTGGTCGCCGCATCTCAAAAAAGACATAGTGGAAATGGAAAAGGTGCAAAAGAGAGCGACTAAGATGATTACGGGGCTGGGGCACCTTCCTTATGAGGAAAGGCTACGGCTTTTGGGCCTCTTCAGCCTAGAAAAGAGACGCTTGAGGGGGGACATGATTGAGACATACAAAATTATGCAGGGGATGGACAGAGTGGATAGGGAGATGCTCTTTACACTCTCACATAATACCAGAACCAGGGGACATCCACTAAAATTGAGTGTTGGGAGAGTTAGGACAGACAAAAGAAAATATTTCTTTACTCAGCGCGTGGTCGGTCTGTGGAACTCCTTGCCACAGGATGTGGTGCTGGCGTCTAGCCTAGACGCCTTTAAAAGGGGATTGGACAAGTTTCTGGAGGAAAAATCCATTATGGGGTACAAGCCATGATGTGTATGCGCAACCTCCTGATTTTAGGAATGGGTTAAGTCAGAATGCCAGATGCAAAGGAGGGCACCAGGATGAGGTCTCTTGTTATCTGGTGTGCTCCCTGGGGCATTTGGTGGGCCGCTGTGAGATACAGGAAGCTGGACTAGATGGGCCTATGGCCTGATCCAGTGGGGCTGTTCTTATGTTCTTATGTTCTTATGTTTTAGGCAGGTCAGTGAGGACTGAGGATGGGGGGGCATCCCCAGGGCCTTGGCTTCCAGGGGTCCTGAGCTATGACAAACCAACTGTGCCAGTACAAAACAAATTGTTTACAAAATAAATGTGGGTACCTCAATCTCAGCCTATCCAGGGCTGCATTTCCACTACAGCTTTAATCCACTTCAGTTGGCATCCTTCAGTCTCGGAAGACTATGGTGTCACGCTCTGAATGGTGGTTCTGGAACAGAGTGTCCTCTCCAGTGCGCAAAGCCTGGGTAAAGTAGGTATGGAGGATAGGCTGTTACCCATGCAGCAAATCCCCCCTCTCCATGTTGCTGAAATGGTCCAATGGAAAGGCAGAGGCCAATACGGTTGGTTCCAGCAGCGTCGCAGGAGTTGCCAGAACGTGACTGTGTTCAGCCATGAACTGCCTCGGACTCCGGCTCCGGATTTTGCCTCGAGGTTGACTCCTGAAGCCTTTTCCATGACTGGATGTAGCCACAAGGCAGTGGAGGTTTGGGACCAGAGTTTTCCTTCTCTCAGATGAGCTGCCTTCCCGGGCTGACGAGTCCCATCTATTTCAGTACACTTCTACTATCCCAATGCAGTGGGGGGCGGGGTATCAGGCCCAATGCCATGTTGTCCCAGGCCCCATCTTGTCCCAGGCCCAATGCCAGCTCTCAGCAGCCCTGAGACCAGTCACCACTGGCAGGTATGGTATGGGGCACAGATTCAAAGCAGTGATTGAGGTACATCAGGAGGAAGCAGATGGGGCAAAGGGGGTCTAGAACCCCTCTCCAGAAGCTGCTAGGGGATGCTGGCTGGGAACCCTGTTCACAGTCACCTCACGGATTACAACTGCACAACCTCACACTGTAACTCTGCACCGACCGTTTGGCTGGGGGGATGGGGTAAAGCTACGCAATCCAGCTTTCCCTTGGTATCTGGCAGGAGCTGGGGCTGGTCAGCCTGCATTGCTAAGACCAGCTTGAGCTGGGATTCAGGACACAAATTCTTGTCAACGGTTATCGCAGGGAGCCTCACTATGGAGTGCAAGCAGCCCCTTCCCCTTCCTTTCCAAGTCATTCTGGGCCACGAGAGCAAAACAGGCAATGCTGGAATGGCCTGGAATGGCTTTGAGACGGAGGGGCTGCTTTCTCCCTGCAAGACTCAGTGCTTAGCACCCCCTCTAGCTATGCCACTGTTTGTCAGGGCTAGTGAGTTTAGAGGCACAAAGTTCAAAGTGCTTCCTTTGATCTGGCAAGCTGCCTCCTTGGCGAGTTCACCGTCATCACTCGGGTGCCGGAAAGCTGAATGCAGGGCCAGCGAGGGCAGCCAGCCTCCAGGCAAAAAGTTCTTTGATCAAAGAGGGAGACGCAACATGTTGGGACCTCTTTCTTTGGGAGTAATATTTCATTTCCCCACAGAAAGTAAACGGGGTCTCTATGGCTGAAATGCTGAAGCCAGGAGTAATCTTCCATCCCGGAGAAGGATAATATTTCATTAAGAATAAAGAGGTTTGTATTATTTGGGTATCGTATCTTAGACATTAAGGAAAGCAAAGCGAAGGTAATTGGGTGCGGCATTCATCAGCTGAACATATACATAAATCAACGCCAGAGCATTAAGGAGGCAAAGTGAATGTGATCAGTCGTCCGAATCTTTGCCTGCCGACGCTCCGCAAAACAGGCAGCGAAATGACAGAGAAGGAATGCTTGAGCTTCTTAAAATATTAATCCATAACTCTGTGATTGGAAGGGAGGTTATTGCCGTAATGGTATAAGTGGCTGGTAATAAAAGGCTTTTTTTCCAGCACCTCTGTGTATTCTGGGCTGACTTACATTACAGGAATCAGAAATCGGGGAAAGTCTATTAATAGAGAAGGAGGATGCCCTCCTTATTCAGAGGCCCCTTTGGTGGAAGGCAGAGGGTGACTCTGAAAAAACAAGAATGGTCCATCAGCTGCGGGTTCAGTGGGGGAGTGTCGTACACTTGGTCTCACTCCCAGGGTTTTGGGGTGCTCAGAGTTGTTGGTTCTGAACCCTAGAGCCCTCAAAGATCCCTGTTCAGTAGTACTGCCACCACCCTGTAAGAGCCAGTGCCTCGGTCCAGGGACACCGAGATCCTCTAGGCATAACTATATCCCTTGTAAGCACTGAGCACTTTCTTTACTTAAAGTCTCAGTCCTCAAGTTACTAGTCCACAATGAGGATTTTTGGTAGCTTGCTGAATGGCTAGGCAGGATTCTGAAACTTTGTCCCCAACAGACAATGAACCAACATGGTAAAAGGATTTTTACTTTATTAAGTACATAGGGTTACAAAAAGTTACAAAAGGCAGCAAATGCTAGAGGCATAAAAACCTCTAGGAAACATATCAGCATAAAATAATAAAGCTAACTGGCTATCTCTATTATTTCCTAATGCTCACCTGGGTCAGCTTCTTTTGTAGATCCTCAGTTACCTAAGAGGCCACATGGTCCTGGCGGGGCAGGATGTGCACCCACCACCTATCTCACCGAGAGACAAAGACCAAAAACGAAGACAAAGAAGAAAGACACCCCTTTGGGCTTTGTTTTTTATACTTCACAGGCTACCAAGATGGGGTGACTCTGTACTCATTTAAAACTGTCCAATCAGAAACCCTTGAGGTCAGAATCTTCTTGAAGTGGGGCTAGATGCTAGTCCTCTTAGTTCTCCTCCTCCCCACTGGAGACTCCTGGGCACCTCTCTGGCTACTGAGGTGCTACATTTATCGCCTTCCATGAGTTGTAAATTCCTTGCAGCCAGGATGCAAGCCACTTCTATGTTACTGGGTTACTTTGGTTCAGGCTTTGCAATGCTACTAGGCCTGAACTGCACTTATTCATGACAGGGAGGCTGAAGTTGAATGACACACATCTCGATTCATTGATAACATTTTAAAGAAGCACTGCACATTTCTCTGACTTTTCATGTGCAAAGCACTCAGTGAGCCAAATCAGGAAGGATGGCAAGAAGTGGGGAGAAGAGACCAGCTGCCCACCCAGGGACACAAAACTACCATGAAGGAGCACAGACACCGCTGTCAAATGGATCCCAGCTTCCCGCTGACTAATGCTCTGAGAAGGTAGCCCCCTCGCAGAGGATACCATCCAGCAAGGAAAATATTCCCACGGCTTTTGGAAGGCTGCCTGGGTCAGGCGTGCTGGTTGGACTTGACTGGCCAGTCGAGGTGAAGGTCGAAGAAAACCCTTCAAGCCTCTCTAGCCATTCTGAGAAAGAGAGCCCTGGGAGAAGAATGGGGGTACCAAACTCCCAGGACCATCTTTCAGCCAATGGGACCAATTGCTCCCAACTGGGCCCCAGGCCTAAGTGGTTGCACACTGGGGTGATCTACTCTAGTCCTGGCAAATACCCAGAACACATTGCAATGGCCGTATGTACAAGATCAGTCTTTGTTTACTTACAGGCTTACATGCATGCAATTATTAAAATGTGCTTAGAGCCATTTGGTCCATTAACTCACCTGCACTTTTTAAGCACACATTTTGATGGCTTTCCATTCTACCACAGAGATATCGTGTCTATCATATATGTTATTTCTATCTGTAAGGTTTTGCAGACCTTGGCTATGAATCTGGGGCCGTGCAAGACATGACCCCAGTTGAGCCCCGCAGCTCCTAAGGCCTCCCCTTCCCTCTGAACTGAAGGTACGGGCCAAGGGAAGAAAGGTCTGGGCCCTGGATCTCCCCACTGCACCATCTCCATCTGCAGCAGATCAAAGGAAGGAATATGTTAGAGCCTTGGATGTGATATAGGGTGCAATCCTAACCAACTTTCCAGCACTGGCCTAGCCGCAATGCAGCCCCAAGTTAAGGTAACAAACATGCCCTTACCTTGAGGAGGCCCCGTTGATTGCCTCTCCACTGTAGGATGCAGTGCATGCCACATTGGCACAGCTATGTCTGTGCTGGAAAGTTGGTTAGGATTGCGCCCATTTATAACAGATCCATGCCCCAAGAGAGGCAAAATATTCATCCCTCTGAAGCATTTCAGCCTCCCCCAAATTCCCCCCTTTTCTCAACTGAAAATGTTCAGCAGCGAAGCTCTGCCTCTGCGCTAGAAAAATGCCTCTTTCTGCTGACACTTCACCTCGGAGCTGACTTCCCAACCCCAACAAATAGCCAGTTTATGCCACCTGAGTGCTCAGGTATCCATGCGCCGAAGATTAATTACCAGCACTTAATCTCCCCAGAGAGCACTTAGAAACGGCCACACAGTAGACTAGATTTCCACAGTGTGAGTAATTAATGGAAGCCATTCTCTTCCCACCCCCCACAGGTGACAATGTTGTCACTCACGTTCTATAGTTAGCAGGCAGTTCTCACAAATAGGACTGGAGATTGGCTTGGATCCCTTTCAAGGCCAGAGCCAAGCATCAGAGAGGACAATTTTGAAGAATGGACAACTAGGCTTCATGGGATTGCCTGACGTCACTCAGCAGCAGTGGCATAGCTGGAGGGGGGCAAAGCACTAAGTTTTGCAGGGAGCCTTACTGCGCCATGCAAGTGGCCCCAGCCCCTCCCCTTTGTTGCGATTCCTGGTAGTGGGAGCAAAATGGAGGTAACCCAGAACTCTTGCCACCCGGAATGGAACTGAGGGTGAGGGGCCACCAACTCTGCACTTTGAGCTGCCTGAAAACTTAGTGCCATCCCCCCCCCCCCACTGAGATGGGGCACAACCTCCTAAGGGCCCTTGTTGCTGTGGTCAGTGGGTGAGGATATTTCTTCTCAGTTCCGCAGGCCCAGAGCGACCTCAATCCACCCCCACCCCACACACAGAGAAGGTAGAGGTTTCCAAATGCTTCCTGGATTCCAGGAATTGGCAGACACTGGAAACTTTCAAAAACAAAATCTCCAATGGGGTGTCTCATTTCCTAAAGAACTTCCTGCTGGTGGGGAAAGAGAGTACTTTTGTTTCAACATGAGCACCTGACTTCGGAAGAGATAGAAGAGTCACCCCAAAGACTTCCTAATAATACCTAATCTACCTTATCTTATGATGTTGATTGTTGATCAGGAGGCATGTTGGTCAGGAGTCAGGATGTTGATCAGGAGACAGATTTGTCTTCATGCCTGTTACTTGCAGAATCGTGTCCAAAAGCAATATCCAAGAGCTTCTGAAGTGCAGAGATGCCCCCTCCTGCCCAGCCAATTGAGGGCAGTTCCCAAGCCACCCAGAGCTCTCAGCAGCTCCCACGTGTTAAGCTCTAGCAAAACCAGCCCCATGAATAAATCATCTTCTCAAGACCCTCAATTTTCCACTGACTGAACCAGAGCTTTCGATAATCATCTGCGCAGTTCCTCTCTGGTGAGTTTCCACGGAATGGGGATTCTAAGTCACTCAGGACTATCAGAAGAAAATGCCTCCCCAAATGGCAAAGCAAATAGGAACTTGCTCCCCTGCATTGAGCAGGTAGTCTCATCCCCATGGTAGAATTTGCCTCCAAGGTTATTTTCTTAGAAGTTACCCCAGTGGCTTCATGATGCACCAAAGAGCTGAAATTGCTTTCTGAAATCCTAGAAGCGCCTTTGTGGGTCTGTTTGTAAAGCTTTGAAGAGCGAGACTCTTAGTGACAGAGGAGCTGTGGGAACCAGGAGGAGGGGACCTGGGGAAACCAAGATCTAGTAACAAATAGGGGGTGGATGGTCCAGGAGGAGCTGGAGAACAGACATCCCAGTGTGTTCCAAATGATGCCATGATATTGCTGAAGTTTGCACTCACCTAATCTAGAATCCCCCCCCCCCCGAAGTAAAAATGAAACTTGGGCATACTTTCTATGGTAAGGGATAGAAATTTGTAATCCACTTTGATTGAAGCCCCTCAGTAATAGGTAATACTTATAATTGGCTGTGGAACAACTGGTGCACAAATGCACCTAACTGAGAAATAGGAGTCAAATTTTGCAAAGTGAGAAATAAACATCCCTCAAATAAACATACACCCACTGTCTGGTGGACGGACAGTCAGAAAGTCAGAAAGTCAGAAAGAAAGTCAGAAAGAAAGTCAGAAAGTCAGAAAGAAAGAAAGAAAGAAAGAAAGAAAGAAAGAAAGAAAGAAAGAAAGAAAGAAAGAAAGAAAGAAAGAAAGAAAGAAAGAAAGGAGCTGTGCTTCTCCCATGCCAGAAGCTTCTGAGCGAAAACTCCAGCCAGCTCTTCTCAACCACCCCTCAAATTGATGCTGTTAAATTGGCGTAACCTCTGTGTGCAGAAAACTCCTCCATTAGCTACTACTTGTCAGAAATCTGCCTGCAAGGGGAAGATATATCCTGGGCTCTGAAAGCTGACTGACAACAGGCAACAGGCTAACGTGATAACCAGAGCTTGACATTCCCTCTCCAACAGAAGGCGGCCAAGTGCTGGACGCTTCCAAGAGCGCTTTGGCGCAAGCTCCTTCCAGCACGGATGATTACCCAGGAATTTGCGTGGAAAGGGAGTCTTGATCTTTTAATCATCACTCTCTCATGCTCGCCCCTGGGTTCTCCGCAGTGCCCCAATAATGCCAATAGCTTTGCAGGGCATCTTCCAGAATTGATGAGCCAATGGCCGTCTCTGTGGGACCCTGGAGTGGTTTGGGGAGGGACCCTCAAGCAGTCCTTCCCTGCATGGAGAGGAGCTTCTGGGAAAAATGGCACTTGATTCCTAATGCAGATTAGCATGAGGAGTCAGACAGCTTTGCATTCAGAGCCAATCCTTTCACCTCTTCAGTGCTATTATCTCCCTCCAGCTATTGCTGCTGCCCTGGTGCCATTTGGCAGGAGCACAACTTATTCATCTTATTGGTGATTCCAGGCAATTAGGGATCACATTGTAAGCTGACTGACATCATAACACTTTGCAGCCAGTCATATTTGTCTGCGTGCTACTGATGCCACAGAGGGTGAATTTGTTCAACTGGGCACCAGGAATTAGTCACATGGGTGATCACAGCCAACCAGGAATCCTACACTGGACAGAATGACATCTCTGTTTATCTTAAGAATGCATATGCTGCACTTCATAAACATCTCCCCAAAATCTTTGAATTAAAGCCATAGAATATAATGCAGTAAAATAATGCAACAGATAAAATCAGATCCGTTTTGCCTACATGGTGACTTCTCCAGAGGAAAATGAAGTCAATTGAGTGTTAAGGCAGCGCTTCCTGGATTAGTTACATGGGTGAACCCAGCCAATCAGGGATCACGCACTGAACAGAATGACATCTCTGTTTACTTTTAAAAACTTACATGCTATCCTTCAATAAAAAATATATCCAGGTTGGTTTACAGCTTAAAAGTTGTACAATACAATATTAATAAAGTCATAAAAATGAAGTCAACTGAGAGAGGGGGTAAGGAGTGCTGCGTTGCTGAACATAAGAAGAGCCCCACTGGATCAGGCCATAGACCCATCTGGTCCAGCTTCCTGTATCTCACAGAGACCCACCAAATGCCCCAGGGAGCACACCAGATAACAAGAGACCTGCATCCTGGTGCCCTCCCTTGCATCTGACATAGCCCATTTCTAAAATCAGGAGGTTGCACATACACGTTATGGCTTGTAACCAATAATGGATTTTTCCTCCAGAAACTTGTCCAAACCCCTTTTATAGGCATCCAGGCCAGATGCCGTCACCACATCCTGTGGCAAGGAGTTCCACAGACCGACCACACGCTGAGGAAAGAAATATTTTCTTTTGTCTATCCTAACCCTCCCAACACTCAATTTTAGTGAATGTTCCCTGGTTCTGGTGTTATGTGAGAGTGTAAAGAGCATCTCTCTATCCACTTTATCCTTCCCATGCATGATTTTGTATGTCTCAATCATGTCCCCCCTCAGGCGTCTCTTTTCTAGGCTGAAGAGGCCCAAACGCCGTAGCCTTTCCTCATAGGGAAGGTGCCCCAGCCCAGTAATCATCTTAGTCACTTTCTTTTGCACCTTTTCCATTTCCACTATGTCCTTTTTGAGATGTGGAGACCAGAAAATGTTCCTGAAGAACGGTGAACAGTTTTGGCTGAGCCCTAATCCTCACCATCTGTTTTAACTTTGGAGAGCACATTTCAAAGGAAGTCACAATAAGCAGTAATCCAGCCGCAGGCTGCTAATTCTCTCTGCGGCTTACACACACACAGTGGACAAATGTTGATGCGAGGGAGCTATTAGTGCGAGGGCATTTGTTCCTTCTCTCTCTCAGTTTCCCCCTTTATTTATGACCCATTCACGATAGCAATTATACATCCATAGCATGCATTTAATGCACGGTCTAAAGAATCCCAAAAGAGGCTGCATCGCAATTTAAACATACACTGAACCGTTCAATAAATCACCCCCTCCGACATCTTTGATGAGTTGCGGGAAGACTCCCAAAAGCTCTCTGGGCAGCAAGCTGTTCCTTTCAGGCCTCTGGAAGAAGATTCTCAGTGGTGCTGAAAGTACCCAGGAACAGGAAAGCAACGAAAGAGGCCAGCCCACCAGTGGTTGTGGCCTTGATTAGCTGTACTCCAGTCCCAGTCCCAACAGGAGGCCATGTGGCCGGGACCAAATTCCCCAAATCTGCTACGTGGTACACCCTGAGAATTCCTTTCTGCTCAAAAATCCTGATGTGCTCTTTTCAACAGAGTCATCACAGAAACAAGGGCTCCAGGGAACTGTGAGCATGACCAAAAGCTCTGCTATCACTCCTATGTCACTGAGCTCCTGTAACGCAAAAGGGGGGGGATGAATAACATCACTGACTGAACATTTTTTTCAGTCCAGGCTTCTATGCCTTTAAACAGCCAGTTTAGCAGCACCAAAATCTGACATGTGATGGGCAGTGTAACCCAGAATGAACACACACACGATTCTTTGGATTTTTGGAGAGGCAAGCAAACAGGCGACAGGAGAATTCAAAGGACTTCTAACGTTTACTCGTTTGCAAACGGGACCCCCACAAACACACACACGTGGAGGACCCCGAAGGATTACAATGATCCAGGTTTTATAGGGCCTTTTAGATAGGGGAGGGGGGACAGGAGCACACAAAGAGAGCAAAACACATCCATGGGAAGGATGGAAAGGATAACAGACCAACAGGCCCACAGACAACATTTGGCATTGTTATCAGATCAAGATCTTGGAGGGCAATTCGATACGCATAGGCAATTTGTTTACAGAGATATCCATTACAAAGGATCTGGTACTCTATGCATCCCTTTTATTTGTTTATGGCTCTTATTTATGACTTTCTGTCTTACCCTTGTGAACCCATACCTACAGCTAGCTTGTTCTCTAAGAGGGATTTTAGATGCTGGCTTTTGGTCAGAGAAGAGCCTTATGGTTGAACTGGGCATCTTGGGATATTTCCATATTGTGAGCTGGGCATATTGGTATCAAGTGCCTGGGGAGCCCCAGTTTGGTGCACTTGCAACTCAGCACTATGGGGGAGCTTGATTCAATCTGCTTAGCAATCCTACCGGCATCCATAGTGCCGGGCCTCTTACATCCTGTTTTCGGCCATCTTCTCCAGATCCCCCTTGGAATTTCATCTGGGACTTTGGCGCAGGCAAAATTTCACCGACATCTCAGACCACCCGCAGACTCCAGGGAGCTGGTGCTCCAGCCTCGGCCATTTCCTCAGAACACAGTGAGAGAGACAAACTTGCTACTACAAGGCCGGACAGCTTGGCTTTTCCTTGGTGGTTGCTTTCTGTGCAATAAAACCGTAACGTGACTGTAGATCATGCTGGCATTATGCAAAGTGCCATTTGCATAATCATTATGCAAATCAGCACAGATAACCAGCTTTAGCCAGACTGAAGTTGCTTTCAAGTCTCTCTCCCTCTCCAAGCTAGTGTTTGATTCTTACAGTTCAATGGCTCCAGAAAGGGTCTTTAACACACACACACACACACACAAACACACACACACACACACACACACACACACACACCCTCTACCTTGATGTCTTCTCCAAATTTCTCCTAGGGAAAAGTACCAAACTGCTGTCTCTGACCTGAAGACAGATTGAGATTGGCTACAATACTTTTAGAGAGGAGACTAAATTTTGAAACTGGGAGATGCATGGCCCAATCCCATGCCAGAACTAGTCTTCCAGCAGCGCCAGGTCTTTTACGGCTGTTGCAAAATGTGATGTGCCGTTCAGTGCAGCTGGGTCACTGCAGGAAGTGGCTATAGCCATGCACCACTGGCACGGAAAGGAGCCCTGATGCTGGTGAGGAGACCTGGTGTTAGTAAATCAGTGTGTGGGGTAGGGATGAGGGTGGGCAGGATGGGGAGGGGGAGATAATGCGGCAGAGAACAGAGCAGGGAGGGGATGGGTTGAGGTCAGGAAGAGGGCAGGCAGCGCTACAGCTTTCCTACCCCCTTTCCTGATCAATTCACCGTTCCGGGCCCAGTTGGACTTGTGCCAACTAAATCACCAGTGCAGATCTGAGTAGACCCATTCAGGCAGCGCTTACTCCGAGGTAAAGGAACAAACGTTCCCGTACCTGGAGGAGACTGCCAGGACCGCCCCCTATGCAGAATGCAGTGTGCGTTCCGGTGGCACGACTGCATTGGCAGGGGTGCAGGTCTGATAGGATTGGGAGAGCAGCATTCAAATTTCCCCAGTTTTGAGCAGTCAGGCCGATTATGAGGCTTTGAGCTCAGCTCATCCAGCTCAGCTCTGCCCTGGCTCCAGTTCCAGCTCCCCCACCCCCAATATTACATTCCTTCTGTTTCTTTTTCTTAGGGGTGACAGGGACAAAAATGCTTCTGCTTTCTTAGAAAGCAGGAGTGTTGGGTATCTGAAGCTCCTTGAGATACTGTGGCTGTTCCAGGTTCTAGAGGTCCTGGGAATCTATATTCCCCATGGAGCTCGGTGCCCAAGATTTTAATTAACAGTATTTATATACCGCTTTTCAACTGAACGTTCACAAAGCGGTTTACAGAGAAAAATCCAATAACTAAATGGCTCCCTGTCCCAAAAGGGCTCACAATCTAAAAAGATGCCAAGGAATACCAGCAGACAGCCACTAGAACAGACAGTGCTGGGGTGAGGTGGGCCAGTTACTCTCCCCCTGCTAAAAAAAGGAGCACCCACTTGAAAAAGTGCCTCTTACCCAACAAGATGTCAAGGTTGAGCAAGAAAGGCCATTGCTGAAAGTTCAGTCCAGCCTTTCCATGGGCTCCGAAGTACCCCAAATACGATGCTCTTCAATGCACTAAACGCATTCACTGCACAGCAACGGCCTGGGGTGCCCGTTGCCAAAATGGTGCTTGTTCCAAGCTGCTCTTTTCCTTCTCGTGCTTTTCACACATTTTTAATTGCAATATGTTAATGTTTACAAAGATTGTATGTAAAGAGGAAACTTTGTAGTACAAGTGTATGCCAGGCCTGTCTGGCAATGGCACAGCTAGAGGTGTGCGAAGCACTAAGTTGTGCATGAAGCCTCATCGCAGCATAGAAACAGCCCCTGCACCCTCCCCTTCAGAGCCTCCGCTTTGCTCCCCCACCTGGAATGGCTCCAAAGGGAAGAGGAGGGGCTGTTTGCACTCTGCAGTGAGGCTCCCTGCAAAACTGAGTGCTTTGCAACCCCTCTAGCTGCACCACTGATATCTGACAAATGGACTTTCCTCCCTCACTCTACTGGTGATTGGGGGGAAAGCCCTGGTTGATTCCTCCCCCATATCTGCCCCTTTGTTCAGTGTCAAAGTGACAGGTTCTGCTGCCTCTATGAGGGCAAAGCCAGGCAGAGAGAGATGGTCCTCAAAAGCCCCTCTCTCACCCCAAACTAGCCCATAGCACACAGCCATTGGGTCAGGGGGGTGGGGACAAAGCTCTGGCAGAACTCAACCAACCACAGAGAGGTGTTTAAATATTAAAAAAAGGTTTACTAAAACTAAGGTGGGAGAAGTAGGGTAGTGCAAGGAGGTAGGAAAAGAAAGCAGCAGACTTACACAGTGGAGCAGCCTGTTAGCAAAAGAACAGCAGCCAACAACAAGCAAAAGAATTGCTGCATGAAACTGAAGTTGGGCCTCTGCTTTGCAGAGGCCACCGGAGCTCTCTGCTCTCAGTAGGCAAGTATTGCTGGCCAGGCACACGTTCTCTTGGAGAGCTCATGACACGAGGCATGAGATTCCTCAGACTTGGCCTGAAGTAGCCCAGGTTCAGTGGGTCTCGGCCCCATCTTATATTCAGTTGGCAACCTTCAGTCTCGAAAGACTCTGGTATCGCACTCTGAAAGGTGGTCCTGGAACAGCGTCTAGTGTGGCTGAAAAGGCCGATTCGGGAGTGACAATCCCTTCCACACCGGGAGCAAGTGCAGTCTGTCCCTGGTCTGTCTCCCTGGCTATGGGCCTTCCTTCTTTGCCTCTTTGCCTCAGACTGCTGGCCGAGTGTTTCTTCAAACTGGGAAAGGTCATGCTGCACAGCCTGTCTCCAAGCAGGCCGCTCAGAGGCCAGGGTTTCCCACTTGTTGAGGTCCACTCCTAAGGCCTTCAGATCCCTCTTGCAGATGTCCTTGAATCGCAGCTGTGGTCTACCTGTAGGGCGCTTTCCTTGCACGAGTTCTCCATAGAGGAGATCCTTTGGGATCCGGCCATTATCCATTCTCACGACATGACCGAGCCAACACAGGCGTCTGTTTCAGAAAACGTGGTAGCTGCTTTACTGCTTTACTGGTGTTTAGCTCAGTATTGAGAGAAAGAGTGAAGACCTTTCGAGAGAAAGGTATCGAGAGAAAGAAAAGAAGACCTCACACTGATACCAGCAAGAACTGGGATCAGAGAAAAGTGGAGGAACTTGCACGAGCGCTTGAGGAATCTCTTCCAGGCCTGGCTGGTGCAGATGCTTCCCATCTTACAACCACCTGCACATTCCAGGCCACCGTCTGTTCTGGTCAGGAGGACTGGAGTACCCCATGGACTGGCACAGGCCAATCTCAGTAGTGGGCCTCTTTGTTCTTGCTGGACCCAGGCAATGGAGACAAGCAGTCCACAAGATGATCTGTTCACCTGGCCAGGGAGTCTTTCTGTAGTGGAACTGATTGCAAAGGGCCACCATAAATTGGGGGGGGGGGGGAGAGAAGAGCACAAGTGGAGCTCAGGAATCACCACTCCTGCCTCCCATCCATGCATTTCCAGATCTCCCCACACAGATCTCCCCACCACCCAGAGGACTTCTGCTTTTCTCCCTTGTGCTCTGATCTCCTACTTTCCCATTTACACCCCTTTAATATCCTTCTGGGCCCTACTCCATTGGGAATTTAGGGAGGAGTATGCCTGGGTGCCCCCAGATCCCTCCTTGGTCCTTGTCATCCAGCTGCATGCAAGACACATGGAAACGGGTCTTGAACTCCCCCCCCCCCCCGGAAATGTCAACTTCTTTAGACAGGGGATGAAACAAGCCTCAGTGATGCTCCTGAGAATTACAGAAAAGTAACAAAGAGTCAGAGAGCAAATTGCTACCACATTGACATTTAAAGTTCATCACATTAGAACAGATTAGAACTGAGACAAATATTCTCCAGGTCCCAGCAATGTTGGTGGGGGTAGAAGTTCCACCACCCCCATCCTAACGCTTAGCTGGTATGACAATTCAGCTTTTTCTCACTCCTCCTGGAAGCCGTTCTTCCTTTGGCAGCAATTACAGTACTTCCGTCCCCTTGCAGATTAGTCACATGAGTGACACCATCACAAACCACGTAGGGGCCGGAATGATAGTGCTCCAGCTCAGTGCTCCAACTCAGCTACATGGAGATGTCATTAGAAGCAAGGGAGGGAGTGGAGATCGAGGGCGAGTGAGGGCAATGCAGTGGAATAAGGAAGAGTCCTTGCAAGGAGTGCCAAAAAACAATGATAAAGGGAACTGTTTTGGCTGTGCTCTGGAATAGATTTGATGTGTTGGCCAGTACAAACTCAGATTGTTAATACTCATTTATTAGGTCACCCAGCACACTCACGCATTCCATACATTTGAGATGTTGTGTCCATTTCGTACGCAAGGAGGAGGACAGGAATCCTAAACTTCCTAAGGACGTTGAAAATTTTGCGGTAATCTGTGCTAAGCAGCTTTCTCACACGTGCATCCTGCTACAGCAGTGCAAGACTGCATAAGTGCTCACCGCCACATGGAGCAGGCCCATTGCAAACCATCATTACCATACACTTGGCACACCTGGGCATGTTTGGGGTGCTGGGGAGGCGCGCAGGACCTGCTTGAGGCCAGGCCTTTAAGCGTGTCGCCAGCACTGTGGGGATGAGCGCCTGGGGTGAAAGGTTCCCTGCATTGCTACATTCACATCTAAAAGGCATCTCAGACATGTCGTACACTTGGTCTCACACTCCCAGGGTGAGTGTGGGGTGCTCAGAGTTGTTGGTTCTGAACCCTAGAGCCCTCAAAGATCCCTGTTCGGTAGTACTGCCACCACCCTGTAAGAGCCAGTGCCTCGGTCCAGGGACACCGAGACCCTCTAGGCTTAACTATATCCCTTGTAGGCACTGAGCACTTCCTTTACTTAAAGTCTCAGTCCTCAAGTTACTAGTCCACAATGAGGATTTTTGGTAGCTTGCTGAATGGCTAGGCAGGATTCTGAACCTTTGTCCCCAACAGACAATGAACCAACATGGTAAAAGGATTTTTACTTTATTAAGTACATAGAGTTACAAAAAGTTACAAAAGGCAGAAAATGCTAGAGGCATAAAAACTTCTAGGAAACATATCAGAATAAAATAATAAAGCTAACTGGCTAGCTCTATTATTTCCTAACTCTCACCTGGGTCAGCTTCTTTTGTAGATCCTCAGGTCAGTTACCTAAGAGGCCACATGCTCCTGGCGGGGCAGGATGTGCACCCACCACCTATCTCACCTAGAGACAAAGACCAAAGACCCTGTCCTCTGGAAGTGGGGCTGGAAGCTCACCTCTCAGCTCTTCCCTCCCCCCTGGAGATCTACAGCTGCATTCCATCCTTGATGGGCATCTTTCTGGCTGCCTAGGTGCTACATAATCATCTTCCATTGAGTTGTAAATTCTTAGCAGCTAGGACTGCATGCCACTTCTGTGTTACTGTTTTAGCTTGGTACAGGCTTTACATGTTACTAGGCCTAAACTGTACATCTTCATGGCAAGACAGATGCCACCTCCACACTGGAAGCCCTCACTCCACGCCCTCTGGCCTCTCCCAATGACTTATCCAAGTCATCCAGTGGTGGGAAACACAGCAGCGCTGGCACAGACCCAGCCCTTCCTGCAGACGCTGCTGAGTTGCACACTGTCAGAGTGCCCGTTGCAACCGGTGCTGACTGCTTTACCCAACATTGGACCCAACATTGTGCAGATCACGGCAGTAAGTATAAGATGGGGCTGGAAGAGCTGAACACACGAATTACGCAGAGTAGGTTCATGAATGGAAAAGGCCTTTTTGCAGGTCAACGAGCTGACATAAAAGTGTCAATGTTAAACAAAGCAGAGTTACCCTGCCTCACGTTGGAGAAAGGAACAGAGGTGC
Organism: Tiliqua scincoides; assembly: GCF_035046505.1. Taxonomy (NCBI): domain Eukaryota; kingdom Metazoa; phylum Chordata; class Lepidosauria; order Squamata; family Scincidae; genus Tiliqua; species Tiliqua scincoides. The sequence continues at coordinate 58,896,353 of NC_089828.1, forward strand.
ATCTTTCCCTCTCCTGTACATCCATAATTCATATAAATGCCTCTTCCTTTTTTTTATTCCTTCCATTGTGTTTTTTCACAGTTTTTTCACATGGTCTTTTTCACAGTTGCTGAAAAATTTGGCATTAAAGAAAGATTGCACCCTAATCATCTCTTCTGGGTATCATTTTTTTTCCTTTTCAGGCTCGGCACAAGAAAATGTGCATCAGATATACTTGGACGTTTTTCCTCACATTTTAATAGATTGGATTTTTGAAACGGCAAAAACCCAGAACAAAACAAGCTTGCTCACCCTCCATGATAAATGCTCTCCACTGGGAGGTCTGCGGTGCATCTGCTGAGGATCCTTTTGTCTTCTCTGGAGCTGTTTAGAAGCTTAAGAAATTAGTTGTGGCCGTCAATAGGACTGAACAATGCGAAGAAGTTGGAAAGAAATTGACATTTTAGTGTGGGTATTAAAATTTCTGGTTGTGATCCAGAAAAACAAGAAGTAAAGAATAATGAGGGGGGGTGTTATTGTTTTAAATCAGATTTATCCTAGCGGGACATAGATTGACATGGAGAGACTGTGTTTCTGCACCCTCTCCAACATTCCCTTGTGTGGTGAAATATTATTCTGTCCTGCAAAGATATACCCAGGAGATGGAAAGTATCACGCAGAGATCAGGCAAAGAAGCATATTTCTGAAGGGAATGTGCTTGCTTAAAATACAGGAGAGACTTGTCTGCCTTGGGGCATTTTTTGCTGGCTCACTTTTGAACATGAGCCAGAGAAGAATCCAACCAGATTCTAAACTGCCACCCACTCACCTGGCTATTACTAGCAGGAGGTCAAAAGTGGAGGAATTTGCACAAGCGCTTGAAGAATCTCCTCCAGGCCTGGCCGCCGCAAACGCATCCAACAGATGGGAACATTTCAAGAATGCCGTTTACAACAACGCCTTGTCCATATTTGGCAAGAAGACCAACAAGACGGCAGACTGGTTTGAAGCCCACTCTGAGGAGTTGACACCAGTCATTGAGGAAAAGAGGAGAGCTCAAGCAGCATACAAGGCCTGTCCCAGTGAGCGCAACCTGCAGGTCCTCCGAGCTGCTCGCAGCAAAGTCCAGCAGACTGCCAGGAGATGTGCTAACGACTACTGGCTCCAGCTCTGCTCCCAGATACAAATAGCAGATGACACGGGCAACATCAAGGGGATGTATGATGGTATCAAGCAGGCCCTAGGTCCAACACAGAGGAAAATTGCCCCTCTGAAGTCTGCCACAGGCGAGGTCATCCAGAATCGGGCGCAGCAGATGGAACGCTGGGTGCAGCACTACTCTGAGCTATATTCCAGAGAAAATGTAGTCACCGAAGAGGCGCTGAACAACATTGAGTGCCTGACTGTGATGGAGGAGCTTGACAGTGAACCAATCCTAGAAGAACTTCACGTGGCCCTGGACTCCCTTGCCTTTGGCAAGGCACCTGGAAAAGACAGCATCCCTGCTGAAGTCCTAAAGTGCTGCAAAGAGATCATCGTCACTGAGCTGCATGAAATCCTCTGTCTCTGCTGGAGAGAAGGTGGAGTACCTCAAGACATGAGGGATGCAAACATCATCACGCTGTACAAGAACAAAGACGATGGGTGACTGCAACAACTACCATGGCATCTCTCTCCTTAGCGTTGTAGGAAAGTTGTTTGCCCAAGTTGCACTAAAGAGGCTCCAGTTACTTGCAGAGAGCTTTTATCCAGAATCACAGTGCAGATTCCGAGCCAACAGGTCTTCCACTGATATGGTATTCTCCCTTAGGCAACTGCAGGAGAAATGCAGGGAACAACGACAGCCACTCTTTATAGCCTTCATAGATCTCACGAAGGCTTTCGACCTGGCCTCTTCAAGATCCTCCCCAAAGTCGGATGTCCACCCAGGCTCCTCAGCATCATCAGATCCTTCCACAAGGACATGAAGGACACTGTTGTCTTCGATGGCTCCACATCAGACCCCTTTGACATCCGAAGCGGAGTGAAGCAGGGCTGTGTTCTTGCACCAACCTTGTTTGGGATTTTCTTCACTGTCCTGCTGAAGCATGCCTTTGGAACTGCAACAGAAGGCATCTATCTCCGGACCAGATCAGACGGAAAGCTCTTCAACCTCTCCAGACTGAGAGCAAAATCCAAAGTCCAGCTGAAATGTCTGCGTGACTTCCTCTTTGCCGACGATGCAGCTGTCACTACCCACTCTGCCAAAGATCTCCAGCAGCTCATGGATTGTTTTAGCAAGGCCTGCCAAGATTCTGGACTGATGATCAGCCTGAAGAAAACACAGGTCATGGTTCAGGATGTGGACTCACCTCCCTGCATTACAATCTCTGTGCATGAACTGGAGGTTGTCCATGACGTTGTGTACCTTGGCTCAACGATCTCCGACACTCTCTTGATACTGAGCTAAACAAACGCATCGGTAAAGCAGCTACCATGTTTTCCAGACTCACAAAGAGTCTGGTCCAACAAGAAGCTGATGGAACATACCAAGATTCAGGTCTACAGAGCTTGCGTCCTGAGTACACTTCTGTACTGCAGCAAGTCATGGACTCACCTGGTGGGCCCCTGTGAGATGCAGGAAGTTGGACTAAATGGGCCCCTTTTGGCCTGATCCAGCGGGGCTCTTCTGATGTTCTGATGTTCACATGCCTTGCATGCAGAGGATCCCAGATGCAATCTCAGGCAGCTCAAAGGAGCAGGGCTGGGGGAGCCCTCTCTTCACCTGGAGCCCTGGAGATCTATTCCCAATCAGTGGGGCTGACCCTGACTGACAAGGGCCAGTGGTCTGACTCAGGGTCGAGCAGTTCCAGGGATTCCCTCCCCTGTGCTCTGCTCAGCCCCTGAGGGCCAGGTTTGTGTGCTCCAGTTGATGGAAGAGCAGATGGTGGCCACAAGAGAAAGGACTTTCCCAGGGAAGGAGCTGCTGCTCTTGAATATTGTTCCTAAGGAGGCCTGCCTGGTCCCTTCCAAAGAGATACTTCGCCTGGGAGCTCCCTGCAGTGGGCAGCTGCTGCTACTTTGGTTTCCAAACTGGTCTTGATGCTGCTTGAAACCCATGGCTGGTGCTCCCTTTGCTGCTGCCAAGGAGTGAGGAATGGTGCGCTTTGTTGCTGCTGGTAATTCCTGCTTCTGTTATTGCAGTTTGTGCATCAATACTGACATGTTCTGCTCACAGCTTTGAGCTTCCTTTGAAGGAGAACCAAACAGAAGAAAAGGATGAGCCTTCTGTTTTTTCCCCACTTTCCCTTTTCTTCCCCTGAGCCCCCAAACTCTCAGGACCAGTGGTGGCAACCCATGTGCCAGCAGGAGATGAAAGTGGGCACTGGGGGGCCCAGTGCAGGATTTGGCCCTAAGACTCCAGCAACCTACAAGGCATGGGTTAGTCACATGCATGCATCACAAGGGTGCTCTCCTCTCTTTTGATGCTCTTGTCCGTGTCTTGAACATTGCATCAATGGCAGCACCCATTTTTTATTTTATTTTTTTGCTGCATTCAGCTTTCTGAAACAGCCCACTCATCTTTGCAGAGATTGACCAGACTGGGCACCACCAGTGGAGGGTTTGTGCCCACTAGAAGACCGCTGGCCCACTCTTGAATCCTCCAGTGCTAGTAGAAGCAGTGATGCAAGTTAGCCAAGAAACGCGCTCCCCCACTGCACCCAGATCCCACCCCCCCCCCACTAGTCCTTGCACCATTGTGGTCTCTAGAAGATGCTCTCTGGAGTGAGTGACTGTGCTCCATGATTGGAGACAGCATGGGGGCCAAACACACTAAGGGGGCCCATGCAGGGAATGCGGTAGGCCCTCCAGCAACTGCGCACCAACCCAGTGTGCAATGACTCATTCCCTCCTTGCTTCCTGAAAAACTGCTCATCTCCAAATGGACTGCAAATTACATAAGAATGAACCACTTGCCTCCTGGTGGGAAGGTCTCATGTACCATTTGAATGGCTAATAGCCACAGCTCTGGGCAGGGGCTGGGTACCAGATGCCTTTGTTAACTGCTGCAGAGCAGGTAATGGGTTTTTTGTCCTACTGAGAAGAGGAGTGTGGAGGTGAGGGTGGAAGATGAGGGCAGGTTTCTGTTTTCCATATTCAGATTGGTAATAAAAGCTGGTGTGATTACCCGGGGAAGTCGCCAATTAGTATTCTGAGGGCTGACTTCTGTTCATTACCACAAGGAGCGAGGGAACCGTTTCTCTAATGCATTTTCACTGCTGAAACTGCCCACACTTATTATAAAAATAAATATGTAGGAGGAAAAAAGATGCACAGGTTTTTGAAACAAATCCAAGGCTACAATGTCGTGGTCAAGTCCAACAAGTGAGCTGCGGGCGGCTTTTTGCTTCCCAGATCTCTCCGTTCCTCAGCATCTTGCTTGCAACTGGGCCCATTATCTAGTAAGCGGGTGACTAATGGGCAGCGCACATTCTCTGTTCTGGTCTCCAAGTTACGCAACCAGTTGCTGTTGAAGAGCACCACGTTCAGGGGCTGGGTGCCCTTTGAAAAGCACGAAGCCTTATCTTTTCAGACAGGCCATTTTGGGTATGCAATGTGCTTCTGTCATTTCTGAATGATCAGACCCCTCAAAATCCCATCATACTTTTGCAGATATTCACTTCTGAGCCCAGACACACATCTTTGCTGCTGCTTTGAAGGCATTTTTTGCGCTGGTTCACTCCTCAAGCGATCCCAGAAAATCAGGGATCACATACTCCATGTGATGATGTTGTGATGCTATGCAATCAGTCAGACCTTCTGATGTCAATAAAGGCAAATTAAATCCACTGAGTGTAAGGAAACGCAATGTGATCCAGCCCATTTAGGGATGACAATTAGGGAAAATCTGCACAGGCCTTTACAATACTCCCGGAAAACTCACTCACTTAACAAGGGGGTCTCTTAATTCTGATGAAGATTTCCATGAAATGGTGTTATTTTTACAATCCAATTCTAGTAAATAACACAAATATTCAATAACTTCAACACAATAATATCCAAAAATGCCTGAGCCCAGTCAATGCAACATGGGCTGCCAGAGAATTCAGGGCCTAATCAGAAGAAACCTTTAGCACAGATGTTTAGTTCCAACCTTAGTAATAACTCATGCCACTGCTCTCGCAATTCTCCTGTGTGAGCAGTGCATGTAACACATGCACACCAGAGCATGCATACAACCTATAATAAGAACAGCCCCACTGGATCAGGCCATAGGCCCATCTAGTCCAGCTTCCTGTATCTCACAGTGGCCCCACCAAATGCCCCAGGGAGCACATCTGATAACAAGAGACCTCATCCTGGTGCCCTCCTTTGCATCTGGCATTCTGACATAGCCCATTTCTAAAAACAGGTGGTTGCACATACACGTCATTGCTTGCAACCCATAATGGATTTTTCCTCCAGAAATTTGTCCAATCCCCTTTTAAAGGCATCCAGGCCAGACACATCACCACATCCTGTGGCAAGGAGTTCCACAGACCAGCCACACGCTGAGTAAAGAAATATTTTCTTTTGTCTGTTCTAACTCTCCCAACACTCAATTTTAGTGGATGTCCCCTGGTTCTGGTGTTATGTGAGAGCATACAGCGCATCTCTCTATCCACTCTGTCCATCCCCTGCATAATTTTGTATGTCTCAATCATGTCCCCCCTCAGGCATCTCTTTTCTAGGCTGACGAGGCCCAAATGCCGTAGCCTTTCCTCATAAGGAAGGTGCCCCAGCCCTGTAATCATCCTAGTTGCTCTCTTTTGCTCCTTTTCCATTTCCATGTTCAAATCTCAAAAAGTCCTTAGTATTTGCCTTGAACCCATATGAATATGGGTTCATATGGAGATTACATTTCACTCCCGTTGCTCACAGCCATCAATATACCTATCCTTCAAAAATCTGTCAAATTCATGTTAAAGTTGCCTAAGCTAAAGGTCTCCACCACATCATGTGGCAGTGAATTCCACTGGCTCGTTCTTCATTATGCAAAGTCCTTCCTTTTATCTGTCTTGAATCATTTTGACCAGTACCCGAAATTCACACAAAGTGATTAGCGCCAAAATTTCACGCAGACTGAAATTCAAGGTGAACTTTATCCCAAGGCAAAACATTTTAGCTCCGTTAAAAGCTAAACCAATTTCTAAAAACCATGTGAAATTTCTCTGGGAATTTCTGCATATCTCTAAAACTAATGAGGAAGGGATAAAAATGAACATCTTACCCACTTTCTCCCTACTGTTCATAAGTTTATGAAGTATTCATATATTTTTAAGTCTCCGTCTTGTCCCTCTCGAGTCAACATTTTTTCTCAACTAAAAAGACCAAAATGTTTTTGCATTTCTGGTTGAAGATGCTCGGTCCCCTTGATCATAAGTTGGGGTGGTGGGGGCTGGGAGGAGAGGGATGATTGAAAATGGCAACACTACCCTCCTGGGGCTTTTTTTACATGCCCCCCTCCCTAAACAAGCCAGCATGGCTTCTCTCCAAGGCACTTGAAGCAGCAGGCATTACTCTTTGAAAAGTTAACATCATTGCCTCTCTGTGTGTGTGTTGCAAATACAACCCTCCCCATCCCCAATTATTAATTATTTACTCTCCAGGAATTAATGACGCCTGCATAGAGCAGAGCAACCCAAAAACAGCCAGCCTTCAAAGGCACCTCCTGACAAGCCGGAAAGACTGACGACCGCCTCCCATGTGGTCCATCATCTTCAGCGCGATTGCCACATGGCGCAAGCCTGTGAGTCACTGTGTTGAGGCTGGTGTGGGTATGAAAAACTACAGTGGAACCACGAAAAAGCAGCGTAATTTGAGACAGCTTGCAGAATGCAGCAGCCTGGACTCTCAGCTTATGCTCAAAACGTGCCTTGTTTGACATTTGTGGCAGCAAAGCCTAACACCAACACCGTCTGAGGTCATGTGAGTGAACAGCAACACCTTGCAGTTTCATCTGGTTAGTGACCAGGCATAGTGTCCATAGCGGGAGGATGCCCCTCCCCAGGGTAGCAAGCGAGTGTGAGGGGCTTACCCGGTCCTTGAACGACGGTTGGCAGCGGATTAACGGATGGGTGGCAGGTATAGTTGCTGGACACAGGCGGTTTAATAGCATCAGCCGTTTTACATTCATTTGGACTGTTAAGTCACAGACCTACAGATATCATGCTGACTTGTGTTGCCGTCTTTGTCTGGCGGATTCTGGACCTGACCCTACCTGTTCCTGGGTGTTGTCAGCAACAGCCCTCCTTTCCCAATCCCTTGGCCCGGGGTCAAGGCTTTTGGATGTTGCCACCCTGGCAGTCGGGGTCAGGCTATCTGGCCTTAGGAGGGCCCCTGTTATCTCCGGTCTAGCTTCCCATCCAGCTGGCTCCCCTGGGGTATAGTTGGCTCCACTCCCCTGTCTCCATGACCCAGTCTCTCTAGGGGTCACCCTCTGGGTCCAGGCAGGTCTAGGGTCAAGGAAGTCCCCCCCCTCTCCACTCTCCAGGGTGGCCATCCTTTTCCTCCCTCTGGAGGCCTCTCCCTTAGGCAGGGATGCTCCTTTCCCTCTGGCTTTCCTTGAGCCTTACTCCCCTCTGGAGAGGAGCAACCTCCCTCTTCCCTCTCCAGGCTCCTTATGAGGCCTCTTCCCTCTTGGGCCAGCCCCACCCCTTCCAACCACTGCCTGCTGGGTGTTCCCAGCTGGTCCTTGTTCCTCCTCCCAGGTAGGTGCTCTGTAAGGGACCCCAGTCCTGTGAGTACTTGGGTATTACTCCCAAGGAGGCCTCTATCCTGGAGGAGGCCCCTGCTCCTAGGGAGCTCCTGGCCACCTGGGCTGGGCCCAGGTGACACCAGGGCATGGGTGAAAGCCAATGATCGATGCATGTCAAAGCAGAGCCTGAGCCTGCAAATGCATGTGAAACCTGAATAAAGAGAAACAGGGAAATGAACATAAAAGCATTGACAAGTGTCACGGAAGCCTGGATGAAATCGGACCAAAGAGGAAAACAGGTGGATGAAATATGAAATGCTGTTACAATTGAAAGCAGTTGAAAGAGCAAAGCGATGAAGGTCAAGTGGGTGAAAATTAAGGTATGCCTGTATAGAATACTCATAAATATTCTAACTTCCCGGGGAAGAGAGTGATCAACAACCAAGGAAACCTTGACTCCTTTAAATGGCTTTGATTCAGGTCTCCTCTCATGAATCTTCCCACCAGTGGCATAGCTGGCAGGGGTGCAAAGCACTAAGTTTTGCAGGGAGCCTCACTGCCACATGCAAGCAGACCCTCCCATTTGGAGCCATTCCAGGTTGGGGGAGCAAAAGAGAGACATATGCCTAACTTTTTGCTCCCCCTGCCCAGAACGTCTCCCTGCCAAACTTAGTGCTTTGCACCCCCGCCAGCTATGCCACTGTTTCCCACACACTTAGCTCAACAGCTGTGCCCCTGTTCTGTGTTTCTCCTCCTTCTGAGACCATCTAAGGAGGGGGACACATGACAAAAGCATTTCAATTGCAGCCCCCAGGTTGTGGAACTCACTCTCCTTTGAGACCTGTTGGTCCCTTCATTGTTCATTTCCCCTCATTTGGTTGAAATGCTTTTGTGCAGAGAAGCGCTTCACTGAGCATCAGACACTGAGCATCAGAGCAAATCAGAGTTGATTTGATTACTCCTGTGCTCTCCATCACTCAATTATTTTCATTGTCTGTTGATTATTTGGTCTTTGTTTTATTGTTGTTTTAAATGTATTGCATGAATATCATTGAATTATTTTGCTTTTAGTTATGAAAGCAACTTTTAGATGTCATGAGCTGTTTTGAAGGTCCCTTTGGGAATGGAAAGCTAGTGTTAAAAGAAAATAAGACATTAACAGCAAGTTTCTACAAGAAAGGACAATGATCACTTTGGCTGGGATTAAGGTTTCCCCAAGTCCTGAAGAAGATAAAATGGATGAGGAAGAGGTCTCAGAAACAAGGGAACCTTCAGAGCAGGGTGGTTGAGGTGGACATAGATTGCCATGAACTCTGTGACATCAGTGCATGGCCAATTCTGATTGCCTTCCTATCATCTTGACATCACCTTGCTCAGTGATCCTTTATTGGCTGGGATTGCCCATGTGACTAACCCAGGAAGACTCCAATTCAAAAAAATCGAGTTTAAATCTTATTTTTAAAATGGGGAAACAATAATAGGAACCAGGTCTGAAGCAGGTCAACACTCTTGGCATGGTGGAGGACTTTATTTGGCCTTCCAAGAGCACTAATTTTATACACACACACCCCATTGGGACAGGTAGACATTCGGTGGTGCTCTAGTCTTGATTGCAGAGCTGAGACCCCAACAAAGCAATATGTGGGTGTTAGAAGGAGCACCCAGGAGCTGAAAACATACGCACAGGTAGCAAATACTAGATTATTCTGTGATCCAGAAAAAGAACAAAGGAATAATTAAAAGGAAGAATGTAAGGGCATGGGTTTGTTGCAGCATAAAGAAAAAAGCACACATGGAGTATAAATTTAACCTTGTTTTGGTAAAAAGAGCATTTCACTAAGCTAATATTAGGATCAAATAGATAGAGCACCCCACCCACCCTCAATGAAGTCATTTAGAAAAACAAAACAATGAGATATTTTTAAGGAGACCAATTTAATGCAAAATACTCACATGGGGTGTATGTGTGCATTATGGCCTAATCCTATCAGGGACTTGCACTGCGGGATTGAGTGTTCTGGTGGCATAAGGTCCTGTATGGCTGTCACAAAACACAACATACCATTCAGCCTGGCCTGGCTGCTGCAGTAAGAGCCACACGAACCTGGTTGGAGGACACCTTCTGGCACCTGTAGGTCAGCTCAGAGGTGGAGGGGGGGTGGGAAGATGATGAGGTAGGAAGGAGGGTGGATTGAGGCTGGGGTCAGTATCTGTGGCGCCACCAATATTCTATCCCTCTTCCTGGCCTTGATGACCCAACCTCCATGCAGACTTACACCAGTAAAATTGCTGGCACAGACCCAAATAGACTCAGTGGGCCTGTATGGGTTTGCTCCATTGCAAGGGAACACCAGTTTCCTTACCCCAAGGAGGGCTCCAGGGCCTGACCTCCCTCCCCAGTGGAATACACTGAGCACCCATCATCATCCCCTGCATATGCCCGATCTCGTCTGATCTCGGAAGCTAAGCAGGGTCAGGCCTGGTTAGTACCTGGATGGGAGACCGCCTGGGAATACCGGGTGCTGTAGGCTTCTACCAGAGTCTTTCGAGACTGAAGGTTGCCAACCAACCATCATCATCACCACCACATGTAGAACTGGGCTGCCTGGCTGTGAGCATGACTTGGCTAAACCTTGAGGGAGTCAGGAGATAGGACTGTGGAGATAAATGGATCCCTGTCGCTGTTTTTCCCTGGTTGCCCCTGTTGGCTGGAACTCCTTCCCAGATCTACTGTAGGATGCCACCAGTCACACTTCCTGAAACTACTTCCTCCAAACCCTCTTTCCCCTGAAGCCTTTGGTATCCCCCCTCGTCCTCTTCCTTGCCTTCTTATAACGCCGTGTCAGTTCCTGCGCATGCCATTACCACAGAACCTTCCCTGCCTTCTCTAGCACGGGTCCTTTCCCTTTCTCTCCTTGGTGCACTTCTAGACTGTGAGCCCTTTGGAGCTCTTTGGAACAGGGTCTTGTCCTCTCTGCTCTTATACAACACCACGCGCCCTGATGACACCATAGTAATAATAATGATGATTCCACCACCCTCCCCCATAACTGGAGCACCCCTTCATCAGGAACAGAGAGGTGGAAGCCTTGGTCCCTTCGAGTTGCAATGGAGTGGCTCAGTCCAGTGGGTCAAATGATTTTGCCTGGCCCCGAACGCAGCCCGGCCCTCTTCCCCAGCACTGTGACCGCTGGCACCCAGCTGCAGCCTCCCCAAGCGACATCGGTGACAGGGGGAGAGAGGCCGCCAGGCACAGCGAGGAGGCGGCTTCCTGATAATTGTGGGCGATCAAGTCCTTTTAGCAGGGCTATTGATCAATGGCAGCTGCAGAGACAATGGGAGGCCGCATTGATTTTCCATTTGCCGGCCTCGCGGGCGGAGAGGCGCTCTGGCAGCTGCTTGTGGAGCGGAGCCGGGTACCTGACCGCTGGCGAGGGACCAGCAAGGGCTCGGGGTAGCACATCTCAACCACAACCTGACAAAAGTGATTAGCAACCGCAGCAAAGCCTTCTCTCTGAATTGCCCCAGTTGGGGAGGGCATAGCCGGAGCTCTGCCTGCGCAGAGGAATCCACTTCCTCCCGAATTCTGACCCTGCATCACTCTCACTCAGTACTGTCTACACAGACTGGCAGCAAGTCCACATGCCTCAGGGAGGGGCCTTTCTTAGGCATTTTCAAGGCCTTTCAGGGCATCTTCTGGAATGCCTCCGCTGGGAAGGCTTCCTGCACTGGCTGGGGCTCAATATTGGAAAGGGAGGGGCGTGGAGGGGGCACTCTGGGGAATGGCAATCGCAGGATGTAGGGAAGCACCACAGAGGCCAACGCTCTGGCCTCTCCTTGTAACAGGTCTCTCTGACATCTCAGGATGCCCAGCCATCCCTCACGCGTTCAGCATTAGAATCAAATGATAGTGGCGTTTGCCGACTCAAAGGACCTGTGAACAGGTGCAGTCCTGTTGGCCTTCTGAAAAGTGACTGGGGAGGGGCTGGTGGGCCACTGCTCTAGTTCCCCCAACAGTCATCCAAGGTTCCTACCAAGTCATGGACGGCGGGCTGGCCTCAGATGTTGGGGGTTGTAGGGCAGCTGCTGGGGGTCGAAGCCCTCCAACGGACTCGCTGCCAATCCCCGAGACCACAGGTGTGTCCAGAGCCTTCATGTGCTAGTGGTAGAGAGACCCTCCTGAGCTACAGCCTCTCCCCAGTTCTCCCCCCCCCCATATTAAATGTCAGATGGCAACCTCCACAAGGACACATCCAAGGATTGAATGCCTGCAAGGCTCAGCTCTGGCATCTCCAGGCAGGGCTACAAAAGGGGGGGGTCAAAGCCTGCCTGAAGCCCTGGGGAGCAGCAGCAGTGGGAATGACAATAAGGTCTGACCCCTGGAAGGACATTTCTCCCCCACCCACCCACTTTTCTGCAAATGGGTCATCAGCCATTGTCACAAGAAGGACAAGAAGTGTTTTGCACCTGAGTGGCATAAGGAAATTAGTAAATGGGGGAGATTAAATACATGCAAATTGAAGCCACTTTCCAGAGCAAGGTTTTGTTTTTTTTTTCCCCAAAAGTACTTCTAACTGGTACTTACTTCTTTGGCAATGTAACTGCCAGTGAGATCTTAATTCATTACCATTTGAAGGCCCTGTAAATTTGGAGTCCAATTAAATTTTCTCCTTTGCAAAAGAATGCTTTGACTTGCATGCATGACCTGGTTTTTACTGTTAGAAGTGCTGGGGCTTGATCCTGCAAAGGAGGGGCATCGCCTGAAGCAGCTCAGGAGGCATTTTCCTTCATTCCAGATATTCGGAGGTTGACTACAGTCCCTCACTGGTGAGGCACTGACACTCTGCACATGCTCCAAAGCGCTAACCCAAATAACTGTTGTATTCTAGTGCTGGTCAAACACTTGTCAACTCAACTCAGAATAAGCTCAGCCATTATCACTGAGTGTCTCTCAGAGAGCCCTGGGAGAAAAAGACCCTTGCTAGAGCTTGAAATTGCCTTGTAACTTCTTGCACATGTGCACTGCTTTTCTAACACTCATGTACATTCTTGCAATGCCACTTTTTGAATTGTAGTTCCTGCACATCTGAACATCAGAAGGGCCCCACTGAACGAGGGGGGAGGTTTTCCTACAGTATTCTTGGCTGGTAAGTTTGTCCTCAATGAATGCGTGTCAGACCTTTTTGACATCTGTGAGGGAATGAGCTGGCATCCCCTCCCCTCCCCTTCAGAGCCATTCCAGGTGGTGGAAGCAAAACCTTAATGCTATGACCAATTGATGGTCGGTATACATTTTGCTTCCCCCACCCAGAATGGCTCCCAAGGGGAAGGGCTGCTTGCACACTGTGGTGAGGCTCCCGGAAAAACTTAATGTTTTGCACACCTCTAGCTATGCCACTGGTCAGAGGCCTTCATTCCAAATGTGAGGAAGCCAAGCGAGTGATGGAAAAGCTTTGTGGTGACAGGGAGGGGCCTTTCTTAGGCATTTTCAAGGCATCTTCTGGAATGCCTCCGTTCTTTGAATCAATGGCTGTTTCTCCTTCAGCCTCAGGTTGGAAGTGGCTGGAGGGATTTGCAGTTGCAGCCTGGAATGGGACGTGCAGCAGAATGGAGGGGTGTGCAAGCCTCCCCTTTCAGCACCACTTGCATTGGGAGAAGAGGCATTTTCCTCTAGCAGCCTGAAACTCACATCTGCTTGCAGAATTCAAGCTGGTAATATATCTATTGCCCAAGAAATGCAATCACATAAACACGGAAACCATGGAGACTGGGGGCTAATGAAACCTTTTCCTGTCGCTCTCCCTGGGCACGCACTGTGGTGCCCCCCAAGGCACAAATGCTATTATTGGTTTCCTTGAATTCCTTGCGCAGCCTTGAAACACCACACGGGCTGGAGGTGGTCTAAATCTGGCGATTTCACGGCAGCAGAAGGCAGCAGGGGAAGGAGCGAGATGGGAGCGGGGAAGAGACCAGGGTTTCTGCCTGCCGCAGCAAAACCTCATGTCCAGGCACACTGGATAAAGAACCCGCCCAGGACCAGCAACCCCTGCCCAATACTGCTCCCTACCCTCCACCCCATGCTCAGTGATCTGCCAGCCTCTGCTGCCCCAATTCCCTAGACAGGAAAAGGAAGAGAGGAGGTGGGGTGGAAGAGGCAGTGGGGGGGAGAGGAGAGGGCTAACCACCTCTCTCTGG